>NC_073691.1:95519006-95864006 GCF_029784155.1 Uranotaenia lowii
GTACAGACAATTTTTGACCGACTGTATGTAGATTGAGATATGTACTTAACTAATCTTTTGGTATAACTAACTAAAAATTGATGATTTCGGCCCTTGCGTCCTCTGACCCCGAGAGCCTCAATTGAAAAATGAACCACTATAATCTGTATTCTACTAAAAATTTTTAAAATTTATGAGAAAGCAGTGCTTACATACCCTTGTTAAAATTGATAAATTTTGTCGTTATTAATTCCTTTGCTATTTGTTGATTAATAAACTTCTTCTTTCACCAGATTGTCGGGAAGGTTTCAGGCCTGCTTTGTTTTCAAACTAAGTTGGACGAATGTCTCACTCAATAATAGAAAAAAGTAAACAAACTGGTAGGTAAACCTAAGATCTGTTTTCATCTTCACCAAACATAAACATCAGCAGGAGTTCGACAGCCATCCAAGTTCCATTAATAACAGCGATGAAATAATCCCAAAACCAAAAATTGCACTTTGTATCTTTCTACAAACCTTTGCCGAAATATTTGTTCCGCATTATAGTTAATCTATGTATCACAAGAACTAAATCACACAGCAGCAGCAGCAGCAGCAAAAACACAAAATGTACTCAACCGAGGACGATCCAAATTCGACGGCAGTTGATCCAGCACTGAACCTGAGACTTATCAGTTGCCGCTGCTTGGTGAACATAAGTATGATTTTCAACTTCCTCCCCGGTTCCTTTTTTTCTGCTGAACAGAACATTCGGTATAGATAGCAACTCTACTCAGCGAGCATAGCTATGTACGTACGCGACGACGACGACGACGACAACGATTCGACATGCAGCTAGTGAAAATTGTTTACTCCTTCGTCAGCCTTTTTTCCCATGGCACCATCCCAACAAGGGTAAGTAATAAAATTTCCTATCGCATGCGCAGCTAATTCTTCAGTGCGGAGGACTTATAGAATGAAAACATTGAAGGGTTTTATGTCAACGTTGGGTCGTGTCAATGGCGAAAGAATGTAAAGAATTGAAGTGATTCATTATTATGGATATAACAATGACATTAAGTTACTCTATGGTGGTGCAGATTGGCTTCTTATTTTTTACTTGTGAAATCTCGTAACTGATTTTATATACATACATATTTGGAACAGAATCTTCAACGATGTTCATAGAAAAATAACTGTTGCTTTTGGAAAAAATCCCCGGGTAACAATTTTAGTTCTACAAGAAGCTTGAAGAGCGCTGTAAAACATTGTTAAAACCTCAACCCTCAGCATAAAAAAAAACAACGATTCGAAAATTTTAAAAAACTGTAACTTGCCAACCACTGATTCGAATTTCTCCAATTTGGCCTTGTTGAATTACTTGAAGTGTCTAGTTTAAGTTTGTAGAACTTTATTCACGCTAAGTGAAAAGGATTTTAAGGCAGGGTGATTTGCCAATCGTTGTTCTTTTCCCCATCGTTGCACAAGATGACTAAAACTATCAATGTTTCAGCCCTCTCTTATTTTTTTTTTTTCAAAAAATAATACTGAATCAACTGAATCAAAGCAATCGAAATATTCCCTTCAATTCAATCATGGTAAAAGAAAAGTTCGGATACCGGTATTTCGATAGCAACTTACTATCTTCTTCAGTGAGCGTTTTCGTTTGATCGTAAGATAGCAATTTGCATCCAAATTTTGGGAATTTTGAATAATAAAAAGAAAGAATTTACATCTTAAATTCATTTTTATACACAACCCGATCAGGAGGGAAAAACAAAATTATATCAAAATGAGATATTTTGATACTTTTTTTTCTATCTGAATAAGATATAATTCAGTACTCGTAGGATGTTAAAATATCTCAAATTATATTTAAAAAATCTATACGATCATAGCTAAATTATATCAGTTTTTGATATGCTCCTTTCAAGATTATATCTCGTTTAGATAGCATAGTTTGACATTGGGCAGAACAAAACCTATCAAAGTTATAACACAAACACTGATTCACTATATAATCCGGTCCTATTTTTGGCCTGAGAGCATTCTTCTTGGGCCACTCAATAGACTTTCTAGCTTTAGTGGTCATACAACTAGTGATTGCCGCTAAAGATAAGGCCGAAAATAATGAGACAGCTGGATTTGGGGCGGAATCAGCCGTGTTCCTGTAACAATGCAAAAGTTAATATAAAATCTTAAATATTTACTTTTTGATTAACAAATCAATAAAAAATAATGCGAAAAACAAATAAATTGGAATAAATTGCACGGAAGCTTGTATGCAACAAAATTGCATACAATATCATTGCACAAAACCAATAAAACAAGTAATTTTTATCGAATAATTCAAGAATGCAAAAGGTGAAATAACTCCCATCTTCTTAAATTTGTTTTTTGTTTGTGTAATCTTACAGATATTGGAATTTTTTCCTCGAAATTTACATAAATTACTTCAAAATTTATTTATTTCTCCCTTCGGGATTTTTGGAAATTTCAACGGCGGTGACAAAAGAAGAAATTGATATTGAATTTTAATACTCGTTCGTACAAAATCTGTAAACAAATATGTTAATGATTTTTAATTCTAATTCAACTGTAAATCAGAAATTCTACAAACTGACACTTTCACAAAGTTGTATATGATAAGATATTGAAATAAGAGACAGGTTTTGAATGCCCATATCAGGCAGGTTAAATGCCTCTATAAAGAAAAAAATAGATTAGCCAAATAAGTTTACTACTTTTTTTCATTGAAACATTAAATTTACGCTCTAATTACAATCTTACAGTGAAAATAGAAGAGCTTAATGCTGAACTGATAAAAAAAAATGATAAAAACAAAATGTTATTATGAAATATGGCCATATGGCGTTTTTGACTACGTTTTATGCAAACAAGTTAGTGATATCTAAAATTTCGTCAAAATTTCAGCTTTGACGTATGCTCAACATGAGTGTCTACCTTTTTCGGTTATAATATTGAAATATAGCTAAAAAAAAAATAAATATGCGCATTTAGCCTGCCCGGTGTCGGAAATCGGCTGTTTTAACTACTTTCATTATAAAATCATTTTTTCAAACACTGTAAGAGATTTTAACATAAAAATTATTCTAGCGTATATAAAGAAAGAAGTCCGCTCATGTGTATTGTATGTATGTGTTGTATTTCAGGCTTCCAAAATACAAGTCATGATTATTTTGTTAAAAATTGCCATTTATCATTTCTTTTTGGACGTTAGAACAACTTTACCCAAGCCACAACGTAATTGCTTATTTGCATTTCGTAACTAGATCGTTTTTGAGTTCATATTTCTACCCCCAGCGAATGACCATGGTCAAGGTTGCGTTGGCTTTTTTAGCAAATAGATTTTTTTACTAATTCTGGTGCTGTTGACTAACAGTTGGCGACCAGATGTTATCATTAGGTAAGAGTAGATTTAGTATAAAAGTTTTGTAAAATAAAGTGATCATCATCAGTCTAGGATGAGAGATAAACTGGTATATACTATCAGTGTTCGGCACATAAGCGCTTATCCGCTAATCGCTAACTTTTTGTTAGCGGTTTGATCGAGCGAATAACAAAGTTTCGCTATTTTTTGGTTGCGCCAATTGAAGACTACTAAAGGGTGATACGGTCCAAATTTGGTCAATATCAACTTGACATATTTCTTTCAATTTTGCATTTAAAAAACCTGAACTCCCCTCATTTTGAAGGTGTGTGTGTGTATGTAGAATGTTGCTCCTATTTTGATTTTGGAATTCACTCTTCAGTTGTCAAAATGCCGTCCAAGGAAGAAGAGCAGCGTATCAAAATTTTGCTCGCGCATCGCAAAAATCCGAGCAACTCGCACGCAAAGCTGGCAAAATCGCTAAAAGTTGAAAAATCAACCGTTACAAATGTAATTTAAGTGTTTGGGGAACTTTTGTCGACAGCCAGGAAGTCTGGATCGGGGGGAAATCGAAAACCGGAAGCCGCTGAGACGACAAAGAGAATTACCGGTAGTTTCAAGCGAAACCCCAACCTTTCTCTCCGAGATGCCGCAAATAAGCTGGGTGTATCGTCTACAACCGTGCATCGAGCCAAAAAAACGAGCCGGACTATCGACTTACAAGAAGGTAGTGACTCCAAATCGCAATGATAAACAAAATATGATGGGCAAAGCGCGATCCCGGAGGCTGTGTACACGACGATGCTGACGAAGTTTGACTGGGTGGTAATGGACGACGAAACCTACGTCAAAGCCGACTACAAGGAGTTTCCGGGACAGGAGTTTTATACGGCAAAAGGAAGGAGAAAGGTAGCTGATATTTTCAAGCACATGAAACTGTCAAAGTTCGCGAAGAAATATCTGGTTTGGCAAGCCATCTGTACCTGTGGCTTAAAAAGCAGCATTTTCATAGCTTCCGGGACTGTCAACCAAGAAATTTACGTGAAAGAGTGCTTGAATAAACGTCTGCTGCCTTTCCTGAAGAAACACGGTTGTTACGTACTGTTTTGGCCGGATTTGGCATCTTGCCATTACGCAGGGTGGCCAGCGAGTTTCCATTTTCAAATTCCCGGTTTTTTCCCGGTTTTTTCGAATGAGATTTTATAGGTTTCCTCGTTTGAAAATGCGCAAATAAATATGTCCAAAAAGTTTTTCGACCAAAACTGAAGATATGTTTATGCAAGTTTAATGTTAAAGTGTGAGAGGAGTTAATTCTTTTTAGTTTAATCTTGAAACTCAAAGGTAATTCGAATAGGTTGATCGTAATACGGTAAGAAAATAAATCTAGTTGTCCGAACCTCAGCCGAAAATTGTAACCTTCTTTTCAGTCATTCATACCATCTTCGCTTTTTATAAGAAAAACTGCTATATTTTTATTATTTGCATGGATACCTCATAGTTTTGATATGATGCCATATAATACTTTTAAAATTTCAAGTTGAAATTCAAAATTTTTCTATTGAAATCTACTGACTGATATTCTGATATTTTCCTTCTAAAATTCTTAAAACAGATTCAGATGAACCTTATTCATGATAAGCAATCTGATATTTGATTTCGGTTCTCATATTGAATACTGAATCATGTTTTTATTTATACCTTTAACATTTATATTAGAATGCGCTGAGTTCTAGATTATATTATTATATCTCAAAAATGCATGTTTTTATTTGATTTTGTAAGTAATGTAAAAAAGAATCACACATAAACTTGTTCTCTTGTTACATCATCTGCCTTCTGTCCGTTTATCAATTAATTTGATTAAATGGTGGAATCTTATTTTCGGCATTTTTTCCGCATAAAACAATTCCGATTTTCAAAAGTTAAAATTGAGCTAAATTAGAAGAAATATTTTCGAAACCAAATTAAATAAGTCCTTTGAGGATACGTCGTTACACAGAAATTTGATTTTGATTTTTGAACTTACGTTTTGATAGTTTTTGACAATTTTTAGTGTTTTAGTACATAAAAGACAAACAATATTTGGTTTTTTTTAGAATGTTTTTAATGTTTTATCAATCAAATAAAAATATGAAGTGTGGTTATGATTACTTTTTACTTTTGAGCTACCTGTAAGCAGCTGAAAATAAGTAAAGTCACGTAATAAAATTCTCATTGTTCAATCTATTTTAAAACCATTGATCATAAGATTTTTGTAAGAATAGCTTTTCAGGAGATTTGTCGACAGAGGTAAAACTTCATGGATGAATAACTGAATTCATATCTCCCTTTTAACGTTCTATAAAAAATCAATTTTCTCTTAAAATTAATCCGATATTTAAGTCGGACTCTTCAAAATAACTCTCCCAGTTTAAATGTGTTTGTTAGATTTCTGCTAATTTTTCCAAGTTTCGTTTCAGCATAACGTATTTTTTCTGAAAAATAAATGAGCTCCTGATGCAGACTCGAACTTCGTCAATTCCGGACTAGTGTATAATAATTCCAGTTAAAGGATAGATGATAAGCTTAAATCTTAGGTTTCGAGATGTGGATTAGATAGAAAACTGTCTGATTTCAACATAGCAATTCACATCACAATTCACATTTTAAAATTCCTTTCACTTATTTCTTCATTCAGATTTTTAAGTTCTATTTTTTCCAGATATTCGCAAGGAAAGTGCACAATGATAAAAATCTTTAATTAATTAACGATATAACAGTTAACTTAGACTAAACGTACTAAAAAATCATAGTTGTTAAGCGTTTATTTAATTTCAAAACATTTTTATATTCACTGCAGAGCGCAATACGCGTGAGCTAAGAAATAAGCTAAGTTTGTGGTCGAGAAATCTCAATATTTCAAATATTCTTAACTTTTTCCAGCATTTTACTCATTTATATAAAATCCCGACATTTCCTTGCTCCTCCCAAATGGTTAACAGTCCTGGAATAAACGGCTTTAGATGGTAAAGTTTCTGAGAGAAAGTTCCGTCATGATGAAATGAATGTATTTTAGAATTTAATAAGATTTAATTATCCATAAATAATATTCCCGGTTTTGATTTGAAATTCCCGGTTTTTTCCCGGTTTTCCCGGTCTCATTTTAAATTCCCGGTTTTTTCCCGGTTTTCCCGGTTCGCTGGCCACCCTGTCATTACGGTAAAAAGGCCATGGAGTGGTACGTCGCCAACAACGTGCAGGTGGTTCCCAAGGACAAGAACCCTCCCAACACGCCAGAGCTCCGCCCAATTGAGAAATACTGGGCTATTGTCAAGCAGAACCTAAAGAAGAACAAAAAACAGCTAAGGACGAGCAGCAGTTCAAGGCGAACTGGCTTTCTGAGGCGAAGAAGGTGGACAAATTGGCTGTACAAAATCTGATGGCAGGGGTTAAGCGTAAGGCCCTGCAATTCGGATTTGGAAAAGCGGAAGCCTAACTGAATATTTTTCCTGAATTTTAAACTAATTAAACTTGAAAAAGAAATTTAATTTGATTTTTCGAATAAACGATTTCACCGATTTACACGCATTTTCCCTTGACCAAATTTTGACCGTATCACCCTTTAACTCCCATATATTTGTATCGATCTCTCGAATTATTAGAGATAGAATTAACTTTTTGTTTATAATCAAGTTAACTGGACATTGGGCATCATTCTGATTGTTAAATTGGATTCATTGGAGGAATTCGTACTGGAGTTAGAGGAAAGATGTATTTAGTGTAATTTTTCCCTCATTCCCTGCATTTGTTTTCGCAACATTTTCAGAAGAAAATAACAATAAAAGGTATTAAACAATATAAAACTATTTTTAACATCCTCTATTCCGCTTCATGTTTTAAAGTAGTTGACTTCACTTTTCATAAAAAGGTTTTTTTTTAGAGGTTTTACAGATCACTTCATATAAAAATAAGATGAAACCACCATAGAATGAAAAGTCAACTTTGAATAAGTTGGCGAATTTATTAGCGGCGCTAATATTTTTTATTCAGCCGAACACTGTATACCTCTATTGTTGTTTCTACACGACGAATGCTGAAGAACCGTATTTCAAGTCAACAGCGAACCTTTTTATTTTTCTGAAAATAGCATTGCCCAGTGGGGAAATTTGTTATAAAAAAAAATTTCACTCAGATTGGAAGACCTAAAATACTATTTATCTCATGTGATGTGATATTTTCTCAGAAGTTCTAATCTGCCTTCGGGTTAGACAGGAGACATCTAAGCAAAGTGTTATTTGGCCCTTACTACCCAACAAAAAAATAGTCATAACTTTGTTAAACTGAATTTGATCAATACAGTTTTAAGCAGAAACGTTGGTTGATGAAAGTCAAAACAAATCGAAGTAATAAAATCTTGGTTGTTCCTTTTGTGGTAGAGGTTCGGTCGGAGGAAGTTGCACAAGAGCAACTAGATAGGTTTATCTAAGAACCATCGGATAGGGACAAATAAAGATATTTTGTTGGAGAATCGTGTCGTTTCCTTCTAGCTTAACATGATGCCATAACGAGAAGTTTTCTACCACATAAGATAGAGTGATAGATGTAATTAAAATTAAAGCATTGGTAATTTCCATCACGTTTGTTTGGTTTTATGCATAGGCAGTGCATATATGCGAAGAAGGAACGAAACCAAGAACAACGATGGAAATCCTCCGGTGCATAGGGCCGTGGTAAAAACCTCCACTGTTGACGATCCGGAGCCAGCGTCTTCACTTGAGGTATAAATAAAGTGGAACGAGGTTCCAAGAGATTATTATTAGTTCAGACATACAAGTGGACTTGTCAATACTCCGAAAAGTTCCACACCCATGTCATCGTCACCCCGCGAAGAAACCTACAATTCTTAAACACTTTTCATCAATTCGACACTGAAGTGCGAGATGTAATTCGATTTTTTTTTCTATTTATGCCATGACACGGCACCTCGTTCTCACCAATGGAAGTTGTTTGTCTGTTACAGTACCTATATTCGACTGGTTCATTATTTACTTTTCTTTTCTTTCAGATTACAACCCATAAGGATTGGTAGCCATGTTTTTTTTAATCCGCTTAATGCATTTAAACCTAATTTAACCACTTTCTTCAATTTCAATTTATTTTGAAGAAATAACACCAGACCTTGAAGTTTCATGCATCTGAAGTCATTTGTTATCAGCATTAAAATTTTGATTTTCCCGTTTTTTTTTGGTTCCTCTTTGGTGATTTTTGGCGATCAAAAAACCGAAATAGGTAAGGTTTTTTAGTCAAGCAATACAATATCAGTATATAGCTCTTTTTTAAATTTAATACGTCCATTTCGGCTGCCACCCTAACTTAGGCTTTATTGTTTTGTTTAAATTTTCTTTCAAATGTGTACTATACAACTTTTATAAAAAATATAGTTCACTTAAAGAAAACAAGCAAATCTTCTGAAGAAGCCAGATGGAATTGCCTTACTAGTCCAAGAGCAAATGCGATTAGTAAATTTCTTTACAGGGCATTTTCACTCAATTTCCAATGTAGTGATGGCTGTAAGAGTCATTTATTAATTTATTAATTTGTATGATTCATGATTCGGATCTATAAAGTGAGATAAGGGACAGGAAGAAAATATTAATCAGGCATCTCATAATTAATCGTCGACCTCCCAGCGTGCTACATTCGTTATCGAAAAGAAGTGATCCGTTTTCAATTACACTGGCTTCATCCAAATGTCGCCTCATCTTATAATCCGGTCGCCTTTATGTAAGTCTTCCATCTTATCAGCATGGTCGCGTGCCATTTCTCCTTTGACGGTAGCGTGCCGATTTTACATGGATGCGTGACATTCAGATCATAATAAAGATGACCCTTCTTATGATCTAGATCAGTGTTTTTCAAACTTTTTTTATTCACCGCCCCCTTTAGCAAAATTTTCAAGCTCAACGCCTCCTGGGCAATTTTCCAGAAAATCTATTTAAAAATGAAAATCTGGATCGTTGAAAAACCACTACCTTTTGGCTTGATGTTGTTGTAAGGCTTAATTCAAAACTCATTCAAATTTATATGAAGTCCTCAGAGCCAAAGGGTAGGGGGTATTATAAGTTTAAAAATGGAGAACTTTGATTTAATAATGTCAAACATTTCTAATATTTCGAACAATATTTCATGATTTTCAGATTTTTAGAATTCACATACTATTTTTTTCGAAAGAAACATGCAATTTTTTGAAAAATATATGGAAAATGACCAAACATAACAAGTGAAAGCGTGTTTTCTTAAAATTAGCTGTTACGCACTTTTACTAAGATTGTCAAAATTTTCCAAGCACGTACCTGGTCATTTGATTTCAAAATTGTTGAACAATAACCCGGGTAATATCCAGGAAAAATTTGTCAAGATCCAGTAATTTCATAACGAAAAATCAAGAAAAAAAAACTTGAAAGAACATTCCCGTCATAATTTATAAGCCGTTTTTAATCGTTTTTTAGGCATTCAAAAAACCTTTCATGATTATTTCCATTAAATTTGATTGAATAATTCTAGGAAAAATCCGGGCTATTTTCAATGAAATCCGGGCAACCGGGCCTGACCTTTGTCGAATTTTTCACCGGGCAAATCTGAATAAAACCGGACAATCTTGAAACCTTATCTTTTACCATTTTGGCTCCAAGGGCCTCATATTGCTACAAACCTCCACTAAACAATCAATTCTATGTAAAGTTTCCTAGACACTTACTTGAACTAATAAATTATTTTGATATCAGATCATATATGAGGCCCTCAGAGCCAAAGGGGTATAAATGACAAAATGGTCGATTTTGAGTTAATGATGCCAAACGATTCTTCATATTTCAAACTTTATTTTTTGATTTTTTTAGATTTTTCGAATTTTATTTACATACTTTTACATTCGAGAGCAAAATTCTAATTTTCGGAAAATATATGGAAAGCGGCAAAATACAACAACTTTAAAGCGTGTTTTCTCGAAAAAGGCTTTCATGCACTTATACCCCTTTGGCTCCAAGGGCCTCATATCTTAAAATTTGGAAAACAAAATTTTCTTTTCAACATTAATTTGCATTATTGTTCATGAGTAAATAGCATTATTGGATAAAAATTGAATACTGTCAAGCCGGTAAAATAACGTAAGAATAGTATTACTTCTTTATATTTGAATTTGACTCCTTTTTTCCCGGTTTTCCCGGTCTCATTTTAAATTCCCGGTTTTTTCCCGGTTTTCCCGGTTCGCTGGCCACCCTGTCATTACGGTAAAAAGGCCATGGAGTGGTACGTCGCCAACAACGTGCAGGTGGTTCCCAAGGACAAGAACCCTCCCAACACGCCAGAGCTCCGCCCAATTGAGAAATACTGGGCTATTGTCAAGCAGAACCTAAAGAAGAACAAAAAACAGCTAAGGACGAGCAGCAGTTCAAGGCGAACTGGCTTTCTGAGGCGAAGAAGGTGGACAAATTGGCTGTACAAAATCTGATGGCAGGGGTTAAGCGTAAGGCCCTGCAATTCGGATTTGGAAAAGCGGAAGCCTAACTGAATTTTTTTCCTGAATTTTAAACTAATTAAACTTGAAAAAGAAATTTAATTTGATTTTTCGAATAAATGATTTCACCGATTTACACGCATTTTCCCTTGACCAAATTTTGACCGTATCACCCTTTAACTCCCATATACGTTGAAAGTTCTTCAGCATTCACGGGTCTTAAAGTTAAAATTAGATTCTAATAGCTGAATCCAGGCTATGTTAGTGATAACCGAGAAGATACAAAGTTTATTCATTGTAAATGGCACAATTGGTTTGAATCGATAGAAATAGAGATGAACAAATAAGAACTTAATAAAAATTCTCTTATCAATATTAATTCTTAATATTTTCTTTCAAAAAAAAATCTATCACTAAATCACAGATGACGCCATTTTATACAGATTTTTTGGAGGTATTTTCTATCAAGAAGACTTTTTTAGACAAAACCTACATTTTAAAGAAAATCGAGCATTTCCATCTAAAATTATTCGTGTTTTAGTATAACCCAAAATAATCTTACCAAACAATATTAACATGTAGAGCGAATACAAATTCAGTGACAATGTAAAAAAAATCTTTTAGTTCCTCCATTTACATCTTAAAATAATCAAGGAGATACTGGAACCAAAATTTGATTTCAGCTCTGTGAAATCATAGATGTTATAGTCTTCAACCTGATGTCTAGATTTGTAACATAATTTCATTTTTTGCATCGAACTTACTCGTTGTTATTACAAATCTACGTTGTTTCGTGATTTTTGAAAATTTCAAATATGACCTCACCGCCCCCCTGAGCCCTTCCAACGCCCCCCAAATTTCAAAATTCAGCTCACCGCCCCCCTGGAAGCTCTCAACGTCCCCAAGGGGGCGGTAGGGACCACTTTGAAAACCACTGATCTAGATGTTAAGGAATCTAGTAGAAAAACCCTGTGAATGAATCGATGGTCCTAACAAATCCCTCGAAATTTAATTTATGCAGTTATCGGACCTTAACTAATGGAGTGCTAGCCTGTGGAATAGGGAGAAAAATGCTAAAAGTTAATTTGATTGGTGATTTTGTGAATTAATCAAGTGAAATCTAGTGAAATCGAGATTTCCTTAATTATGTTGCGGTATGAAAACATCGCTTTTGGATCATATCCGAACCGAACATGTCAACGGAATCGAAGCAGGCGAGCCGAAATCATACATCAATGATGATCACGCTCATTTTTTTATAACCATTTTCGAGTTTTTTTCAACCGTTTTATGGTTTTTTCCTAAAAACAACGATTATTGTTATTTTTTAACCATAGTAAACTGTTGAATTTCAACCATTTTCAAAGTTCCAGCTTAAAACTAAAAAAATGGTTAAAAATTCTAGAACATTTTCTTTTTTGATCGGTCCGCCATTGTGTCTGCAAGCATCAACACCTTGGAATGGCTGAGAAAAATTATCTGCCAAGGAAGTATCTCCCGAACGAGGTAAATCCGGATGGCTTAATTTCGAAGAAATCGTGTCCAAGGCGTAAGAGGTGAGTGTTTTTTATTTTATGTTAGCGGAGCACCTTTTTGAGTGTTATTTCTCGTTTCTTTGTTTACAGGTTATCCGATGAAGACGACCAATTCCTAATCCAAATTCCGGAACAAACGCAGCTAGCTGGAGCAGACGTTCTAAATATCGTGTTAGTTCGGGAAACAGGATGTATCACCGGGATCTTATCGCGAGCCGGATGCTTAGTCTGGCAAATTCCAGTCCGTATTCAACTGGGGAGACTTTTTGTTCCGCGCACTCATCATCGTTCCCCGCTGTTCCAGTTAGCCCAAAGGAAATCATCGAAAAAAATTGCTTGGATTCTTATTCAAATATTTTGTAATGATAATGATAATGTAATGATAAAAAGTTATAAATTTTATAAAATTTGGAATAATAATTTGAAAAAAAAAAAACATCAAATTCATTGCGGAAATGTTCCTTCTAATTTTCAAAAAAAATAATCGCGTTCCCTTTTTCTGAAAACGGTTATTTTTCAAGCATTTTCCACCTATACGAACACGGTTGAAAAATAACCATAATCGAAGTTCTCCACCAAATCTCATTTTATGAGTTTTCACTGAAAAGTCATAAAACGACTTAACCCACAGAACTTGGATTATGGTTATTTTTCAAACATTAATGGTTCAATATAGCCGAGCGTGATGATGATTTATCACCGCGAGAGCAGAAAACTCGGTGAGCCAATTCCAAGTAGAGAAGCCAGGTGTCCTGATTTATCAGGATTTGTACCGATTTTCGAGAACCAGTCCTGATTTTTTTCAAACTTCCGAATTGTCCTGATTTTTGAAAATGTGTCTTCAAAATGTGTCCTTAAAATGTCCTGATTTTCAAAAAAAACATCTCAATTATAAATTAATTGTTAATTAAACTATGAGAAATATGAGGAAATCGGTAATTAAATTTATACTCGTTTAACCGATGGTAATCTTCGGTTCAATTGATATTTAAATGATGAACTGCTAGCCAGCCAGGAAGTTGCTTACTTCAATTGTATAAATTAGGGCGTTTACAGCACTTGTATTTCGCCTTTATTTATGCAATCTAAACAGAGTTGCATACAATTTACATGAATTCAGAGGTGTCCTGAAAAATCCTGATTTTTGTCTGCGCGGAGTCCTGATTTTTGACAAGACCATCTGGCATCTCTGATTCCAATCTTACACTTGCACCTGTCTTCTCTCTACTTCCCCTCTCTCCTGTGTTTGAGCTGCCTAGTTATCTTTTCTTCTCACTGTTGAGGTGTTGTAGAAGATTAAAACCAAAATACACGCTCGGCTATATTGAACCATTAATGTTTGAAAAATGAATAAGTCAAATTTTCTGTCTCTTGCTCTCCTGTATAAAAAAACAACACGTTTTTTTTCTGTCGCTTTCAGCAGTGCATTGGGCAAAAACTGCGAAACATTTTGACTCGTCATTTTTTTTTGCAGTTTTCGTTTGTTGGTCGGTACTCGTGCAGAGTTAAAGTTTTGTTCGGTAGTAGTTTCATAAAATTAGGGAAGTGAAAATCGTGAAAATATAGGTGAGGCCAGCGGATCAAATTCAGATAGTGCCTTCGTGCGACCGGTTCCAAGCTCCAAGTTCCAGCTCTTCCGGAAACCTTAAACGGAAACTTCACACGACTGGTAAGCTGATTCGATCGGGTGCCAAATTCCTTCTACCTGGTTCAGGATCTTGGGCCATGGTTGACTGATTAACCTAGATTCAGTTGCTGGACACGAAACTCAAGGATTCGTCAGTGTCTGGCGTTTTAGTAAATATTGTAACAATTTGTTTTTTTTTATTTACAGGAGAACAGTCCCAGCGGGCATGTTGTGTTGTGATAGTTCAAAATTGTCGACAATGCCAAAAGTTATAAATGAATAAATTAAAAAATATATTGGTTAAAATATTTGGAAATAAATTTCAATTGTTTGGTCTAACTAAGTTTTTTTTCATTCAAACATTGCATTGGAATTATTTTTAAAAACAGAAAATATACAAGGGGAAAGGATTCCTTAATTCACTACAAATCTCAGGAAATTGCTGTTTCGAGCTCCCAGAACTGTTTCGAAATTCCCTGCAAATTACAGAAAAACATCGTTCAGAGTCTACAGGTGATTTTGACAGTTGTTTTCCTGAGCTGTTTTTCTGTCCTGAAATCGTCCTGTAATTTCAGCTGTTGAAAATACAGGACGAAATCGTTCCGACCACAGGCGAAAAGATTAAGTGTGTAGTAATTAGTGATACGTGAGCGCTTAAGAGCCGCTCATTTGAACCGGTTCTTCAAAAAGAACGAACGACCCGTGGCTCTTGAAAAAAGAGCCGCGGTTCAAAAATGAACCGTGACCCGCCGCTCAAAACCGGTTGAAATATTCAACCGCTGCAATATGCAAGAGCGGAGAGTGGAGAACCGGTCACGGTTCGTTCGTTCTTTCCCAAATTCAAATAAACAGCTCTTGGTTGCTCTCCCATCACTAAACAAGCAACCAGAGATGCCAATATGCCTGATTTTTCAGGGATTGCCTGATTTTTCGAGGCTCAGCCTGACAACCTGAAAAGCCATTGAATTTCCCTGATTTTCAAAAAATGCCTGATTTTTGCGAATGTGATGAAAAATGGGTAGTAAGGAACTAAATTAGGTACCAGTTAAAAAGCGAAAATGTGGCTGAATGAAACCAATCGAAAGATTCCCATTAATTCAAAAAAGGGAATGAAAAGGAATCTTTCGGCTTTGATTCAGTAGAATTATGCAACCAAGTAGGCCCACAACACAGTAAAAATGTAGAGTGATGACCCAAAAAAAAAGGTCATCACTTTTAGAGGAATTTCCGTTACTTATGTAGCCTGATTTTGCCTGATTGTTATTTCACCAGTTCCCTGAATTTTGAAAATATATGTTGGCAACCCTGCAAGCAACATAAACTGAAGAGCGGAGAACACCGAAATCCGTTCGTTCGCTCTCCAGAACCAAAAGAACCTAGGGTGGTGGTGGGTGGTTAAAAAAGAGCAACAGGACGACTCGAAAAAGAACCGAACAGAGCATCCAAGCCGAGCCGTTCATTTGATCAAATCGAACGGCTCTCCAAACTCCGCTCTTGTCGTTCAGATTGTGAACCAGAGTTGAGCGAGTCGCGGTTCTTTTTCGAGCCGTTCTTTTTCGAACCGTTTTTCGTCTCTTTTTTGAACCACTACCTACCACGGCTCTTTTGGTTCGAAAGAACGATCGAACGGCTTTCTGCTGTTCTCGCTCCTGAGTCTATGATGCCTGTGATTTGATGGGCGAAGAACCAAAAACTGCTTATTTAAACTTTAATTTGGATAATGTGGGAAAGCTGCTAAGTGTACCCCCCCCCCCCCCTCCCCCCTTCTCCGCTAGGTTGACCACGTGGTATGTGAACGGCCCAGTGTTGAGCTGCCTGACACGGTTCAATTTTGAGACGCTCAAATGAACCGGCTCATTGAATTGAGCGAACTGCTCTGAGCTGCTCATTGAAATGAGCCGTTTTGCCCATCTCTACTAGTAATGCATAAATTACCTTCACAATGAATTTAATATCATCAAAATCGGCTAACATTTACAGCCAGAACGAAATCAAACCACTACTCTAATTTCCCCGAAACGGGTATTTGGCGAACGGCTTTGGAAGGTTAATTAGTAATGTTAATCAATTTTTAAAAGTAAAATATAAAAAAAAAGCAATTTGACATGAATTTTGAATGCAATTAATGGAAAAGTATCACAGAAAACCGTCACAGATTTTTTTTTGTAAGATCACAGACAGTCAGATTTTTTTTTACATTATATCGGCAAGGTACGTGGCTGGACACAGTGTTTGATGTTGTTATATTTTATATTTTATATATTGGGTCATCCAGAAATACAGACCTCATGTTGTCTGGTCAATACTTTTCATAAATTATCCAGATTTGTCCTGAAAGTTCTATAAGCTCAACGTTGTAATAAAAAAATCTATTGAAATTCAATAGCTAATAACGGTAACACTGAATTTACTGTGAAGCAGAATAAAGAAGTTATTTTGACAGCGAATGGGTCTAAGGTTTCGTTCACATAAGACTCAGATTATCAAGTAATGAGTATTGATCCCTAGACTACATGCGATCTGGCGACCAAAAAAAAGGTCGTCACCTAAAAAGATAGCCATCCAGACTTTTCCGGACATTTTTTTCAAAATTTTCCAGACATTTCTGAAAAACAGTTGGCATCACTGGTCTCTACGAAGTCTAAAACCAGTCGCTCCATCTTTATTTTCCAAAGCTTAATATATCTTCAATTCTTATCTACTGACCTAAGCCAAGCGAGTTTGTATTAAAACATCTGGTAAACATTAAACATGTGCCGTTGAAGTTTGACAGAATGCTGCATAATTCATTGCTCAGTCTAGGAAGGGTAACATCGAAAGTGATTGTTATGTTAATGTTTTTGGTTATTGTAAAGGAATGCAAAAATGTTTAATTGCTAAGACTGTGAGGTCCTGCAGTTATTGATGATTTTGGGAATTTGAAGATTCCGGGATGTGTGTATAAAAAGGATGTTAGTTGTAACTAAGTATGCTACAGTGAGAAGACTGGCCAAAAGTTGTATGGGCTGATTTTTACAACATTTTTTTCAGCGCGGCACCCCCTAGATTTTTGCAGGTGAAAAAATGACTTTCGGAAAGTTTCAGGTCATTTGGCAGAAGCACGAGCCTGCCACAAAGGACTTGAAATTTGTATGGAGACATTCGGCAAAATGTATAAAAATCGACATACTTTCACTCTTTGTGGAAATGCATCTGGGGTGAATCTGAAGAGACTATTGCAAGCGGAGTGGATTGCCAACCATTGTAGGTCTCTGAAGGTTGGATGACTTCCTTCGACGAACCATCGGCCGTGGAAGCCCTAGAAGAAATTCGAAGGCTAAGCCACACAGACATAGGCTGGACCTATGTAAACCTATAAGCTAACACATATCCCCAATATGTGGTTTTTATGCAGTGTACAACTTCATCACGAATTTTAAAATTGCACATTTTTCTTGCGAAACTTAGGAATTATGCAAAGATCGAAATATGTAAGTCCTTTCCTATTCAGATGTTTAAACTAGCCAAAATGTTAACTATATTTGCCATCTAAACATATTTAAATTATTATTTGGCAATATTGAATACAAAAAAAGTCCCAGTAGACAAAGGCTAAATCCCTTCACTTCGTGAGCAAGAGTGAACATTTTCAAACCCCCCTTTGTCCGTTTAGCTATCTACGCAATGTACAAAAGTCCACTTTTTTAATAATTATATGCATTCAAGAAACTAATAATCTTAACACGTCATTCTCGGCTTCTCCAGATGATTTGTCAGTTGCCTTTGTGAAAAGCTAAATAATTAAAAACTTATTGCAAAATAAAACATATTAGAGATGTACCAAATATTCGTTTGGCCGAATAGTTGAAAAGGTCAATATTTGGTCTTTGGCCGTTCGGTACATCTCTAAAACATATAATGTGAAAGTTAAGGGAAATGTGTTTCACTAATCCAAATGAATATCACAAATATATCACGAGGACAACACAAATTGACTATCGACAACATGAATTTCAGTTGATTTGAACACCACATTTCAGGACTATTAAAATGATTTATTAATGCTAAAGAGATGTCATATTTTTATCATTTTCAGATATGTAATCGTCACGTAACACAATTTGTATTATATATAGTTGTTCAAATTTTTAAAATCAATTTTCATACGTAATCATAAACGTTTTGACAAGTCAAACATTTTGATAACAATAAGATATTTGATTTCTGTTTTCAACGTTTACTACTGTGCAAATTGCAATGAATTTCATCTAACTTACATATGTTATTTTAAAAGAAGTTCTCTTCTTGTCCGAATTAATTATAAATATTCTTTTCATGTTACACATTTTTTTATAAGGAAGTCGATATTTTCTTTAATAAAACCCTTCAAGTCTCAGTAAAAATGACCTTCCTTGAATAGAAGTCATTGGTGTTAATTTACTGTATGTCTTAGAACGAAAGTTGTCGGTGTTAACTTGACTTTACTTACGGATTTTTTAACCTGATGTTCACTAAGTACGGGTGATTTCTTTCTTGTTTCTCGGTTTCGGGTTGATTACAAACAGTTTGATTGTTTAAAACGCACTGGGCCGCCGAACACAGAACTGGGAGAACGATCTTAACCCGTTGCACTTCTGAGTGAGATTGAACAGATGGAAAACCAGATTGCTTTATTTGATATGGATCGAACCGGCGCGAGTGTTTATGCGAATGAATGTGTTTTATGTGAGGCGCCGTCATCATCGTGTACCATAAACGTTATCGCTACTCATAAGGAAAGTGAAGCCTGGAAAACCTCGAATAGTTTTTTTTATTAGATTCAAATGCTAATGATGCCGCTCTAGTTTGTTTTCTGATCCAGCTGGAGGTTTGTACGTAACGACTTAGATTACTCGTATTGTATTTACAGTCCATACACAAATGCCATAAGATTCTGACAACCTGTGAATCAACCGTTTTTTGCATGTAAACCCATACTTTCTTCAGTTCCTCGACTGTCTTCACTACTTTAGATCGTTTAAGAAGATGCTGCTTCATAATCGCCCAGAGCTCTGGAGTGTTGAACATTTTCGGCACGAAATTGACCTTATTGTCCGCTTACCACTTCAGCACGTCCTTGGAGTAGTGGCATGAGGCCTGTTGCTACGGCCCTGAGAGGGTGAAATTAGGGGGAACATCAAACCCATTTTGTGACAGATTAGTTTTGACAGTTTGATAGTTAGACAGGTGAGAAGAGAAAGGAGAAAAGAAAAAGTAGGAAAGTCGGAAAAATTTGAAAAACGTGTTTGATAGATTGGTTGGTGAAAATTATAGTTCTGCTTGAAATTGTATCCTCTCGTGCCGAAGTGCAGCATTTTCTTAGCTGAGTTTGATGCTATTCTAGCAAGATTCCGATTGTGACATGTGTATCACACATGTCAGCAAATCTTAATTCAATCACCCCGAGTCCAAAGTCAAAAGCATTCAAAGTCAAAACCTACATCAGCCATCGACCCACCGGCGTGGCATTCCATAAAACAACTTCCAACGAAAGTGTCAGTTTACAGAGTCATTGTTTTAAGCCACACACAGCGCGTCAGCGCTGACCATGCAGTCTCTCTTTCGGGACTTGCTTAGCACTCTCCCGCCTTTCGCATCCTTCTCTGATTGGCTGTAAGGAATAAATAATAAATAAAGACTTCAAATATCTTGGAAGGTTAGGTTAAGGCAAAAGTAAAAGAATAAAGTCAATTCAATAGTTTACGTCTAACAGAGAAGTGTTCCGTCCTTTTGATGACACATCCCCATAGTATAAAACGATAGCTTATCGTTTTATTACATGGCGACCGCGATAAGTGCCGAATAAACTGCAAAATAATAAAGTGATAGACTTTCGTCCAGCTACCAACATGGGTTGCGAAACTGCATGGGCATGGGCACGAAACTGCTCAAACTGTGGCACTTTGTGCCCTGGCTGCAATAGCAGCGGGATACCTATTAGTAAAAATTGGTGCGAAAATAAATCGTCAGCACACCGAGCGTGTGGCTGAACGAACAGCGCGGCGCATAGTAGCGCAAGTATAAACCAGTGAGTGCCTAGCAGAAAAAACCCAAAGTGTGCGAAAAAAAAAAACCTCCCAGGGAGGCTTGTGATACGTTTGAAAAACCGTTTAACTGGGCGGTAGATGGTGACATGATGGTATTTCAAACCAAAATATACAAAAGTGAATCGAATTTTATTACACCCCAATAAAAACCTCAGTTCTCAATGTGAAAGAGTTTCCTCATACAACACCTGCCATCACGCTGGGAAAAGCACTGCGCTGAGCAGTCACTTCCGTTTAACGGACCTGTAGACTAGCCTGTTCATTGTTGGCAATTCGACGGTGTAGTGAAATTTCGCGAAGTCAAATTGGTTGTTCCTGTTTCCCGGATTAAGTTGGCCATTCACCAAATAGATGGAGTGCAAAAAGGATTTGGCAGAAGCATCTACGATCAGCAAGCGATATGAGATGATAACACAACAATTCTGGACTGATGAGCATGGCAAGAGATGTTTGCAGGTAACTAACATCATTCGTAGATAAATTTAGTGGCTAGGAATGGAAGTATCCACACATGTCCATGTAAAATAAACAAACAAGAATCAAATTATCAAATAATAATTTTTTTTTTAAATACAACTATATTATTACACTTTCTCAATTGTTTGTAATGGCGGAACAAGTGTACGAAAAACAAAAATCATATAATCCGATATGTGTCTATAGTAGTTATCAACCAATCATTAATTATAAAGTGTTATAAGAATAATTTTTGAGTGAAAAAAAAAGAAGCTTGTAAAAAAAAAAATGAATGGAAGAACTAGAATTAGAATTTGAAATTTTGCAAAATATACAGACAAATATAAAGAAAAGACCCAAAGATCGAATTTACAATACATCGACAATACAAAAAAAATTAAAGGAGACAAAGTTGGCACATGACAATATTGTAGCCATACTCCAAATTTTAGAAGAAGATTTGCCTACTGACACGTTTTCCCGTCTAAACAAAAAGGCTAAAAGTTTAACAAGTTTCATTTATCTAAATTTAAATCAACTGTTAGCAAACTCAGTTGAGGAAAATAATTTAAAAATGGCAGCATTTGATATAAAACAAGCTGCCTCACTAGTCGAAATATTCGACGGAGCAGCAGAAAAAACGGATGCTTTATCGATTCAGCAACACTGTTGTTGGAAGTTACCCCTGCCAATCAGCATGCCATTCTATTCAAATTTCTGAAAACGCGTCTAGCAGGAAAGGCTCGACGTTATTTAACTGCAGATGTGGGTGAAAACCCACTGCTTTTAATTAATAAGGTCAAAGATAATAGACAAGGACAAACACCAGAATTAATAATGGCCAAATTGAGAACTTGCCAACAAAAGGGCGAAGTAGAATCTTTTTGCAAAGAAATTGATGCTTTGGCAGTAAAAAAGTGTGAGAAATATACATTCAGCAGAACGTCCCAGTCGAAGTAGCGAATAATTTAGCAAAAAAAGCAGGTATTGATGCACTTATTTCAGGCATAAAAACGCCTGAAACTAAAACAATTTTGAAAGCGGGAGTATACGATTCATTGCCAACAGCTATCCAAAAAGTTTTGGAAAATGAGACAAATAATAATGCTCAAGCACAAGTGCTAGCATTCAACACTCACCAAAAACATTTTAGAAACGGAAACTCATACGGTCAATTTAAAAATGGTTATCGCGGCCGAGGTCGGGGTAACCGATACCAAAACAATTGGACCACTAGAGGTCGAGGTGCCAATGGTCACCACAATGGTTATGGTAATCGTGGTGGAAACCATTACCGTGGAGGTTACCACCCGAATAATCGCACTTTCTTCATACAGCAGGAAAACTTACAGGCCCCCCAGCATCAGC
Organism: Uranotaenia lowii; assembly: GCF_029784155.1. Taxonomy (NCBI): domain Eukaryota; kingdom Metazoa; phylum Arthropoda; class Insecta; order Diptera; family Culicidae; genus Uranotaenia; species Uranotaenia lowii. Next base: position 95,540,904 of record NC_073691.1, read on the forward strand.
ATGTTGGGGGTGCTCAACCAAATCCACAGGGCAGCCAAAATCAAGAGCCAAACCAACAGGTGTCTCACAATCAAAATGTGATGTTGGCAAATATTGCCAGACACTAAATTGTTTTAATGTAAATACTTCTTTTACCAATTTTATCAACATTAAATTAGAAGCATCTGAAAGAGTGTGTACACTATTAGTAGACACTGGGGCAGATATTTCAATACTTAAAAGAAGTATAGTTAAACAAACCCAAATGGTAAATGTTAGTGAAAAATGTTCTCTTTCAGGCATAACACAGCAAAAGTTAGAAAGTCTAGGGACAATAACTACAAATATAATTTGTCCTAATATTTATTCAATTCAACACAAATTTCATTTAATTAGCGAACAATTCCTAATACCTACTGATGGAATTTTGGGAAGGGATTTTTTGACCAAATTCCATTGCAACATTAACTATGATTCATGGATACTTACAGCTTTCAATGCTGGCACAGAAATAGAATTTATGATTCAAGATAATCTAAGTGGTTATTTTGTGATACCACCAAGATGTGAGGTTTTAAGAATGATTGACTCCGAAAAACCTGAAGGAAATTATTTCATGAAATCAACGGAAATTTTACAAGGTGTTTTCTGCGCCAATCCAAACAAGATCTTTGACAAGGCAACAAATAAATCAGAAAAATAACGACACGAAAATCGCTTCATCTGCTGACGAGACTGATCACCTCAAAGCTTATGATTCGATCAATAACTTAGATGCATTTAATATGCCCGAAGTTATTTTTGATTTACATAACGAAAAGTTGTGTATACGACTTTTGACAAAAAACCTGAAAAAAATAATTGCACAAGAGCAAATATTTTACAAAAGAAAAAAATACAAGTTTACAAATATGTCTGCAGACGCTAGAAAAAATGGCCATAAGGATGAAAATAAAAAAGATAGCTATGAGAAATGATGATAAAATATTCACAAAAATTACTAAAGAAATGTTTAAACAAGAATGTAATAAAACATTGAAATATGTGACAATTATAATTTATGTGCCGGCACAAATTATTAAAGACGATGAAACAATCCAAAAAATAATCTCAGAAAACCATAATGAGCCTACGGGTGGTCATATTGGTACATGTAGATTACTAAAACGACTCAGGTCAAGATACAATTGGCACAACATGAAACAAACTATCGAAAATTACGTAAAACTGTGTGTAAAATGTAAACAAAACAAACACAGAATAAACACAAATGAAACTTTTACACAAACGACTACGCCAGCCAAATCCTTTGATTTGATATCAATCGATACAATTGGTCCGCTCACAAAATCTAAAAATGGAAACAGATACGCACTGACAATTCAGTGTGATTTATCTAAATATGTAATCGCGACTCCAATACCAGACAAACAGGCAAATACGATTGCCAAAGCATTTGTAGAAAATTGCATTCTCATATATGGATGCCCAATTGCATTAAAATCAGACTTGGGAACCGAATATAAGAATGAAATTTTCGAAAATGTTTGCAAACTGTTATCAATCAAACAAAAATTTTCAACGGCGTACCATCCGCAAACAATAGGAAGCCTCGAAAGAAACCATCGTTGTCTCAACGAATACTTAAGAAATTTTATTAATTATGAGCACGATGATTGGGATTCTTGGCTAAACTACTATACATTTTGTTATAACAGTACTCCGCATACGGACCACTTATTTAGTCCTTTCGAACTTGTATTTGGAAAACCCGCAAACATACCGAGTCAATTTTCAAATGCAACAAGAGTTGACCCAATTTACAATCACGAATCATATTTGTATGAACTGAAATTTAAAATGCAACAAGCATCTACTAATGCAAAATCTGTGTTAAATAAAGCTAAAACAAATAGAACTCAAAAGCAGCAAATTGTTTCAAACCCAATTGATATTGCGATAGGAGATCAGGTTTGGTTGAAAATAGAAAACAGACGAAAGCTAGATCCAGTCTACTCTGGACCATTTAATGTAATAGAAATAACTCACCCTAACATTAAGATAAAAAACATTTTTAATCAAGATGAGCAAGTAGTTCATAAAAATCGAGTAATTGCAAATAAATCATGATATACTCTAATGTTTACAATAACACTATATAATAATAGCACACAAAATTTTTTATTATTGTATCGAAATATAATACAGCACAAATCGAAACGAATAATTTCACTATGTAAAATCATTCTTTCCAAAAAGGGAGGATGAAGATAAATATAGATAATAAGAAAGATGAACATAGATAATAAGGACAAATTTGTTAAACTTTATTGTGAAAGGTATTTGAAGTCAAAAGCAAACAAAAATGATTTCATATTATTCAATCATTTTTTCCTAAAGGAGGATGGTGTGACATGTGTATCACACATGTCAGCAAATCTTAATTCAATCACCCCGAGTCCAAAGTCAAAAGCATTCAAAGTCAAAACCTACATCAGCCATCGACCCACCGGCGTGGCATTCCATAAAACAACTTCCAACGAAAGTGTCAGTTTACAGAGTCATTGTTTTAAGCCACACACAGCGCGTCAGCGCTGACCATGCAGTCTCTCTTTCGGGACTTGCTTAGCACTCTCCCGCCTTTCGCATCCTTCTCTGATTGGCTGTAAGGAATAAATAATAAATAAAGACTTCAAATATCTTGGAAGGTTAGGTTAAGGCAAAAGTAAAAGAATAAAGTCAATTCAATAGTTTACGTCTAACAGAGAAGTGTTCCGTCCTTTTGATGACACATCCCCATAGTATAAAACGATAGCTTATCGTTTTATTACACGATCAGTAGTTTGATTAAACGTAAGTTATGATAATATTCTCCAAATATCAAATACGATTTGCTAATTGAAGAAATGTGTTCCGATTAGGTCGAATTCACTGCCGTGAATTGTCGTTCCCGGATAAATATTGTATTTGCGAAATATCTTGCTTTATATTCTCCATCAGATCGTAAGTAACCTTCTCTGTTATAAAAACGCCAGAAAGTAACTTTATCGTAACTTAACAGGAATCCGAATCTGGAACTGATTGTAGGATCTTCGGCAAACTCGTTTTGATCGAAGAAGAAGACTTATTTGTAAGTAATCTGGTCTCATAGTTATTAACAACATTGTAAGTTAACAAAAGAATAAATTTTCTAGTTGAGTCACGTCAAATACGGACTACAAAAAGCAGTGTTGGTAAATTTCGCCCGTCACGCTTGACCCGACTAGTTTTGTTTCATCAAACGACTGGCACTGTTCTCAATTGACGGAGCCTCACTTTTCGCATGACGGATAAAGCACGACAACAATCAACATTTCTCCATCATCGACTGGCGAAGCTCCTACACATGGTCAACATTTCTCCTGAGAGTGACTGGCAAATCTCATCACACTTCGACCGGCTGCTGACGGCAGGTACAACTAATTGAACGACTTGCTGGCAGAGAGCAACAATAGCAATAAAAAACTGAAAACGAGCTTGCTGGCAGGAGCAACAATAATAATAAATGCGTTTCTTTTTCGTCTTCGGTCGTCTTCGGCTTGCTGGCAGGAGTAACAATAATAATAAATGCGTTTCTTTTTCGTCTTCAGCTCGGTCGACGACTCGTTCGAATGCGATTGGTAAATGCTGACTATGAAAATTTTTCAGCTTCAAACGACTGAGGGTTGAATGACTGGCAAACGAAGTGACTGGTCGTTAAGGAACAGTCAATTGAGTTTGACGGACCAAGAGGCTTCACAGTCACAGCTTCACGCCTCATGACGATGAGTTTTGCCAAGCCTGACAAAAAGTCTACAAGCTCAAAAATAATGAGTTCGCGGGATCCTAACCTCAATCAGTCGAGGACGACTGCTGCGGAACACAACTGTCTCGCCTGTTCCCGTCCGGATGGCGCTCGTAGCATGGTTGCTTGCGATGCCTGCGATAATTGGTGGCATTTCGATTGCATCGGCGTTACCGAATCTGTTGCCAATCGATCGTGGATCTGTGGTACCTGTGAGAAGAAGCGCGGAATGGAACATCCTGCTGCATCGACGAAATCGATAAGATCCGTGATATCTGTGCGATCTAACAGTTCGGCAAGATTGCGCCTTCAGCAGCTCGAGGAGCAGAAAGCCCTGGAAGATAAGATCCAGAAGGAAAAGGAAGAGAAAGATCGCCAATATCTTTCTCAGAAGCACCAACTTGAGCTCGAAATCGAGCAGCAGGAAGCAGTCGGTGGCAGCGTTTCCAGTCTGAGTGCTCGGGATCGGATTAAGGCAGTGAACCATTGGGTCAGTGATGTACGACAGCAGGCGAATCCTGAAGTGATACCTGCTACTTCCACGCCACTTTCGAGAAACGTACCGACTGGAGCGGTTCCGAAACTATTTAACCCGATTGCTCATCAGCTTTCCGTGATTCACGAATCGAATCAAACTGAATAGCAAACAGCAGCACTGATGCCCACATATCGAGCTACACGTTTCGCAATCCCTCCGGGATTTTCTACAGTTTTGCACAACGAAGCAGTTCCCCCGACGGAAAATCCGGGCAGAACGTGCGTTCAGCAGAACGAGTCAAACCAGAGGACCCGGGATATTGGACAGTTGCCAGATAAGCAGTTCCCGGCTGCTTGCACAGGAGTTGGAGCGGCTCCCAATCCGTATGGAATCCACGGCGTTGAATCAACGGATAATTCACAACCGCGGCAGGCCCCAAATTCCTGGGCCTATCCTGCTGCTGGTGTGATCAGCGCACAACAAATCGCAGAAGGACAGGTGGTGTCGAGAGACCTACCCAAATTCTCCGGAGATCCTTTAGAGTGGCCGATGTTCGTCAATGCTTTCGAGTCTACCACGCGGATGGGTGGTATCCAGCCCGACGAAAATCTAGCCCGTCTGCAGAGAGCCCTCATCGGCAATGCCAGGGAAAAGGTTCTCAGTATTCTGACAATTCCGTCCGCCGTACCGCAAATAATTACGACCCTTCGGGATGAATGCGGAAGACCGGACCAGTTGGTCAACTGCTTACTGACCAGAATCCGAACAGCAACACAACCAAATGCCAACAAGCTTGGAACGCTTGTCACATTCGGTCGAGAAGTCCGGAACCTGGTGACGTTTATGGAAGCAGCACATCTACATTCTTACCTCTCAAGCCCTATCCTACTTACGGAGATGGTAAGCAAGCTCCCACCATGTCTGCAGTTACAGTGGGGCCATTACTTGATGAGCGTTCCGGTACCAAATCTAGAAGCGTTCTGCAACTTTATTTCGACGATCCGGACAGCAGCTTGTAACGTTTCGACAGCGACGGAATCCTCCGTAGAAGTGTCGACGAAAAGGGAGAAGCGGAAGGAAAAAGTAGGAGGCTTTTTGAACTCCCATCAGGAAGTTACAGTGAAACCAGAAAATCCGAAACCCTGCCTCGCCTGTGACAGCGTGGGGCATAAGATTCGTGAGTGCGAAAGGTTTCGCAAGCTTTCAGTCAGCGAAAGATGGAAAATAGTCGAGCGAAAGAAAATGTGTCGAAGATGCCTATTTCCACACGGCAAGTGGCCCTGCCGCACAAAGTATCCTTGTGGAGTAGACGGTTGCTCCGAGGCACATCATAAACTGCTTCATTCTACCAAAAGGTCGGACCAATCGGATGCACAATCGGGAACCTCAGGAACTGTATCGACGCATCGGCATTCTCGAGACAAAACGCTATTCAAAATTCTCCCCGTGAGACTATTTGGAAACGGGAAATCTGTAGCGGCGTTTGCGTTCCTGGATGACGGTTCCGATCTAACGTTAATCGAGAACGAAGCGGCAGAAGAACTTGGCCTCGAAGGCACGGAGAGTCCACTATGCCTTGAGTGGACGAACAACGTAACCAGAAACGAAAATTCTTCCCGTCGTGTCAATCTAGCCATCGCAAAGATTAACGGCGGAGAAAAGCATCTGCTGAAAAACGTCCGTACAGTCAGAAATCTGGGTCTCCCGAAGCAGACAGTTAACTATCCCGATTTGGTCAAGCTCTACCCGCACCTTCGAGGGCTACCAGTCGAAAGTTACAACGAAGCAACCCCTAGGATTCTGATTGGGGTGGACCATGCTCGGCTGATTATGACGCTTGGTAAGCGTGAACGTCGGAACGATGAGCCTGTTTCCGCCAAGGCTGGGTAGTGTTTGGTGGCAGAAGTTTAACCGCAGAACAGTCTCGAGCCAGAGTGAACGTCTGCAGATGCGCTTCGGATGAACACCTAGAAGACATTGTCCGAGAATTCGTCTCTAGCGACACCATCGGCATTCAAGGGCAACTTCCACCGGAATGCGAAGAGGACATGCGAGCGAGGAAGATTTTGGAGGAAACCACGGTACGAACCGCTTCCGGTCGAATTCAAACCGGATTGTTGTGGAGATCAGACTGCGTCAAGCTGCCAAACAGTTACCATATGGCGAAAAGACGAAATGATTGTTTGGAGAGGCGGTTGGCAAAAGATCCAGAGCTGAAAGCGAACATCACTAAGCAGATTCTCGAATACCAACAACGTGGGTACGTGCACATAGCAACCGAACAAGAGCTCCGATCATCCAACCCAGACCGAACGTGGTATTTGCCCATAGGAGTGGTTCGACACCCGCGTAAACCTGGTAAAGTCCGGGTCATTTGGGACGCAGCAGCGCGGGTCGATGGCGTGTCACTGAACTCTGCCCTCCTCAAAGGTCCAGACCTACTGACCCCGTTATTGTCTGTGCTATTCCGCTTTCGTGAGAAACAGTTTGCTGTAGGAGACATCACACAGATGTTTCACCAGCTGTTGATCTGTCCAGAAGATCGGCAGGCTCAAAGGTTCCTGTGGCGTTCAAGTCCTGAAGCAGAACCGGAGGTGTACGTCATGGACGTGGCGACGTTCGGAGCAACCTGCTCCCCCTGCTCGGCGCAGTATGCGAAAAACCTCAACGCCAGAGAACACCAGGAGAAGTATCCCGATGCATCGGATGCTATCATCAACGGAACATACGTCGACGATTTTTTCGACAGTCGAGATACGGTAGCCGAAGTGGTCAAATTAGCACAGGAGGTATCGATCGTGAACCGAGCAGCGTGTTTTGAAATACCATCGTGGCAATCCAATTCCCATGAAGTTCTTCGGCTGCTAGGCGGTGAGTTTGCCGAATCTGATAAGTGTTTTTCGGCAGTACAAACTGCGTCATCGACCGACCGAGTGCTCGGTATCGTTTGGAAGTCCCACGAAGATGTTTTTATATTTGATGCCCAATTTCGAGAAGATTTGAAGCCTTTGTTGTCTACTGAAAGTATCCCCACCAAACGTCAGGTGCTGCGAGTGGTTATGAGCCTCTTTGACCCGCTCGGGTTCATCTCCTTTTATACCATTCACGGGAAAGTGCTCATTCAAGACATCTGGCGCTCAGGAGTCCTGTGGGATGAAAAAATAACAGCAGAGAATTTGAAAAGTTGGCACAGGTGGATAAAATTGTTGTCAGAGTTGAACGAAATTAAAATACCTCGATGTTACTTCCCGAATTATGAAATTGGAAGCTACGAGTCTCTCCAATTGCATCTTTTTGTAGACGCGAGTGAGATCGCGTACAGCTGTGTCGCATTTTTCCGTATTATCGACCGTGGATTACCACGTTGCTCACTCGTAGCAGCAAAGGCCAAAGTGACCACTCTGAAACCCCAATCAATTCCCAGAAACGAGCTTTATGCAGCACTTATCGGTGCCCGATTGGCAAAGACTATTCAAGAGGATCATCGACTAGTCGTCTCGAAGCGATACCTTTGGACAGATTCCTCCGTCGTTCTCTCTTGGTTGCAAGCCGACCCCCGGAAATACCGGCAATACGTGGGCTTTCGTGTGGGTGAAATTCTATCGATATCGAAGATCAACGAGTGGCGCTGGATAACCTCCAAAATGAACGTCGCTGACGATGCTACCAAGTGGGGCAATGGTCCCAATTTCTGTTCCACCAGTAGATGGTTCGTAGGACCCGAATTCTTATACAGTCCGGAGGATGAATGGCCAAACCGAAAACCGAATGTAGCAGAGACGCCTGAAGAAATCCGATCGGTTCATATTCATCGCGGGACCAACAGTGTACAGCTGGTTGACTTTTCTAAGTTTTCGTCGTTCGAACGCCTCGTCAAAGTATTCGCCTACATCCACAACTTCATCGATCGTTATCGTCCTGTTAGAGTCAACAGCGATTCTGAAGTGGTACCTAAGCAGAAAGATTACGAAGCCGCAGAAATATCGATATTCCGGAAAGTGCAGAGCTCGGCGTTTCCCGATGTAGTAGAAGCTCTTCTAAAAACAACCGATCTTCCTGAAGCATGCAAAAAGATTCCGAAATCAAGTTCGTTAGCTAAATTGTCGATTGTAGTGGACGAAAATGGCATTTTGCGGGCCTCAAGCAGGATCAACTCTCTGTATTACTCTGACGATTTCCGGAACCCGATAATACTTCCAAGATCTGACCATGTTACAGCACTGATCGTTTTGAGATATCACCAACGTTACGGCCACGCCAACACAGAAACAGTTTTAAACGAACTCCAGCAGCGATTCTACATTCCGAAGTTCCGTGCCACAGTGAAGTCCATTTTGAAAACCTGTATGTGGTGTCGCGTCTACCGAGCCAAGCCTGACGTTCCAAAGATGGCTCCGTTACCGCATCCTCGAGTGAAGCCGTATGTACGACCGTTTACGTTTACCGGCCTGGACTACTTCGACCCACTGACGGTCAAAAGGGCGCGAAGCTCGGTGAAACGCTGGGTATGCCTGTTTACCTGCCTCAGCGTCAGGGCAATACATCTCGAGGTTGTCTATTCGCTGTCGACGGTGTCGTGCATCAGAGCGGTTCGCAGATTCGTAGCCAAAAGAGGTACACCCCAACACTTCTTCAGCGACAATGGCACAAATTTTCGAGGGGCATCCAGAGAGCTTATCAACGAAGTTAAAGCCATCAACCAGTGCGCCGCGAGGACCTTCACGAACGCTACCACCGAATGGCATTTCAATCCCCCCTCGACCCCTCACATGGGAGGGGTCTGGGAGCGTAAAGTAAGATCGGTCAAAGACGCATTGAAAAGCATAGCTCCTCGCAGCCCACTTGACGACGAAGAACTGATGACCCTTTTGGCTGAGGTTGAGATGATAGTGAACTCACACCCGTTAACATTCGTTCCACTTGATTCACCAAATGCTGAAGTGCTCACACCGAACATTTTCCTGTTGATGAGTTCAAGCGGAAGTAATGCAGCGAAATTGCCGATAGATGAACCGACGGCGCTGAACACGAACTGGAAGGCGATGGATTACATGCTGGATCAATTTTGGAAGCGGTGGATTGCGAGTTATCTTCCAACCATAGCGCGTCGTACCAAGTGGTTTCATGATGTGAGACCCCTACGTGAAGGAGACCTAGTGGTGATAGTCGACGAAAGCGTTCGGAACGGCTGGCTTCGTGGAAGAGTGTTGAAGACGTTTCCTGGAGAAGATGGACAAGTTCGGCAGGTCGACGTAGCTACCAGCACAGGGATTCTTCGCCGTGGGGTAGTTAAGGTTGCATTGCTTGATGTATGTGAAGGTAAAGCCCCCTAAAGTGGGCGTTACGGGGTGGGGTGTTGCTACGGCCCTGAGAGGGTGAAATTAGGGGGAACATCAAATCCATTTTGTGACAGATTAGTTTTGACAGTTTGATAGTTAGACAGGTGAGAAGAGAAAGGAGAAAAGAAAAAGTAGGAAAGTCGGAAAAAATTGAAAAACGTGTTTGATAGATTGGTTGGTGAAAATTATAGTTCTGCTTGAAATTGTATCCTCTCGTGCCGAAGTGCAGCATTTTCTTAGCTGAGTTTGATGCTATTCTAGCAAGATTCCGATCAGTAGTTTGATTAAACGTAAGTTATGATAATATTCTCCAAATATCAAATACGATTTGCTAATTGAAGAAATGTGTTCCGATTAGGTCGAATTCACTGCCGTGAATTGTCGTTCCCGGATAAATATTGTATTTGCGAAATATCTTGCTTTATATTCTCCATCAGATCGTAAGTAACCTTCTCTGTTATAAAAACGCCAGAAAGTAACTTTATCGTAACTTAACAGGAATCCGAATCCGGAACTGATTGTAGGATCTTAGGCAAACTCGTTTTGATCGAAGAAGAAGACTTATTTGTAAGTAATCTGGTCTCATAGTTATTAACAACATTGTAAGTTAACAAAAGAATAAATTTTCTAGTTGAGTCACGTCAAATACGGACTACAAAAAGTCTACAAGGCCAAATCCGGCCAGAAGATTGTTGGGACGTTGTGGGCCTATAGGAGAGGAAGCAGCCGCTGCTGGAGGCACTCTTTCATGTACACCTGTCCGTTAATCGTGTCCTGGGTCACGAAAGGTGCACTCCGCTTCCCGCACGTGCAGATGGCTTGCCAAACCAGGAATTTATTCGCAAATTTGGACATCTTCTGTGTGCGGACATGCTCCGGAACGCTGAAAAACAGGTTGCCGGGGATCTGTTTGAAGTCGGCCTTCACATATGTTTCGTCGTTCATGTAGCGTTATTCAACTTTCGTCAGCATGTTGAGGTTCAACTTTCTGGCACGGGTTTTGGCGGACTTGTTCTGCTTCTCGTCGCGATTTGGAGCCTTTTGTACCTTGAACGTTCGAAGCCCAGCCTTAGTTTTGGCTTCTGGACAAAACTTCGGCTTAGGTGCAGCTTCTTAGCCACATCCGGACGTTCGGGTTTCGGTTGAAGGCTCCAACTACGCGGTTTGATTTTTGGTGTTGTACTGAATACTTTTTTCTTCACTTCTGGGCTTCCGATCGGTGGAACGATGCGAGATATCCTTGTTCTTGTGATGAATGCGCAAGATTTTATCACACACGAGCTGTTCTTTCGACTCCATTTCCGCTTTTTTTTATTTGTATGCGCGTATATTACACGACTTATGCCTAAGACCAATGAGTCCAACTCGGCTCTGTATGTGCTCTATATTACAATGGTATTGTATTCTGATATTGTTTGTTGATCAATCTTTTTTTGGAATTCGAGTTTACTTTATCGGTAGCTATTATTTTTGGTCTGTTTGGATGTGTGCCCTATCTTCTTCTAATTACTCCGTGGAGTTTACATTTTTGTCATTCGATATCATTATCATGATTGTAATTTTTTCTTCGCGGTTGTTGTGGGCGAGGCCCGATTGTGTTTTCTTGTGTTTATACTTCGAGGGAGTTTACAATTTTCTGGTTTTCTTGGCCGAAGCATTCATCTAATTCTGTTTTACTCATAAGAATTTACAATTTCTTGTGTCGTCCGAAGACATTCTATATTGTTGTGGTTTTTTGTTCGAGGACCTTTATTCTGTTTAGACTTAAGTTAAGTTAACTTAAAGCTATCTTTTTGTTAGGGGGGTGAGGAATGAACCTCTCATCGTATGATTGAAAATCTGACCAGTTAGCTGACTGAGCTAATCACCCCTCCCTCGCGAGTTTTGATCACGCAAAATTTTAAAACTTGCACCCTTAGAAAATCCTACACAAAAGTAAGTGAAAAGAAGCCAAAACAATCCGTAAGTGCAGGAAGCCACCAGTATGTAAAAATTGTGGTACGTAAAATTATGTAACATAGGCCGGTACATACCAGTGTGTAGAAAGTACGCAAAAGAACGTAGAGCTCTGTAAACTGAAAAGTATGTTAAAATCACATAAAGTAGGGAAAAAACCAAAATTCTCATTCGGAATTAAGAAGCAGGGATATTTTCTTTCAAATTGATTGAAATTTGGTTTTAGTATAATAATTTATTGTCCACCAATTCAAAATCAACTAAAGATTTTGTAGTAAATTGATTTCATTATTTCCGGTCAGTTTTTTTTTTGCCAACTTTCTCCGCTTCATCCAAGAAGTCTGTTTTTCCGTTGGGGATTGAATTGGCCATATCATGATGGAAACCACCCGGATGGGATTGGCCACACCAGAACATCGACGCTTGAGCAGGTGTCCTTGAGGTACAATTTCTGGGACAGGGTGTGATTCAACAGTCGACTGGGTGTTGAAGTTGGAAATCCTATTAAAACAAAAAATGGTTAGCAAAATTGAAAAAATAAAGAAATATTACCCCTGCTTTTTAATTTGCTTGGTTGCGGCCGCTACTATGGTAGAATCAGATCGTGGAATCGTCTAATGATAGCGTTTTATGACGCTTCTGGACCCAGAGGAAACCAACAACTATCCTAAAATTATGGAGATGAACTGAATACACATACAGCAAAAATTAATGTTACCAAACTTACCGAGAGAAACGGAAAAATTTCGAAGTTTTCACAGACTTACAGGCAGTTCTGCAAAAGTTGTTGCTTGCGCGCGAGTAGGATGTAAATAACAGACTGACACCCTGGTGGTGCGAGTGAGAAGAAAAACGCCATCAACCACATATTTACTGAAATTGCAGTTCTTTCTACACAAAGGGTTTTGTAGAACAGAAAGAACTGCAAAGTATGTAATTTTTGGAACTCACTTCTACGTAAAAGTTGTCGAACTTCAAAGTATGTACTTTTTACATAACCAATATGTACAATTTTCTAAGAGTGTGCAGGATGTAAACAATGCACTATGAACTAAAATAAATTTTGACGTCGAATTTCCGGTTATTTCTCGAGTATAAAAATAATTCTTTCAAAGAAGTAACACAGAAATTAAAACAAAAATAACAGAAATTTAAAAAATGACAAAAACGATGACGAAGACAGATATGAAAAACCTGACAAAGGTGAAAAAATAACAAAAAAGACAAAAATGACGTAAATATCAAACCTAACAAACATTAAATAAAAAATGAAAAAAATTTAAGAAGTCACAAAAATGACAAAGATGACCAAATAGAGAACAATAACAAGAATGGCAAAAATGACAGGTATGACAAATATAAAAAATAATACAAAAATTAAAAAAAGACATCTATACAAAGCTGGCAAAAATTACAAGAACTACAAAAATGACGAAGATGACAAAATGAAAAAATAAACAAAAATATGAAAATATCAAAAACTAGAAAAAAGACATTTATAACAAAAATGACAAAAATTTCAAATACGTTCACAATTACAAAATAACAAAACTCACAAAAATAGTAAAGATGATGATGACAAACGACAAACAAATGACAGATATGACACAAACAACAGAAATGCCAAAAATGATAAGAATAAAAAAGCGACAAATAGACGTAAAAAATACAAAAATTACGAAAATGAAGAAAGCGAGAAAGGTTACAAAAACTCCAATTGACAAATGACATAGAACTGACAAATATGACAAAAAGACACAAAAATGAAGAAAATGACAAAAATAACACAACTAATAAAAATGAAAAAAATACCTAAACGAAATAAAAGTTTACAAAAATTGATAATGGCAAAAATTAGAAGAACAAAAAAAATAGTACAAAAAACCAATAACTAACATGACACAAATAAAAAATGATATAAAAAAAGACAAAAATTACAAAAATGATAAGGACAAAGGTGATATGAGTAATTGCACAAAAACAAAAATATCAAAATTGTCAAAAAAAAAACAAACATTACATTATTAGAAAAATTACAATCAAAATAAAAATGACACATGTTAGTTTTTTTGTTTAATCTACAAAGAGTATACGGTTTGTTTTCGAAATTCGATAAGATCCTTTTCGCTTACACCCTAAGCTCATACATAAGTATTTATGATACCGAAAACAAATATTATTAATCAACACGTCCTAAATGTTTTTGAATTTTTTTCACTTGGCAAAAATGAAACGATCATAATTTGAAACCCTCGACGGAGCAAAATGAACAGGAATGATACACATAGCGATAAACCTTTTTTTTGCGAGCTACGAAGAAAATAATTCAACAAACCCTGCTCCAAATGTTGCTTTTGAGAATCGGCCCACGGAGAACGACACATGGGTGTTGCATTCAACTGCTGATTAAACGTTTTCGTAACTTTTTTTTACAGATCTTACGTTGAACCAGTTGAACTTTGATCGACATTGATGTTTGGTTCATGTACTTGGACTTGGAATGTTTTTTCTAGAATAGCCTATTTCTGTAAATCATACAGGCTTTAAAAAACAACTGTAGTTGCTCATTTAACTTTAAGTAAAATAAATTTTATTGATAACTGTAACCAGCTTATAATATTTATGCTATGTTTCGAATTTTAAGTGCAATAGTTTATAAGCTTTGTTTATACCAATTCTCAATAGCAAATTGTCAGATTTAAAAAAAAAACAGATTTCTTATTAAACATAATGATTGGGTATATTAAATATGATTACCAACGCTCAGATTTTTGTTTATCACTGCATGTTTAATATAAAAGTTAAACTCTGAATAAACTTACTGGCATTTGAAATAATCTAAGCCACCGGGTTCATACATATACTAAGCGCAAGTTCACTGGTGTTGGGAAAAAGTGGTAGGCTGGCTCTAACAGGTGTTTTGCACACGAATTGCATGCAAAACCAGAGGAAAAGGATTTCACTTATCCGAGGTTGTCCTTCTCCCGACTAGCTCGGATAAGCGGGTTTGTTTCTACAGTAGGTACCTACTTAATTGTGTATTAATACTTCGACCATCTCTGATGTCATAGTTGGTTGGGAAATCCTTTTTTTTGCATAGTCCAGAATATAAGTTTCTTTTTATTTTCTTTTTTTTACTAAATTTAAACTACTAGATATATCTCCTCTTTTAAAAACAAGGCTTTCAGATCTAGAGAAGTCTTTTGGAACAAAATTTAATATATTGTAGGAAAAACGTTTCATACATGTAAAAAGAAGACAAACACTCACCTCTTGAATCACGAAGTAATTTTTCTTCTAACAAAAATAACACTTAATTCCTGGCACCTCCACTAACGTTTCGAAGATTTCCTTGTAAATTACTGACCTATTGCCTATTGTTCTACCCGCGTTGAGTTCACTCGCGCTTAAAACACTGACAGATCCCGAGCATCTGTCCTCCTACACAACATATGCAGCGCAAGGTCATCATCCAGAAAATGAAAATTAGAACAAACGAATTTCGTAATACCTAGTAGAATCCACTCACCTATCAGTGATTACATTCTCAATGTTTTTCATGATAAATAAAAATTAATGTGCATAAATTTTTATTCTTGTTGTTAAAATATATTATTAACAACCGTGGGTGTTTGGTTTTATCAGCAAAGATAAAATTAAAAACTTTATTTTTGTGGTTGAAAAGAATATTTCGATGGAAAGTTTATTTTGCCAGATAACAAACATCGCTTTTAGCAATAAAAAGGTAAAAAGAACATCAACAGAAAATGAAATATTTCTGCATTATTTAAAAACAATAATACGCCATCTGTCGCATTTTCAAACAAATTGACTTCTGCAAACAGATGGCAGTACAGTAACGAGTCAGATTTTTTGGTTGATCGCAGAGGTGCCAGATGTCCTTATAAATCAGGATTTGTCCTGATTTTTGAAAGATCGGCCTGATTTTTTAAATAGTCCTGATTTGTTCTGATTCTTTTAAATGGTTTTTAAATGTACTGAATTGTCCAAAATTTTAAAGATATATCAAAACTGTAATTGAGTTTCTGGTTAAATTGTCAGGATATCGATCAAATCTGTAATAAAATAAGATAAACCGATACTAATGTTCGATTCAGATCAAGGAATATTTAAAAAAGGTAGTGCCAAGACAGCCCTGCATTAGTATTGGTACAGACTGAGACGTCACAATCACGAAAACCTGTTAATTTACTAGGAAACTTTTCTTTTTCGATGATAATGTGAAGAATCTGCTAGAAATTTTCCACTTTGAAAACATGTTATTGTAGAAGGATTCTTGCTCTTCGAGATGGGTGCAATAAAAGTTGCATTTTCGAATAATACAGTACATATATGTAATACGAGGCTTGTAATCAAACCAATCGGATAGGAAATGAAGAAGCAAATTAATCAAATTACTAAAGAACAGCCTGTTAAATTGGGATTTATTCTTCTTTAAATGTTATAGAACCATGTTTGAAATTATGAATTTCTTCATGCCATATATCCTCATCGGCATATGAATCATTTTCGGTCTGCAGATACGTTGGAAATGCTGGAGCTTCTTGGTATTTCCTCAGTGGCAGGATAGTATCATAGATATAAACGAGCCCGTTAGTATCGCCGGCTATGTTTCCGCTCTGAACCCACATGACGTTGTACTTGGTATTGATACGCCATATCTTGAGCCCTCTAAGGACTCGCCATCTGTTACCCATATGCCCTGGGAGTCTCGTTCCCGGCCAAACACGGGCTTTGTTGCCACCTGCTCCGATGTTTCCAGGTTTTCGATGGGTCTTGGTTACACCGTGTGATGCTGGCATACCCTTAAAACCGTGACGCTTAACTACACCCTGGAAGCCATGATCAACCCTAAAATAATCGATAAAAATAAAATAAGTGACACGTGATTACACGAAAATGTCTTCAATAAAAAACTAACGTTTTTCCACGAACATCCACATAATCTCCAACCCGGAAATGTGTCACATTTAGAGGTGTACCCGGAAGTAGCCTAGCTTCTGGTGAAACTATGAACCTACACAGGTGTTGCTTGGGCATTACGCCAGAATCTTTGAACAGGCCACAATACTCCTTGGTCAACAGAGAAGGGTCCATACTTTGGGCTCCCACCATCAAACAACCGTATGGTTTACGCCAGTTGCGTCTCTGCCTTGGCTCCTGGGCAGGTTTGAATTCCTCTGGTGGTATGTATTTGACGACATGATTGTCTATTATCTTTGAAACAAATGCAACCATAATTAACAGGTGTAAAATATAAGTAAAAAATGTGTTTTACCTGCAACAAAGTGGTTCTAATCTTGGTTCCGTCTTTCTTCCACAGCGGATACTGGCCAATCTTCCGCGCGATCACTCCGGTTCGTTTGAGGCCGGGTTGCCACTGAACTGGTGGAAGTTCCTCGGTATTGATGAGAGAACTGCTGATATCGTTTTTCTGATCGTATGTAAGTACCCCTTTGATAATGGCTGGTGGACCAAATTTGCTGTGGAGCACTTCTTTGACAAATGTTTTGTTCTCCGGCGTTAAATGATCATCGTGCAGCTGGAAGTAAATGATACAATGCAAACGACACTCGGATTATATCTTAGTACTTACAATTACGTTGTGTTGACATGTTTATCGAATTGTGTGAATATATGGAGCTCGTTCCATCAGGATAATACTTTTAATAACAACACTACATTTACTGTATGTTAATAATTGAATAAACATTTTGACACCGTGTTTAGAGTATATGAAGGATTTTGAGAACCACTGGACGTCGATGTTTTATTTAGTAGAAACTTAAGTTTCATAAATTCTTATAATTTCATCAACTTTATTGGTGTGAATTTCTAAACTTATAATGATAGGCAAAGCTAGACTCACCGTGCGTTCCTTCTTGACGAACCAAATCGGGTTTCGTAATCGAGGTCTGTTGAGATAATTTTTGCTACGCACTTGGTGCAAACTGTAAAACATGAGATTTAAACGTTTGTTCAATGAATTTGATCTCGTGTTCACTTACCCGGTAAGAACGAGGTTTCGCTGTAATAAACCTAACGAATTAAACACCGAAGCAATCATCTTTTAACTAATTTTCATGCAGATAACCGATTCCAGAGAAAGAAAATTGTCGCATGGAAAACTGTGCGGCACAAAATCAAAACAAAATGTATTTACTATGGGCACGTACACACTGCCATAAATGTCATCTTCAAGTTCAGCAACATTTACACTTTTTGAATTCACATGCACGCTAGAAACTATTAAACCATTTATTATTCAAAAATAACCATTTTTGACCTTTTCCCGGGAAATGCCATTTTATGAGTTCTCCATGAGAACCCATAAAATGACTTTTCGGGGAGAAGTAGAAATATGGTTGTTTTTTAACCGCATGGAAGATTACCGTAGAAATTCAAAAGTGGTTATTTTTCAACCGCAAGGGCTGTTTTGTGCGATTTGATTGCAATTGTTGAAGGAATTGAAACAATAAGAGTTATCAGAACATTAATTTTATTGTTTTTGTACTTAATACTTATATATAAACTATACCTCCCCGAATAGCAAAGACCGTGGTATTAATTATAACCGAACAATGATATTCAATATAACAATAAACTTCATCGTTATTTCTCAATATTTATCAACCGTTTTTTATTTTGAAACCACCATAATATTTTAAGTCACTGTGAAGTTTATCGTTAATTTAAAATATTTCATAGTTGTCGAAAATACCAAAAGCACGGTATCACAATAATTTTCCTGTGATTTATTTTGTTACTGTGTACTTCATGGTAAAATTGAGATCCAAACCAAAACGAACGTTGGTAAATTTTTGCTTTTTCTACCTATTCTCAATTTTTCGTGTAGAGATTTTGTTTTTAATTCGCGCCATTTTTGAAAATAAATAAACAACTGCGGTAATTTTTCTCTGCAGGCAAGAGGACCTATTTAGGATGGTGAGTATACCTTTTAAAAGTGATTGTGTTTTTAAGGAACCGTATTTTGCACTTAAGTAAATTAAATTTATTTTTCTAGGTGCCCTTCCACGGCTCCGGCTACAAGCAATTGCTTGTGCTAATGGGAAAATCACCACCCGATCGGCGGAAATTGCAGTGGAAAACAAGACGTCGGAAAGGTGCTGTGACCCTCAATACACGAGGAGTAGGATCACCGGAAAATGATCCGCAACAAGCGGTTGATATCGCGGAGTCTGGGAGGATCTGTCGTAAGTATTCTTTTTGAATTTTTCTTATAGGAGCAAGCAAAAATGCTACACCGTGCGAATGAAATTACGCTCGAAATCCATTTTCTTTGAATAGTTTCAATTTCCCCGTTTTATCATAACATTCGTTTCCTTTTTTTAAGCTGGCGAATTTGGTGTATGATAAGCAGCTTCCGGACCATCATGACGTCCACGAATTTTGGCATAACGCTAAACTCGCAGCAGGTCGGTTGGAGCTGCTCTCAAAGCCAATCGGGAAACCATCAGCTACCCGAGACTGTCGTCATGAACGAGCTTAAGCCTCGGGAGTTGGCCTAAAAAAAAAGCTACCGCAGGCGTAGCCCGGATTCCGATCGAGGTGCAGGCTTTTCTGAAATTGTGAAAAGAAGTTTTTAAGTGAATATTGTGAAAATTTGTTAAAGGAAAAATAATGTGAAAATGAAAGTGCTTTACAACATTAATAAAATGTGTTCATTTGAATAAGTGAGTTTTCTTTTGAATAAATGACTCGCAATAGAAATTAATCAGTTTGTTTAAGTTATTCCTTGTTTTAGGGAATATTATTCTTGATTGATCGTGTTTTGTAATAAACGTGTGTCAAGTTTATTAAAAGCACGACTAAAGAAGTATAATATTCCTCAAAACAAGGAATAACTTTAACAAACTGATTAATTTTGATTGAATTATTTCGAAAAAAAAAACAAAATAAAATATCATGAAAATAACGTGATTTTCATCATTGTTGAAACGATGAAAATACAATCAAATACAATAAATTTCACGGTTCCCATTAGAAAAACCGGAAGCTGTAATAACGATGAACTAAATTGTTTTGTGATTTCAAATGTATGGAAAAAAGTTGATTTTTTCATGGTTAAGTTGCTTAACAACCCCCTTTTTTCATGGTAATTTTTGCCAAAACCATGAATTTCATTGTCAAAAACGTTGAATTTCACAGTACATTCAAGGTTTCAGAACCATGATGTATTTTGTATGGACCATTTTATACATGGTAGAGTGAAAATGAAAATAATGGTTTTTTCACCTTACTTTTCTATTCGGGTCATTATAGTAATTTGAGCCTTTTTGTATATTATGACTGCCACCTAGCTTCAAGCAAACGCCAACAGCAGCCGAATAATCTGGTAGCAGGAGTAAAATTCCCCCACGAGCGCTACCGAAACCTGATAAAAAAAACGAGCTCTTGCGGGATGGCCAATACCATTATCCCTAGTTTGCTATCCTTAACGGGGTGAGGGTGGAGGAGGCGGGTCTGGCGAATAATCTTTGATGTTTTTCGAACATTCTGTCCTACCTCCGGGTGGTGCTCCAGCTCCTTCCGGGCGGTGTAAAAAACAATTCCTTTTGTATTCCATTAGCAGTGGCTGGTAACGATGGACCGGTGGGTGAGTCCTCGTCCTATTGAATGTTGTTGGTTTATCAAACGGAATTGAACCGGCCTCATCCAATCGGAACTCTGAAATTTTACTTTGTTCATGATGTTGGGATCGACAAATAATTGGAATAAATCACTCACCTTTCTCCATCTTCTACAAATCCAAAGTTTGCACGATTTCCAGAACCTATTTTTCAGGAAACTGGATGCTGTTCCGCGGAAGAAAAAATTTGCTTGGGCGTCCGGCTGCAGTTTAAATCGCTTTCAAAATGGCGATATCAAATTATTCAACCATTTTATGGTTTATACTCGAAAACTACCAAAATGGTTAAAATTCTTTCTAGAAAAATTATTGAAAAATAACCATATTGGCGATTTTAAAGTAAACATCATAAAATGGTTATTTAAGAACCATAAATGGTTATAAGAAAATGAGCGTGTGCGCACGCTCATGAGCACGCTCGTGCACGATGATTTTTAATTGAAAATTGATAAGCCTTTTTCTCAAACATACACATTACAGGAAATTTCGAATCTTAAATTACATGCTCACCTTCCTTTTAGGGAGGTCAGGTGTTAAGGATAAAAAATCTGGGCATTTTGTAAAAGGGTCTGTGTATGTCTGTGTACGAGCGATGTCCGCTAAGTATAACAAAAAACAGTTTTCTACCACGTACCAAGGCGATTTTATTAATAAAAATTAGTTTTATGGAATGATTGGTGATACACGTAAAAGCGAAATTTCTAGTAGAATCTGGCAATTATGGATCATAATATTGTTTTCAACCTTTTTTATTGAACCTCACCACGGCTTAATAGGCGATGGAAGCGCTGACGAATTTGGGTGATGGTTTTGCATATGTGGAAGTGGGATGCAGCTATAATTTCACCCAACTTTTGACAGTTCTAAATGGGTTTTCTTAAGGAGAGAAAGAATAACTTTTCGATTACATCGCCCATTGCACCTTGCAGCAGTAATCGGTCCGATTGTCTGTGCTCCGATCCGAATAGGTGCACCGCATTTACTTTGCAATCAGGGATGCCAGGTGTTTAGGATGAAAAATCTGGGCAATTTTTAAAAAAAGTCTGTGTGTGTTTGGGCATACGGAAAATCACAAAATTGGTACTAAACAAGAAATAAAACCTGGTAAATCGTGTGTGCGGGGGGGGGGGGGGGGGGTGGTAGGGATGGTGTTTGTGCTATGATGTTCGGGTTATTTTCAAGTTGATAACTATATAACAAACACTGTTTCCTATCACGTACCATGCCGATCTTATTTTAAAAAAAAAAGTTTAATGATTGATTGCATGGTCATACCAAAGAATACAAGCCAGATTTTAGTCAAATCTGCCACTTACATATCAAATATGATACATTAATATCGATTTTATCTGCCAATTTTGAAAGTCTGTAAAATCTGGGCACTCTCAGCAAAAATCTGGGCAAAATCTGTGTCTGACCAATATCTGGACGAAGGGTCAAAAGTCTTGGTTTTACAGACAAATCTGGGCACCTGGCAACCCAGTTTGCAATAGACTTTTTGATTTTTCGACTTCTCATTTTTAGGTATATCGTTTTGGTTTTTTTTTTCTATAGTTGTTAAAACTGCCTGAAAGTGTAAAGTGAAAGTGAAAATTTGCCATCGGGTAGCCCCTTGAATTTTACAACGTCAAATCGTTATTTTATTTTTGTCATTTTTGTGAGGTTTTTCCTCGATTTAATTGAAGCCAATATCGTAATTGTTAGTTGAAGGAATTTAGCGAACTTTCTTCCTCAATTCGGGAACAGCGCAGTGATACCCAAGCTTCTCGAATGTTGGTTGTTTCTGAGAAGGTGCTGTGTTGATTCCGTACCCCGTAGATTCCACGGGTAGGTAACTATATCCCGAGTAGAAGAATCGATCGTTGTCCGGAAAAATGTCTCGTGGCCCAGGACCGATACCGAACCGTTGGCTATACTGCCCTCGCAAGTCGGAGTCGTTGATTGCGGACAAGTTTCTCGCTTTCAAAACTCCGCTCAAGGATGAATTCGAATCTCAGATGCCTGTCGGGTGTATCTTTACACCGGAAATGCTGTTCCAGAACATGAAAACCTACAAGGTAAAATTTATTAATAAGTCGATCCTTACTTCGATCAAAAAACAATCAATTTGCGAGATTTAAAATCAGTTTTGAATTTAATACAAAAAGTCCAATAATTGATAAAAATAAAAACTTCGATCTTCAAATTGGAAAACTTCCGGTGCTAAACTAGGTAGTCGCTATCATTTGCTAATGAAAGTATCAAATTATGTTTCATAGAATGTTAATTTTTGATTTCCAAAGCAATTCAAGAAATGTTTCGGGCTGCCCGAGGTTCAATTTTAAGATCTTACCCTCGCTGTCTAGAGATCCAAAATAAAATAATATCCAACAATCTTAACAGGTGAAACTGGGACTATGGATTGATCTGACCAATACAAATCGTTTCTACAACCGTCGGGCTGTCGAAGATAATAACTGCCAGTACGTGAAGTTGCAATGTCGGGGTCACGGAGAAACACCTTCGAGAGAGCAAACAAATGCATTCATAGAGCTAGTGGACGAGTTCAATCGAGATCATCCGGTGGAAATTATCGGTGTCCATTGCACGCATGGATTCAACCGGACAGGTTTTCTCATTGTGTCCTACATGGTGGAACGAATGGACTGTTCGGTGGAAGCTGCTTTGGCGTCGTTCGCAAGAGCCCGACCACCCGGTATTTACAAGGAAGATTACATTCGGGAACTATTTCTTCGATACGAGGACGAAGAAGATGCAACACCCGCACCGCCGTTGCCAGATTGGTGCTTTGGTAAGTAGGGAAATAATAAAAGCCACTTATTTCAAAGCTTTAACCATTTCGTTTTTGCTTTTCTAGAGTACGACGATTCCACTAATGATGGCCACAGCTCTAAAACAGATTCATATACTCAAAATAACCATGAACAGGAAACTGCCGATGATGGTGACGACGACTCAGTTGTAGAAAAGGGAACGAAACGAGGTTTGGAAGGCGAAAGTAGTAATTCAGAGGAAAACCAAAACCAACGCAAAAACAAGAAGATGAGGAAGGAATTTGTGAAGAAAAATGCGACATTCATGAGCGGAGTTTCTGGCGTGACACATTTTGTTGAACAGCCACGTCTTGGGCAACTGCAACAATTGGCACAGACCATGTGTGGGTGGCAACGTAACGGATTTCCCGGATGCCAGCCAGTTTCGATGGATCGAAATAATGTTCAACTGTTACAAACTAAACCGTACATGGTGTCGTGGAAAGCCGATGGTACTCGTTATATGATGTTGATAGTCAACCGAGGCGAAGTGTTCTTCCTCGATCGTGATAATTCCTGTTTCGCCGTTTCGGATATAAGCTTTCCTCAGTATGAAAATCTACACAACCACATTACCAACACATTATTGGATGGGGTAATTTTCAACCTTTATAACAAAATTCAAACAAAGAACTTACATTTTTTGATAAACCTTATTTTAGGAAATGGTCATTGACATCGTAAACGGTGTGAAAAAACCAAGGTACTTGGTTTACGATATCGTACGTTATGAAAACGAAGATGTTTCAAAAAACCCATTTCCGGATCGTTTAGCGTACATTGAAAAGCGTATTATCGGTAATGATGATCGGCAGTATTGAAATATCTTTGTAAATATTAATTTGTTTGTTTTTTTATTCAAAATTCTAAAAAAAAGGTCCACGTACCGAAGCAATGAAGCGTGGTCTCATTGATCAAGCTAAACAGCCGTTCAGCATACGAAATAAGGCATTTTGGGGTGTATCCCAAGCTAAGGCACTATTGGCACCAAAGTTTGCCAAAACTCTCGCCCATGAACCGGATGGATTAATTTTCCAACCAGCACGGGAACCCTACGTTGCAGGGCAATGTCCAGAAGTACTTAAATGGAAACCGTCCTCTATGAATTCGGTAGATTTTCGTTTGAAAATTGAGATCGAAAGTGGCGTAGGGTAAAATGAAATTAAATCCGTTGATGTAAACGCTCGTTTAACCTTTCCTTTGTTTGCAGTATTCTTAGGGAAAAAGTCGGCTATCTTTTTGTGGGAGGTTTAGATCCACCAACCGGAAAAATCAAACTGACGAAAGAACTGAAAGAGCTCGACAACAAAATTATCGAATGTAAATATGAAAATAACGCATGGGTATTTATGCGCCAACGCACGGATAAGTCATTTCCGAATAGTTATGAAACTTTTAAGAGTAAGTCCAAAAACATCAAGGTTGGTAATATCAATAACCTTTTTTTTCTCCTCCGTAGATGTATGCTATAGCATTCAGTATCCGGTGACAACGGAATTTCTATTAAATTTTATAGAAACAAAACGATACAGGACCGTCAATCCTCAAATGCCACCCCCACAAATGCCACCGCCTAGTTTCCACGAGTAGCTGCAGCGTTAATTGTCAGACATTTTTTCATTACAAAGACAGCACATTTTACTGCTTTTAGCCAAGTTGTATACTGTCATAAATTTAAATTTAAAAAAATTTATCATAGAAATTTATGTTTTTTGTTGCTATAATGAGAATTTCCTACCAGTAACTGTGTTTAAATTTGTCGTTGAATGTTCAAATCGTGATAAATTTAGCTGAAATGTTCCCATTTTGGTGACACCTAGAGGCAAAATAATGTCCATACACAGTGTATCTCTCGCGTAGGCGACTCCATATTTTGAATCGTATAATAGTATTTTACCAAAATAACGTGTTTTGATGTCGACTTGGTACATTTCACGCCAGTAACAATGTAAGGTGCAATGTGTCGCAAAACAAAAAGCTTAATAGGATTAAAGAACAAAAAAAAATCAGTTTTTTTGAAAAGCGGAAAAGGCAAGCGAAACTGTTGTGGAGTACCAGGCAGCATATCAGCCGAAATGGACATGTATCTAATATAGTACCAGAAGTTCTTGCTAGTGATATGAGTACGTCATAAAGGTCTTTGATCTTGAAGTCCCAGTAGATTCGGTCTGTGTGGAATCAAATGGAAAGATAACAATAGCAGATGGAGTGCCTACAGTAAGCCGCACGGAAACCAGACCGTTTTAAAACATCTTGAACGTAAGTAACCTCAAATTGTTATTTCTATTCATTTAATTACCGTGTTTATGGGTCTTGTTCATTTTTGGGAACTTAAATGGATTAATATATAGAATGTTTAAGAATTTACTTGTAATATTATACACTCAGAAAAATACTATTATATAAGGTACACCGGGGCAAGTGCAAACGGTTTCCACCATAGTTCAACTTTCACATGTCCTAGAAAAATATGTAAATCTTCAAAAATTATCAATTATCGTTCGTTGCATTATTAAAATGGTTCTAAGCAAATTCCCGTTGAAAGTTAAAAATTTAAAAATGTTGGTAAAAAGTAACGGCACTTTTGTGAAAAAATTTCTAAATTTGCACTTGCCCCGTTTATGGGGGCAAGTGCAAACGCAATGCTTTTCCCAAACTTATTCAAAGATGCGTCAGTGTATCGTTACTAAAACGAATTTAATACATGTTCCGGTATGTTTTATCAACTTTTTTTGATGTATTTGCTGTTTTTCTGCAATATTAATTACTTTTTGGAACCTCAGTTTTGCTGACTGTTGTTTGAAGCAAAAAACCTTAATTTACCAAGGCATTACGGAATTTTGAATATCCGCTTCAGATACAACACTTTGGATACCCTTTCTGACCACTCTAATATAATGCTAAACAACTTTTGAGATGATTTTTTTTTAATGTCTGATGTTACATGGCTTATAGGTGCGTTTGCACTTACCCCGGTAGTGTCGTTTGCACTTGCCCCGCAGTGCGGGTAGACAGGAGTGAATATTATTTTCACAATTTTCAGGGTCTACTGAAAATTTATCATAAATTTCTGCTTTCACTTGAATATCAGTCCCAAACACTCACCTTTCAACGAAAAATCGGATTTGAATGCCCTTTTTTGTAGCCAAAAAAAGCAAAACAAAAACACACTTTTCATGTCTAGTACGTACTTGAATTCGTGTGTAATCAAACAGTGCCGTTTTTTTAGTGAATAATTAAAAAAAAGTTTAGTTTATCTATGTCAGATTGTTGGTTTGGACAACAACAACAACTTCTAGAAGAAGAAATATTTTTTAATTTTTTTGTAACAGAGGAAAGTTGATCGTTTGCACTTGCCCCGAGTTTGCACTTGCCCCGGTGTACCTTATACCATAAGATTCTCTTATGAAGTGGCGCCTGTTAAGTCTTCTATTGTGCGATATCGTTCGATCGATGGCTAGGTAGATTTCTTATTTTCGTGTTGTGCGCAAGATTGAGTTGTCGCCCACGGTCAACGGAGCAATCACATGCTAAATTTTTTGTCCGTTCGACACATGTGCATTCACATGGCGGTCGAACCATCCATAATTAACTGTATCGAAAAACGTAGTGCCTCCTCTATTGGGTACTACTTCTTCAATACAGTTAATTGGTGCGGGACAAAGAATTCAGTATGTGGTCAAGCCGCTATTTCAAATGCTCTTCGTTCTTTTCACCACCTTAGATTTTTCTTCTGATCTTGTATCCGTCTTTCATTTCAACTCTTTAACCCTCACCGATAAAGCCGCAAATTAATTTCATCAATTTTATTTTTAAAATATTCATATCTTCCGACAACTTTTCTGTATTTAAGTGTTTCACTAATGTTTGAAATTGTCAAGAATCCATCTATCCGGCAATGTATAGATATGTTGGGGTCCAATGAAAGTTTTTACCGCTATCTCAGATCTTCCGATAGAAAAAATCTTACTTTAAAAAAACGACATCCAACTTTGGCTTTGCTTAGCTGTATTTCATTTCCCAGTGAGCCGATTTTCAAAACTCAATTTTTATTTATTTTTTGTTAATTTGATCATTATTTTCATAGAACATACTTGGGCCCTTATTCTGCGCCGCGCGTGACGTGAAGATAGTCGTGTCACCTAAGTCACTCTATTCCAGTAGTCGGTTTAGGTGAGGAACGTCACTTCGGATGAACTTTGTGAGTTCTCACCCTATTCTCGCAGTCACCGTGGGTGAGAATCGTCGCATTCGGGTGACGATTTTAGGTGACAATCGTCGGTACCTTTTCAGGTGGTGACGAGATAGAAATTCAATGAAAAATTTATGGAACAGGGAATAATTTGGCTCTAAATGTTCAACAACAAAGAATGACCATTTTAAAAACAATTTTCACGAACAAATCTAGAATCGCTGAACTAATTCGGCAATCGGTGAGGATTGTCGTTACCTTTTCAGGTGGTGACGAAATAGAAATTTAACAGAAAATTTATGTACGTGGGAATGAAAGGCCCTTAATAGTTAAATTAAATTGTTAACACTAATTAATTAAGTATAAAACGTTTTATTGAAAACGTCTTTTTTTTTTTTGGAAGAAATTGCAAAAAGCTTCTCGGACACTAACACCGATAGCAGATTGTGAGGCAGCTCTCCCTCGAGGAACCGGACCGGCTTCAGCGACAGCTACGGATCCAGCAGGGATGTGTTCGGATCGGCGAGGGTCATCACTATACACTTCATGGCATCCTCCCGGGCATAGCTGGTAATTTCGTCCGTGTACTTTCCGAGCATCTCGATCATGACCTTCGAGGCCAGCTCACTGTTTGTTTCCTTGAGGACAATTGATAAAATAATCAGTTTAGGGTAAAAACTTGTTGTTGATGCGAATAATAGCACTTTTTCTGGGATCGCAAGAACTTTTTTGGTGAAATTGAAGGTCATCCAACGAATTTCACGCAAACAGCATTTTTAGCAGCTTGTAGCACAAAACGAAAACCACTTTACTTACCTGATCACACTTTGGAATTTGGCCTTGAATCCGCTTCTTTATGTACCGATTGGTTCGGGCGACATATTCGGGTCTTCGATTTTCACATTCGATGGTTCCTCCTTCAACTCGGTGCAGGTTCCGGAGTCATCCTTGGATAATGCACTTGGACCACACCATTTGGCCCTGTTTTTTGTCAAGCAGCTTGCCATTGCCGTACAATTCGATTTTGGCCTTTTAAAACCCGGAATTCCAACTCGTTTTTTTGAAAATTGATTCGGAAAATCCGAAGCGCGACCAAAATCAAAACAAAACAGAACAAGTTTGGCCATTTTGATAGGTGTGTTCATTCAGTCACTCACATATGAATGAACCTCTGTCACTTTACCCATATCGACTCCGGGAATAAGGTGACAAATCTCACGGTGACTCCGAGGTGAGGTGACAATCATCACGCCACGCGCGGCGCAGAATAAGGGCCTTGGTCTTCCAAAATTCCCAGTTCTTCAGTATATTGGAACGATGATAAAGATGTTTGAAATGTGCGCTTCGGATCATATTGACCCGAACAGCTTTGGAGGGTTAAGAGTGTGACCTGTCAAACGAAAACACATTGGTAAACGTAAACAAATAAAATACAAAACAACACAGCCCAGCGAAACAATTAACCGTTTCTGTTGGTAACCTATTAAGGAATAGAAACTTACTCGGTCGGCCTACTATCGTATCAACAATTGGGGAACGTTCTCTTTCATTTCGTGGTGTTAAGCTTTTCAATTATTTTGAGGAGAAATGTGGACCCTTTAATAATAATGTTCAGTTAAAAAAGCAAATAAAGATATTGTTATTAGAAACTCATTTATTTTCAACACTACTTAATTCTTATGATATTTTAACCTTATATAGTTTTGCTTAGTCTAAAATTCTAATATCAAAAAGAACGTTTGTTAAATATTATTTTAAAATTTGTTTTATTTGTGTACATATTTTGTTTTATAATTATTTAAATCTGGAATCATTATAAAAATACATTTTAGTTTAAAATAGATTTTTTAGGGCTTAGCTAGCATAGGATATACTCCTAAAACGGTGTAACCAGTGGAGTATAAAATCAAAAATATAAATGTTATGTACATAAAACTGAATAAAGAAACTAAACTAAAAAAAAAAGGACCGGATCGTTCCGGATCGGTGAGAGACATCGGTTAGCTCTACATCACACTACAACATCCAGCCCCGACGATGAACACGTCAAACCCAGCAGATTTCAGACTGTGCTGGTAGTAATCGGTTTATCAATACCAACGGCCCCAACAGGGCGAGTTACAAAATGGCGAAGATAACCTTTGAGAAAAAGAGAAACAATGTTTGTTTTCTACAGGGCCGTTGTTCGTGAGTTAAAGGGACTGTTTGCTTCAGCTCAGTCGTCTGGCCAAGCCGGAAGCAGACAGCGAAGGTACTCCGGGCCTCTGCCATGCGCCCGTTGAGCAGTGCAGCCAGGCAGGGTTGCCAGAATCTGTGATATGCTGTGAACTCCATGAACTTGACAATCATGGAGAGCGCAATCGTTTGATTGGAGAGCAAAAAAAAAGTCAAATGAAATTTTGATCTTTCTATTGGTTAGTCGTTTGACTTTCATTCCATATGCAGTAATCATGGTTGCCACATGTACAGATTTATCTAGAAAAGTACAGATTTTTGGACTCATTTTCGGTACAGATTCTGT
The DNA here is from genome assembly GCF_029784155.1 of Uranotaenia lowii. Classification (NCBI taxonomy): domain Eukaryota; kingdom Metazoa; phylum Arthropoda; class Insecta; order Diptera; family Culicidae; genus Uranotaenia; species Uranotaenia lowii. The sequence goes on from NC_073691.1 coordinate 95,570,676, forward strand.
ACGTGCAGATGACAGATTTTTAAAATTTGGTACAGATTTGTACAGATTTTTGGCGTGTGGTGTAATGTATAGAAGTGCGGCTTTAAATAAACCATGTAAATGATACTGACTTAATGAAATATTTAAAGATTATTAGAGAGATTGGTTTCAGAGACTATAAATGGTAAAAATATTCGATTCTATTACAAACAATGGAAATGTTAAACTGAAAAAAAAATGTGTTAACTGCACTGATTTTCAATATATCGTTGGTACAGATTTTTGTCAAAAAAGTACAGATGAAAAAGATTTTTTTTGCTCGAAAGTACAGATTTGGATGTGGTAACACTGGCGGTAATAATCATTCCACATTGTTCGACCAACACATCCAAACATCACCCGGCGCTGCAGAGCGACGGATTTTTTTTCCACAGGAGAGAGTGAATAGAAAAGATTGCATTTGCTTATTGAGTCTGTACTCTGTAGGTTCTGCTGCGTGAAAGAGATAGGCGACATCGTCATCTGTCGGGAATTCTGGTCGTTTGACCATCAAATCATCGCTCTCGTGTACCAAGACACCAAATTTCGTTCGACAATCACACCAAGAAGAATGAATGTCGTTTCGTCTGATGATAGTCAACTCTTACGCAAGTAAATATTTGGCGTTTGATAGCACGAACAATGAAACTGATAGAAGCAGGCTGTGCGACTGTCAGCGAAAATGTCAATGGTTTACAAGTCTGGCTGTGATACAATTGTTGTGCGTTTGGAGTGTTGTGTTTGTAAATTATGTAAGCTAGCTTAAGTTTATAAAATGTCGTGTGTTAGTAAATAATTATGATTGCTACAAGGTTTGGGTTTTTGCGTATTTGTTTTTTGGTAAGAGTTAGCCGCAGGGTGAGTCAGTAGGGTGGGTGCATATTGAGGAAAAGTAGGCAAGGGGTACCAAAAGTTTCTCATTGGTGGGGGGTGGAGACGGAGCGTTTTTTGACAGCGAATTGTTCGTCTACCATGCCTACGATTACGATTGCCTGTCACAAGATGGACGATTCCGTGCATTGGTATAAGAACCCACCTGAAGCTTTACCCGCCTTGGTTAGCCGTGTAGCACAAACTGGAAAGTTAGTGGTGCTCATCCTGTCATCGAATCTGCTAATATCATTTGTGCCAATTTATGCATTTTCTAAAGGAAATCCCGCTGAACAACTTAGTTCAAGACCGTCACTTCGTATCTTATTAGGCTAGAAAGTTACTAGCCGTTGAATTGGTTATGTCTTTTGACACTGAAAAATAATCAATTCAACTGACATCTCTGCTGGGTGCGAGGTATTACTTGCAAGTAGTTATGCATGAAAATCCCTTAAAACGCAAAATCCAGATTCAAGATTTTTTCAAAAGGAGTGTAAAGCACAGAACAAGACACGTTTGAAAGTAAATCCATCATATTTTACACTGCCTATAATTTATGTAGATATTAAACGTATTTTTAGACATATACATTTTTTTCAATGTGTGGCTTCGATCCTTTCTTTACTACTCTTCGTAACCTTTTTGCCATGTTTGGCGTCAGCTTTATCGATGATTTTTCCACTGCTCCCGTGATGTCGTTGCTTTTCAAACTCCGCCTTCAATACGGATTGCAGGGTCGGATTCGTCGGGTCCAGTGAAAATCTTCGCTGCTGCTGCAGTGCGAACTCCTTCAAACTGTTTGGTGTGATCGACGATTGTTGTCTCGGGAGGACTTTGGCCAGTGGTTTACCGTTAGAGGCGGATGCCGTTCGTAACTTTTCCAGTTCGTACTTGCGAACGTTGATGTCCTTGGAGGGTCCTTTGCCGGTTCCTTGCGATAGTTCATTGATGTTGGAGCACCGTATTGAACTATGATGTTGTTGGTGTGAATTATTTTTGCCAGTGCGATAAGCCGAAGTTCCCGATGTGCTAGCAGTGGATTCTTTGTCGATACAGTTAACCGAATTCAAAGATGCTGCATTTCGCAACTGAAAGGAAGAGGAAAGTGGATTTCAGTTTTCACCAGTTGATTTTTTTTAAATAAAAGGCGACATATTTCTGTCATATTTTTCATATGTCCGCCATTTCGTGTGTCATATGCGATATTTTGTCAAAACTTTTGGAACTGTCCGAACTGTTTTATGTTTGTTTTAACTCTTTAAAGTTATTGTAATTTTTCTTTTATATTTTGTCATATTTTTCATTCATTCGTCAAATTTTAAATATGTTTGTCATTTCCTCAGATTTTTGTCATATTTTTCATATGTTGTCATTTGTAATATTTTTTAATACATTTTTTTCACATTTTTGTCATATTTTTCCGTTCTATGAACTGTTCTTATTAGCTGAATTGTCCACCCTTATTGAACCACCCATTTTCCTATGAAAATTCATGAACATCTCACGAGATATTCTACTCAACACAAAAAAAAAATCCTAATCAAATATTATTGGATAGCCAAAGCGGACCCAATCAAATACAATTAAATAGCTAAAGCGGGCCATAGACTACACCAAATTTGTACAAATGCGTGAAATTCGATGAAATTCTGTCGCTGTGAATACGATTTGCATCGTGTATGGCACTGCTTGAATGAGCTCGCAAACGGTTTGAGTAAAATCGGTCGGGGTCGAAATTTTTTGTATAAACAACCCTCAGTGCCATGGTGTTTGGCGCTGTTTGTGCAAATTTCAGGCCAATTACTCAGCCCCAGCCGGGGAAGAGGGGGGTTTTTTTGTTGCTGTTTAAGCCAGCAATCGATTGTGTTCTTGCGAAATATGTTTGTATCGTGTGTGAGCTAGCATAGAACCAAACAATCTTCGTGAAATCATCAAATTTGCACACGCCATTTGTGTAATGTATGGCCCGCTTAAGATGCTATAATCCAGCATTCCCTTGTTAATATAATGTACCTATAGATCAATTAAAATATAGTATTCGCTAACCATCAGAAAATCAGTCATTTCTTACCAGCATCATTTTCCGTTTGTGTCTCCGGGCCGAGTACAGGACCCAGGCTGTGTAGAGTAGCATGATGAGCACCGGGACCATGACACCCGCTACGATGGCCGTCCGCCGCAGCCAGGCGTGGTACAGCACCAGGAATATTAGAAACAGCGCCACACATACTGCAACAATGCGCCCGTTTGCTTTGCGTTCTTCCTGAAATGGCAAAAGAAAACCAACACACGATTGCGGGTTATTATTTTCACAGAATTTCAAAAACTGATATAATTTCAATGTGCTTTTTGCTCAGGATTTCCGGTTAAAAATGATAAAATTATGTTCGTTTGGAATATGCTTTCATTTTTTTTTTAGGAAATAATCTTCCGTGTCGAAAAAACCTTACATCAGTTTGTGGATAACAGATACTTCAGCTTTGGTATCTACACCTTGACATTCTAAGTTAACAAACAGAGCATCGAAAGAAGGCCGGTTCCGGACGGTCGACGAAGGTCAGGGTTGCTAGCGATTATTCGTTTTGAAATTCCAAAGTTTTTCCCGGTTTTTCCCAGGTTTTTTCCCGGTTGTAAATGAAGATTTTCCCGATATCTAAAACACTCGTTTTTTGATATAAAATCATGGTGAATAAAAAAATCAATATAAAAGGCTTCAAATTTCTAATAATTTTAACAGATACCTTGTTAACCGGTTAGAAATCATGGCAAACACTTCGGCGTCTTCTAACACGTAGTCTTTTCGTAACAAATGGACAGGTTTTCATGATTTTTTTAAAACAAATCTAACGAACTCCACAATTTGAACAATTTTGAAAATATAAGTCTGATTAAATTGATCTTGAAACTATAATGTAGTACTTTTAATCCGATATAAATTTCCTAGAATTTTTAAAGAGTTCTAGAAAAAAAGGCAGGGTATGGTGGGGTAAAAGTACGACCTAAGTGCTATCCTATTTTTAGACAATTTTGCAGTTGTTTTTCCAAAAAACCAAGAGCAACATTTGATTCCTTAGACTTTTATCTATCTTCTAAAAAATTACGAAGATAATCGATCGACGCATATGATAGCAGTAGTCAAAATGCCTAACTGCTATCGAAACGTACTCTTACCACCCACCTCTGAGGCAAAAGTTCGAATGATGTGGGGTAAACGTACGATCATTCAAAATTCCACATTTCTGCATGAAGCCAAGTAGAAAACTATGTTATATCAATTTTTGCCTACAGCAGCAGCTTCTGTGTTCGCTTCTGATACAAATCCTTTACATAGGCAAACAACCTGATTGAATTCGGAGTTCTCCACTTATTGTTTAAATTCGTCTGGTTTACGAAGTCCAGTTCTCATCGTTTTGAGCAATTTTTTGCGCTAGCTGGATTTTGTAGATTCAAAAATATGCGCTGATGTTTCCAGTGCACTTTAAAAAAAGTTAAAACTTTGGATTCTGTATATCATTTGTACTTTTGCAAAATTTGCAGTTTGTACTTTTGCCCCTTTACGGTTTTTTTGTGATTCATAAAATGCAACTTTCCCTCATTTTTGAGAGTATTTTCAACTTCTACGAAAAAAAGTTATCTCTAGATGTATCATCATCAACCCACACCAGAGTTTGGAATTTTGCTGTTCCCAGTTTGTGATAATCTTAAAATGTACCTTTATCCACCTTACTCTAAATTTGTATAGAAATATGTTAACAATACATCGAAACATATTATAAAATCAACTTGTATGGATATTTGTCGTACAAAACTTAAAATTATCAGATTGCAGGAAAATATTTAGTTATTTTCTAAATGAAGTTAAATTTCTTCGTACAAATCCAAAGACATGTTTTTGAAATAAATGTTTTAAATACAAAACAATGAATAACTTTAGTAATAGTCATTTGAACTAAAGATTCGTGAAAATATAGAAATCGTGTATAAGACAGGGCTAAGCTTTAATTGTTTGAGTGTAAGATATTATTTTTTATCAAGGTTAGATTTTGGAAACTTCAAGCAACAGCTTAACGTAGAATGGATTAAAAACTTAACACTTGCACCGCAATAAGTTAAAAAAGCGATTCAAACTTCGTTTGTTTACTAATGAACGAAAATAAGCGTTTATGAGAAAATATCAAACATGTCAATTTTCCCGGTGAGGTGCTGAAATTCCCGGTATTTTCCCGGTTTCCCGGTGACGTGATGAAATTTCAAAGTTTTTCCAGGTTTTCCCGGTTTTCCCGGTTCGCTAGCAACCCTGGAAGGTCCAAAGGATGCTGTTAATTGAAGATTTTGTTCCGAACATTGAAGACGAACTGATAAAGAAAACTAAAAAAGATCTCAAAATTTTTGGGATTTTAAACCAATTGCTTTATTCATCCCCATTGGTGGTATCGTTTCATGTATTTTTTTTCTGTACTATTTGTTTTTTTTTTTTGTATTCATCTGAAGGAAAAGAGGAGTTTTTTTTTAATAATTTATGAAGGAGTTTTGATTTGTGGAGGAAGGATATAATTTTCTTTTCTTCTTCAGCTGCTTGCAGCCGCAGCTGCAAATACCTTGCCAGATCAAACACTTTCTTGCAAACTTATCGGCAAAAACGAATTTGAACTTGCCGGGGACATCACTCCGAATTTTTGGCCAGAAAGCCGCCCAAAATCCATCTTCACGTTCGTTTCGTCATCCATGAGGATGCATCCGTTGTACTCCGTTAGAATCTTGTTGTATAACTTCCGGGCACGTCATTTGGCTTCTACATTCTTCTTCAATGTTCACTTTGGTTGCCCGTTAAGACCTTATTCCTTCGCGCAGACGAAGCCTTCTGACGGTGCACCGGTCGACACTGAATTTCTTGACCATCTTTAACGATTTCGCGATTTTTGAACCCGACTACGTCGGATTTTTAACGTGCATGACCAAAATTTTCGTCTCGCGGCTTCCATCAAGTGAATCGTAATGAAATTTTCAGCACTGATAGAGGAAACATTTCCGAACAAAGAACTTTCAAAACATTCCAGATCCGGCAACTAGGAGCGCTATGGTATAATAAACAGCGCATCCAGATTTAAGAAGATCCATGCTTTAATGGGGAGATATTGTGAAAAATTTCGTAATGGACAGAAAACGAACACTTTAGTGGTCAACTGGCATGTTTCAAACCAGAAATTTTTCCTTGATGAGTCTTGCCTGTATTTTCCGGAGATAAATAAGGAGTAAAAATTGAGAAATTTAATGTCTAGTACTTGAGGACGCTAAATCTTTTGTTTATTTGTGACACTTTAACAATGTTTTGGCATTCGTGTCAATTGAGGGCGCTAACGACCTGTGGAAACTATAAGTCACTCGGTGTTTCATGCCTCCCAATATGACCATTGTCTCTGCAAAGCACTTCAATAGCTTCCACGAAGTGAATACTATGTTTAAGTTGGATCTGGAATCGTGCCATTTCTCAAAACTGTGGTGGAGTGATAAAAAGTCAAATATGTTGTTTTTGTGCGAAGGAGGACAATCGACTAAATTTGTAAAAACTTTGAACAAATTCAAAATTATTTGTTATTTTAAAGGTCAAACTTCAGGAAGTAAAAAACGTAATCAAGGATGGTCTTGATTTGAAAAAAAAAGAGGTGGTTAGTAGTTTACATTATAACTGGCGTACGTATTGCCCAAATAGTAAAGTCGAAAAACTTCTCCATTCGACGCTATCTCAAAAATCACTTTACAGAACGCCACAAAAATTTACACATATCAACATTACAGGTACAGGTAGCTTCGCTGAAAATGTTATCAATTTGCATCCATGCATTCAAAAGTTATTTACAAAACAAAGTGTTGCATTTTTTTCGAATACGCTCCTTATCTCTGGAGCCACCATTAGCGAGTGATCTTCTAGCTTTCAAGGAGAGATGTTTAGTGAGGAGATAGATAAAGGGTAATTGACCACTGTCGGCCATCAGTTAAGGGATTGGACTTGATCTGAAGGCGGAGCTTATGATTTTGACACAGTCGTTGTACAGTGGTTCTAGATTCAGTTGTACATTTTTTTTGTTGAAAACTTTCTGCTGCAGATTTCGTGCACCGTTGAAGATTTTAATGATGAAATGGTCAATGTTTAGGAAAAAAGTACTTTGAATGAATAAACTTTCAATTAATTTGTAGCACACCTACGTTGCACACAAAACTTTCGGGGCTCCACTTAGCAAAATTTCGCTGTTACTTCCCGTTAGCAAAAATATTTTTTTACTGTTGAGTTAGCAAAAATCTAAATTTACTTGATTTTAGTAATAAAAAAAGTCATTTTACTTGATTTTAGTAAAACGAAGGTTTTTCAGCCGCTTTGTTCACAGACACCAGCCGCCGCGCCAGTAGGGAGAAAAATAAAAAGCTGTCGCGATTAAGTGCGGTTCCGGATGTTCGTTGCTGATGGTTCTTGTGGTGGCAAACTCCACAACGAAATGGTAGCTGAATCGACACCGGATGCTTACAGGGTAAGGTCTGATTTTAAAGTGTTCAGATTCTATAATTTCTCAATTTCTAATTTGTGTGTTTGTTTTTTTTTTTCTACCAGGATAAAACCGCAACATGAAGCGCGCCACAGGCCGGTAATGAAGAAGGACCACAACTGGAAATTCAACAAGCTGCATCCGGCAAACACCCCGGTGCTTTCTTTGACGAAGGTGGCATGGCATTTCGCTCGCCAGTAGGTGCGTTCCCAGAATAGGAAAAATGTGAAAAAAAATATAAAAAATGTGAAAAATAAATTATAAGTGAATGAAATTTATGTATTTTATTCAATATTCAAACATTCCCCTGATTTTCCAGAGAAAAAATAAAGAAACATGAAATTACGGATCCGGGCAATCTTTTTCTCCGGTTTTTGCTAGAAATTTGAGTAAAAACTGCGGCGGCTAACTTTTGTACTCGTTTGCTAAAATTTTAGTTAAAAAATATTGCTAAATTGATTGCTAAGTTTCTAGCTGGTCAAATTTGAGCAAAATTTTGCTAATTTCTGGCCTCGAAAATTTTGTGTGTGAGTTTTGGGGTATATCTATGTAAACTTGAATTTAGGATAGAATTGAATATGTTGAGCCATTCATGAACTTTTTTTTAGTGGAATGTCAGGAAACATTTGCAGATGAAATATTAAGGATAAGGAAATGATATCTTTGGTATCATTGTGTCTTGTATGGATAAAATCTACGATAGATAAAAAATTTACAGAACATAATTACCTGTCTTAGTAATTATCACCATCCACAATAAGTCTATCCTCTAATGCATACTTTAATAATAATTAGATTGAATAATGACAATGCACCATTCTAATACTTTGCGCATGAACTCAACAAGCCCATTTTTGGCTTAAAATCATAAAATCTAGCTATTCGATTTGTAGCATTCGGGGTGCTCTTATCTACTTTATATTAGTTAATCCATAATTTCTTTTATAGAGACCATTAGTCCAACGCTCTCGTTGTGTGGGCAAAATTTAATCCATGAATTACGTGAGATTGTTACCCGTGGTGATCCGATATTTTTTCTATGAATTGACAACTTTGTCTGACTAGGGCAGGGTGTGAATTTATCAACCTCTGGCCGTGTACATAAACACGATATACCAATCAACTCAATAACGTATCGCGGAAATTTGTTTACTTGCGAAATGAAGAAAGAATCGGTCAGCTAGTAATAAATAGACAGCGAGATGAGATATGTATTTCTCCGTTTATATTGCCCAAACTTAAATATATCGGTTAAGCGAGTTATCCCGCGGCGCATCAACAACAGTCGCATTAAGCTATCAATTTTTAATATAAATTGTTTATTCTGAACAGCACGGTTGTACCTCAAAGATCGTAAAAAATATATTTTTAGAACATGAAAAGTAAGTAAAAACTGTAAGCCATGTGATTAACTCGAACTCCTTTACGGAACTGTGCGATAAATTGTGATCATTAATTTATTTATTTTTTTCTTATCAAAATAAAATTCAAGAAATTATAACACCATTGTTGCCGTATAGCCAAATAAAATCTTAGAACTTTTTTTCTAACCACAACTCATTACAGATTTCCTCAATTCGAAACAACTATTAACGCGCCAGCACTGAATTTTACTTCGAAAGTCCGGACTTCAGAAAGACTTCCGACAAAGAAAAGTGCAGTACTAGATTGTCGGAAGTTTGTGTTTTGTTGTCAGTTCACCAGCGAGGTTTCTAATTTTTTTTAATAAAAAATCACAGTAACAACTAATTTGTTGATGATTTAAGAAGTAAAAAATTTGGTTTTAGAGGGTTAAATGATTTTGAACAAAACTTTTGTTCAAAGCACTTATTGCTTGAATTTTACATCAAGAATCACTTGAAAGATTGACATGAAATTTTGCACATATTATCACGTGTACATTCTTTAAAAAGATGTAAATCTTATAAGGTGTTCGACAAACAGGTGTCAAATGCTGGAAGAGCTTCAGAGCCAGTGAAAGTTGAAAATGTTTTGTTTTTCTTTAATAACGTTTTATGGAAGTCTCAGAAACATAACACACAACACAACATCACTGAATTTAGACGGGTTTTTAATTGTATGGAAATAATAGCTTTCTAAATCCGTATGGTTTTCTTCTTAACTTTTGTTATCATAAAACTATGATGAGAAGTTGTGTGCTGAAGTATCAACACGCGCTTTTTTGTGCTGCGGATTTTTTTTTTCAAATAGAAAAATTGATTTGATTTTTAAAAGATTAAAAGCTCAAAAAAAATTGTTCTGAAAATTGTTTTGATCATTAATTGCAGTGAACCCAACCGAATGTTGTGAAAATATATTCACCCATAGAAGAGGTTGCAAAAATCCAATGCCTATTTAGCAAATCTCTGTGCCGATAATGCCCTGAAATGTGCACTGTGCCGAAGACGGTATGTTTGAAAAACCGTAACTGGCATAAGGACTCGGCTCCCAACTAAAATGATGCATAACCACTACATTCAAGCGAAACAAGAAACACATTTTATGGGATTTCGTTCCTATTGGATAATTCATCCCAGAAACAAGAAAATAAAAATATAAACCACAGCGCCCGTAGGGAGAATCGAACTCAAATCACCAACCAGACCGACATCTTAACCAGTGTACTAATTGAGCTTCATGCAGGAAGAGGGATATTTGTCATAGGCATTCTGCCACCGATCAATCACAAAAGAAACGCACGACAGTGGCTTCCCGGCGTTTGGCCTCCTTTCAAGGTATTCATTTGTCTTGTGATGGAAACGGGAAAGGGAACGGGAGTGAAGAAAACGGGAAACCCATCGAATGAGAACTGTGCTTTGCTTACTGGCTGCTATTACATACACACGCTACATATACACAGCTGCTAAAGCCGGGCAGCTTGGCCGATGATTGTTTGCCGGTAAATTGAAGGAATGTTTTTGTTGTTGCTTTTGCTACATACACACGCACAGCTCGGCCGTGGTTTGCCGGTGCCATTGGATTGAATTAGAAGGATGTTTTTGTTGTTGCTTTTGCTACATTCACACGCACAGTGCTCGGTTCGCTGGCTGCCTGGTGTTGGCCGGTATTTATTTCCATCCTTCTTCGTCTTGTGATGCGATAGGGTGGGAGGTGAGAACGTTTTTATATTGTTTCTTTCAGACATACGCAATTCGGTTAACTTGGGAGATTAATGCCAGTGGGAGCAAATCGAATCAGCACCGGTCGCGTTACCTTCTTGTACCAATGATGCTATGTAATTGACTACACGCCATTGGCACAGAGGCTGAATTTTGGGTGTTGTCTTACAAGGACCGGTGTCAATTTTATGTCTGAGGGGCCGTTCACTAATTACGTAAGCACATAGGGGGGAGGGGGGGGGGGTTTCACATTTGCTTACGATCTCTTGCTAGGGGGGTAGGGTGGGGGCTATTTCCAAAAATCTTACGTAAGAAATATTCCATTGATAATTCGTCACAGCCATACGAAACCATATTATACAGGTTTTTTTCTTACTACCTTTTTGTTGGTTATTTTTTATGTTTCTTATCTTTTAATGTCTTTGAATTAATAAAAAAAAAATGCTAGTTCTATAAAATTAATGAAGAATCGTTTTAAACCGGCACGTTGGTTTATACCAAATCAACTAAATCACATTATTAAAAAAAATTGTCGCTTTTCGCTTCCATCATAACAATCTTTTAAATTAAGAAATTTATAGAAACAAAAAGGAAAGTAGCGCGTTGCGACACCACGAATTGAATCCGTGATATTTCGAAAATGATTTCATCAAGGAAAAATCTTTAAAAATCAATATGAGGCGCTTTAGATAATGAATTTCAAGACAGTTGTTTAAGTGATAGACAGTACCAACTCTTAAGTTTACAAACGATTTACAAAAAAAATCCTAAAACTTTATCGCTTACCGCTGAAATGAGTCTGAGGTACCATAATAATTTTTAAAGTACCCCTTGTGCTAACCCGATTTTTTACTCTTTTTTTACTCGGAATTTAAATTTTATCTTGTTTATTCGATTGTGGATATTTATTGAAGATTATTTATTTATTTATTTATTTATTTAATTTAAGAATGTTCAGTAGACTGTCCCAAATTTGTATGGGAAGTTCGAAACCTGTAGCATGTTATGCGCTGCAGGCTTAAATTCATCCTAGGCCTAGTGCAAGGTCTAATGCCAAATTTGGGCCAGATCGGATCACGGGAAGGGGTCGCTCAACGAGCCTGAAGCTTGTATGGGATTTGAGAAATTTTGTTCGGAAGAAACATGAAAACCAGTTTTTCATGGATAACTTTGGTTTCCTTCAACCTTTTAAAAACAGATTTTCCTTAAGCCCAAATTATGATAAATTATTTGTCATAATTAAGGCTTTCTCCCGAACAAAATGCTTCAAAATCCCATACAAACTTCAGGCTCGTTGAGCGACCCCTTCCCGTGATCCGATCTGGCCCAAATTTGGCATGAGACCTTGCACTAGCCTGCAGCACTTAACTTTTTCAAAAGTCGGGTCATTTGAGGCACTCTAGTATTCAGCTTTTAATAGGCTATTCACACCATTGTCCCCTTGAAGATTATTGTTACTCCGAATATGCTATGTCATAAATAATGTTTTCTATAATCGTTTATGACATTTGATCTGTTGTTTTGTACAAATTGTGTTTTCCAAATTTTGTTATTAAGTTTTACTTTAAAAGAGCTTTGCTTTGAAGCATGGATGTCACATTTTTAATATTTACAAGCAGTTTTTGAAGAATCGTTTCAATTTCTCAAATAATGGAAAACTTAAGATCTAGAGGGGGGGGGGAGGGAAGGTGGGTTTGGAAAAATCTTACTTTGTCTTACAAGGGGGGGGAGGGAGGGTTGAAAAATTAAAAAATCATGCTTACGTAATCAGTGAACGGCCCCTGAACAAGATTTCGATTGTTGAAATGATTAACAGTGTCAAGTGTCAAGAAACAAATTCCATCGACAAACTAAAAGTAAACAATCAAGTATTTCAAGAGCGAGTAATGGCGTTAGTACCAAGATCAATATTGACAAGAAACTGGGTTGCTAGCAAACCGGGAAAAACTTTGGAATTTCATCACGTCACCGGGAAACCGGGAAAATACCGGGAATTTCGACACCGCACCGGGAAAATAGACATGTTTGATAATTTCTCATAAACGCTTATTTTCGTTCATTAGTAAACAAACGAAGTTTGAATATTATTTCGAAAGTTTGAATTGTTAACAATATTGTAATTCGATTATTGAAAAAAAAAAGAAATAATAAATGGAGACTATAAAAAAAAATAAAAAAATAAAAAAATAGCTTTTTTAACTAATTTCGGAGAAATATGAGTTATTTTATTTTTTCGCTCTTCTCGCTAAATTTGAAATACTCAGAGCCCGGCTACCTTTTACTCAGACGTCGCCACATGTATGAGGCAGCCGTCGGCTGATCTTAATGAACTCAGAAATCAGCGGAAAATTTACTCAGACGTCAGAAAATTCGGCACTCAGAGAACTCGAGTGCTTGAAGGCGACAACTGAGTAAATGATGATCAGTTTGTGCGAGGCGGTCGGACTTGGTTGTTTTCGTGCAGCAAAAATTTTAAAATTTACATTGTAAGTATTCATTTCAAAGGTAATTTTAATCTATTATCCGATATTATTTTTATTACAGGGTTCTGTAACGAAAGTGGTCCTAATACAATTGCCATAACTAAATCTATTACGGCATATAGGGTCCCGGCCCGGGAGACAAAACCCGACGGGCGAAAAAAATTTAATTTTTTTAAAATAAATGTGTATGCACAACATTTGAACTTTTGTTATTCATCAAATCAATAAATCCATCATTTGTCTGGAAAATAATATAAGTTTAACTATTCTAGAATGAAAAAAGCGGCCAAAATCTGCTTCAGAATTATTCGCGCATTCTGAGTAACCATGGCTCAGTTGTCGCGAAAAGGGCTGTTAGTCAGTTCTGAGTAAAAGCCGTTTAGTCAGAACTGAGTAGGTGCGGTTTTGGCGACAACTGAGTAGCCGTCACTCTGAACTGAGTAGCTGAAAGTTAGCGAGTTCGCAAGCAAATAATTTGGAAACGTGAGACGTTTTTAAGCAGGGTTACACTTCTTTTTCACCAGAAAAAGATATTGGTTTTCCAATGTTGTTGTTGTGTATTTCGTTTGAATTGGCCTGAAGAACAAAGCATTACATTGCAAGTGTTAAGTTTTTTAATCCATTCTACGTTAAGCTGTTGCTTGAAGTTTACGAAATCTAAGGTCTTAACCTTGATAAAAAATAATATTTTACACTCAAACAATTAAAGCTCAGTCCTGTCTTTTACACGATTTCTATATTTTCACGAATCTTTAGTTCAAATGACTATTACTAAAGTTATTCATTGTTTTGTATTTAAAAAAAACATTTATTTAAAAAACATGTATTAAAATTAACTGCATTTAGAAAATAACTAAATATTTTCCTGCAATCTGATAATTTTAAGTTTTGAACGACAAATCTATATACAAGTTGATTTTATAATATATTTCGATGTATTGTTAACATATTTTTATACAAATTATAGATTAGAGTGGGGTAAAAGTACGAGTAGGATAAAAGTACGTTTAAAGATTGTCACAAACTGGGAACAGCAAAATTCCAAACTCTGGCGTGGATTCATAATGATTTGGACTGCCTACATCCAGACATGAAATGAGGGAAAGTTGCATTTTATGAATCACAAAAAATCTTAAAGAGGTAAAAGTACAAACTGCAAATGGGGCAAAAGTACAAATGTAATACTGAATCCAAAGTTTTAACTTTTTTCAAAATGCACTGGAAACATCAGCGCATATTGGAGAGCTGGACTTCGTAAACCGAACGAATATAAACAATTAGTAGAGAACTCCGAATTAGCTCAGGTTGTTTGCCTATGTGAAGGATTTGTATCAGAAATGAATACAGAAACTGCTGCTGTAGGCAAATTGGTATAAAATAGTTTACCTCTTGACTTTATGCAGAAATGTGTAGAAATGTATCTTGGTTTTTTGGAAAAACAACTGCAAAATTGTCTAAAAATCGGATCGCACTTAGGTCGTACTTTTACCCCCCCCCCATACTCGACCTTTTTTTCTAGAACTCTTTAAAAATTCTAGAAAATGTATATCGGCTTAAAAGTACTACATTATAGTTTCAAGATCAATTAAACCGGACTTATTGTTTCAAAATTGTTTAAATTGTGGAGTTAGTTAGATTTGTTGAAAAAAAAAATCATGAAAACCTGTCAATTTGGTACGAAAAGACTACGTGTTAGAAGACGCCGAAGTGTTTGTCATGATTTCTAACCGTTTAACAAGCTTTGGGATACAATTAGTAAAAATTTGAAGCCCTTTATATTGAGTTTTTTATGTACCATGATTTTATTTCAAAAACGAGTATAATAAATATCGGGAAAATCAGCATTTATAACCGGGAGAAAACCTGGGAAAAACCGGGAAAAACTTTGGAATTTCAAAACGAAAAATCGCTAGCAACCCTGAAGAAATGATGACATGCAGAAATCTGAAATTTAGAACAATATTTCGATGAGAAACTCACATTGACGACATGCTCAAATAAATAAATCTCGATAAAAGAAAAAAAAAATGGCATGCTTAATTTCGGATTTCTGTGTGAAAATATCACATTTCCATACAAGAGGAATCTTAAAAGATGATCGACGTCAGGAGCACGCCAAATTTTAGCATTTGTGCTCCCAACGATAATAATTCGCCTTTTCATTATTATGGAAACGTATGGTACTGTTGTCCATATTTCTCCTCTCTTTGTTCCAATCGTCTCTGCGTCCAAAACTGCACAGTGGGCCCGACCAAGATAAAGTGAATAGGTAATGTTTTTTTACTATTCACCGGGATGCTTACAAGATCTGGCTGTGTACGTATCATAAGCATCATAAGCATAAGCATATAACTTTTCTTATCACAAAACCAAGCTTCTGTGAAGTTTTCAGTTAAAAAACATTTGACTTTCAGAAGTTAAGGATTTTTTAAATGCAGTTTTATTGGCGAGGGTTATTTTTGTAGAATGCAGAGTATGTAAACCTCATGTAAACCTAACTTAAAAATTCTTGGATAAGTTTTGAACCAAAACTAAGCTTTTTAGACCCCAGGGTTTGAGAAATTCAAAAATGACCCCTAATCGACAGAACACAATGAATACAGCTGTTTATGTCCGAAAGATGATCAGTGAGCACGATCACCCATTGCTATTTTGGCCTGATTTTACATCAGGAATTTAATGTTTTATTGATTCACTGTGATAGAAGATTATATAGAACATAAAAGTGAAACAAAAATAGGATTTGCTCCTTAAATTGTGTTTATACGGGTCATATTAAATCGTGTTTAGACAGACTATAGATATCTCACAAAATTTGGCGTTTCTAAAAATTGTTTTTCTTTAAACTTTTTATTGTAACTTTGTTTTTTTTTTTTTAATTCTACAACATAGTTTACGAAAAAAAGAGCGAACTTGTGTTTATGAAAAGAACACTCAGAGGTCCCCGTTGATTAAAAAAGCAACTTTCTCCTGATGTAGACGATTCTGCTAAAAAATTTATCAGCATAATTCGTTACCGGTGCACAATGGGGGAAAAAGTGTACAAACCGCGAATAAATTCAATATCTTTCGTCCTACATGATCCAAATCTATGAAATTATACTTTCCTTTTGTGAAAATTTCCGGAGAATCTATTGGACATAGTTTCAAACGCCGCACAAGCTTGCGAACGGAGATATAGTGCCTTTTTAATCCCTAATTCCCCTCTATTTTGTAAACATTCCAGAAAAACACTGTTTCGAACCAGAGAATTTTGAACGAAAACTGACCTATCGTGAGTAATTTTTTCTGAGGAATCGAATGAAGGCTGTTTGAGCCACCGCTCGCTTCAGAAAATGGAGTTATGTCTGTTTTTACCCTCAATTCCCCTATATTTTTCAATTATTTCTGAAAAAAGCTTGTTCGGGCATGAAAATTTTGAACCAAATGGGTTGTATCTTGTGTGGTTTTTTTCGAGCAATCGAATGAAGGCTGTTTGAGCCATCGCACACTTCGAAAAATGAAGTTATGGCTGTTTTACCTTCAATTCCCCTCAATTTTTCAAATGGTTAAGAAAATGAATGTTCGAACTTGAAAATTTTGTACCTTTTGGAACGTATCTTGTGTGATTTTTTCAGAGGAATCCAATGAAAGCTGTTTGAGCCACCGTACGCTTCGGAAAATGGAATTATTTTTCAATAATTTCAGAAAAAACATGTTCGGACTTGAAAATTTTGAACCAAATGGGTTATATCCTATGCGATTTTTTCCGAGGAATCCAACGAAGCCTATTCGAGCCACCGCACGGATTGGGAACAGAAGTTATGGCTGTTTTACCCTCAATTGCCCAGCATTTTTCAAATAGCTCAGAAAAAGCATGTTGGAACTTGATAATTTTGAACCAAATTGGTTGTATTTTGTGGATTTTTTTTCGAGGAATCGAATGAAGGCTGTTTGAGCCACCACACGCTTCGTAAAAGGGAGTTATAGCTGTTTTACCTACAATTCCCCTACATTTTTCAAATTGTTAAGAAAACGCATGTTCGGACTTGGAAATTTTGAATCTCTTGGGACGTATCTTGTGTGATTTTTTTCGAGGAATCTTATGAAGGCTTTTTGAGCCACCGCACGCTTTGTAAAATGGAGTTATGGCTGTTTTTACCCTCAATGCCCCTACATTCTTCTATGATTTAAGAAAAAAATGTAGGAGAATTGAGGGTAAAACCAGTTATAACTCCATTTTTCAAAGCATGTGGTGGTTCAAACAGCCTTCATTGGATTCCTCGGAAAAAATTGCATAAGATAAGTCTCGTTTGGTTCAAAATTTTCAAGTCGGATCTCGGTTTTTCTGAACTTGCCATAACTCCTGTTTCTGATGTGTGCGGTGTGTCAAATAGGCTTCGTTGCATACCTCGAAAAAAAATCACACATCATACGTTCCATTTGATTCAAAAATTTTCAAGTCCGAACATGCATTTTCTAAATAATTAGAAAAATTGAGGGGAATTGAAGGTAAAACAGCTTTAACTTCATTTTTCGAAGTGTGCGGGGGCTCAAACAGCCTTCATTCGATTGCTCGAAATAAACCACACAAGATACAACCCATTTGGTTCAAAATTTTCAAGTGCGAACCAGCTTTTTTCGGAAATAATTGAAAAATATAGGGGAATTGAGGGTAAAAACAGACATAACTTCATTTTCTGAAGCGAGCGGTGGCTCAAACAGCCTTCATTCGATTCCTCAGAAAAAATTACACACGATAGGTCTGTTTTCGTTCAAAGTTCTCTGGTTCGAAACAGTGTTTTTCTGGAATGTTTACAAAATATAGGGGAATGAGGGGTTAAAAAGGCACTATATCTCCGTTCGCAAGCTTGTGCGGCGTTTGAAACTATGTCCAATAGATTCTCCGGAAATTTTCACGAAAGGAAAGTATATTTTCGTAGATTTGGGTCATGTAGGACGAAAGATATTGAATTTCTTCGCGGTTTGTACACTTTTTCCCCATTGTGTGGTGGCTCCATAGAGTTCGATTCCAGAACATCTTCATTTCAATTTCATGCACTCTTTTTTTACCCATATACCAATCACAACAAGAAACAAAACTTGACTAACAATAGTTTGTGTTACCTACTCTTGAATCGGGTGTAGCTCCCCCTGTATCCGTTGTAGATCGCTGAGCTTGCGAGGTGGAGCGCTGAGGTCTCTGGATTGTCACTTCGTTGGTCGATTTGATTGATCTCACGGAATCCCGGCTAGTGCTTGAACGAATTTTTTTCGATGCTGACGCTGGATGATGGCTAACCGTTGGACGATCTGTGATTTTGTTTTTCTCCATTGTTAATAGCCCTTTACACTGATTGCGGTTATTCGCACAGATGAAAGACAGTTTAGATAGAGATTAACATATTTTCTTGCTACCGATGATGTTTATATAGATTCCCAGCAGGTAGAGCTGCACGCTTCATATAGAATCCAGGCAGTTACACATTTCACTCCACCAAAGAAAAGTTCGGCGCGCAACGGTTCAAACTTATGTTCACGTGTTCTACTCGCGACCGATCGCTAGAGACTGACCAACGGAAAATTAGCGGTCATGACGAAAAGTGTAGATGAAATAGATGAATCTGAATGGGCGGTCCACGCAATTTTCGCTCGTATAAACAGAGGATTAATTTTACGATTTGGCAGTGTTGATCCTGCTTGGTAACACTGACAGTGGCCTTACGGGCTACCAAATTCCAAGGAAAAGAGATTTGTTTTGATTTTTTTCCGTACTTGAGTAATATAAATTCCAAAAAATCCAGTAGTTTTATCGATTACCGGCATAAACATCAAGGCAATAAATCAACAATGGGAAGGAGATACAAAGAAGTTTGTGTTTTTGTGCTGTTTTGGATCTGAATATCATACTTTAATTTATCTTTTATCATATGATTTACTGGGAGGCTCGACAAACTATCCTCTAAAATTTTTCAATAAACTCAGTACATATTTTGCAATATGTTTAGCTTGACATGGAAAAGTATTCCCGAAAACAACCTGAAAGAAGAGACCTTTTGTTATATTCGACTTCGGTTCAAGTAATGAAGCCACATGTTGGACAATTAAAGAGAAATGCGTTTATTCTTACTGATGGCTAACTAACAAGTCAAAATTTTATTTGTTTCCCCTAGCAACTCAAAGTCTAGGCTAACTAGATATGATTCGCTGCCTCGGTAGCATCTCTCCTTCTAGCTAATAGGTAGCGGATATAGTTATCTAGCTTCCGTGGAAGAGGCACGGATCACCGTGCACGTCGTTGTAATCAGGATACTGTCGTCTATTTGCGCGACCTCGTTGTGTTCAGAAAGATCGTCCGGAATGGAGTTGTTGTTCATCTTCTGGTACGATGTTGGTTGGTTGGTTGTTGAGCGACTGTGGTAGACCCATTTCTGCCATCGAACAGTACAGGAATCGTTGGTTGCTGAAGACTAAACTCTTCCATCAGGATGTTCAATAGAGTTGGAAACTCTGCTGCTGAAGATTCATCACTGGAGCGAATCTTCATCTGGTCTAGATGGGATCGAAAAACCTTTCGTCGGCCAACTTCATGATCCAAAAGGATGTTGTAGTTGACGTAGCCGATTCTTTCGAGGACCTCACCTGGCATCCATTTCCATTCGTCGTTTGTTGAATATTCCTTAGCGTACACCTTTGGTTGCGCTTGAGTTGCTGTCTGACATGTGGACACGTTGGGCACAGATGATTCAAAGTGGTACGCATGGAACGTCCTAACATCATCTTGTTGGATGATTTTCCACGTAACATTGCTCCTTCGAGTGATGTTGTTGATTGTGACTGATGAAATGAACTCTCGTAGCAAATCCAAAATTTCCCCAGATGCGGTTGTTGTTTTCATTCGGGTAGCGTTGATTGTTGGTTTACCAATTTTCTTCCAGACATCTTTGGTGACAACCGAGATGTCAGAACCGCAATCGAGCTGAAGTTTTACTGGAACACCATTGAAGTCTTCAGTCAGGTATCGCCTTCGACTTCGAATACGTTTCAACTGAATCGTCTTCATTCAGTTCAGTTCACCGCGGATGGTGTTGCAGAAAATTTTGGAGAACCACCGCAGTAACCTCCTCGGTGGCCTAATTTTCCTCATTGTTTGCAAGGGTAGGGGGAAGTGTTCCTAAATGCGCATGTTAGGTAATATGCGCATACAGCCGATTGACGATATGGCTAGAGATTCATCATATCTAATCAGTGCAGTTTGAGGGTAGTACGCTTTTAACACATGGCATGAAAAAATTAAATTGTTATATAAAGTCGAAAAAATTTAAAAATTCAAACAAGATTTTTGTCAGTTTTGATATAATATATTGAATTTTAATTATCGTGCGTACAGATTCTGTAAACAAAAATTTTAATGGTTTTTCTTTCTTATTCATCTGGAAATCGGAAATTCAACAAATTGAAGCTTTTGGCAAAGTTGTAGATGATAAGATATTGGAATACGAGACAGGTTCTGAATGCCCATATCAAGGCAGGTTAAATGCCTATATCAAGAAAAATAGATTATTCTAATAAATTTTTTACTTCCTATCATTTAAACATTAAATCTACGCTCAAATCACGATCTTTCAGCGAAAAAAGAAGAACTTCATACTGATCCGATAAAAATACAATATGAACAAAATATTACCATGAAATATGGCCATATGGCATACTTAACTATGTTTCATGCAAAGAATGAGTGATGTAAAAAATTTCACCAAAATTTCAGCCTTGACGTATGCCTAACATCCGTTTCTACCATTTTCAATTAAATAATTTCAAAATATTGCGAGTGTAAATGAAATATAGCTTAAAACATAAATATGCGCATTTAGCCCGCCGGTTTAGGAAATCGGCTATTTTGACTTCTTTTATTATAAAATTATTTTCACAAAAACTGTAAGAGATTTTAACAGAAAAATTGCTCTTACGTATAGAAAACAGATGTCCGCTCATGTGCATATAGTTTTCAGGCTCCTATCTATCGGAATATGGGAGAAAATGAGTGTTTTCCTTAATATGCGCATATTACCCGCCTCTCCCCTACTTTGAGAAAGTGCAATCTTTAACGAAGTGCATTGCCCCACATTGCCAGCAAGGGTTCTGGCATTCGGTCATAAAACCGTCAATGTTGATATCAGCTGCATCTGACTCGAGCTTCTGTAGAAGACGAGTTCAGATATCGGCGTCCTTTGTCGACTTGAGACCTCAGATGAAAACAAGACTCTTGAACTGGTTAGAGGTGAGTCTTTGTAGCTCGAATTCCTCACACTGCCTGTTGCCTACCACAGCATATGTCACGAAATAGTCGGGTTCGTTTTTGATGATTTGAAGACAATCATAGCGCTTGCAAAATAGTGATTTCTGTCAACCAAAAATAGCCTGCAATTTGACCTCCACTCCGTCGAACGTGAAATTGCGTGGGTGGTCTGGTAGGAGATCATTTGAAAATTTCTCATGGGCCGTCGCAGCAAGTCTTACCTTTGCCGGATCATCCCAGGTTCCTACCATCTTGACTGAAGAGCTCTTTGTACTTGAAGAACCAGCGGTCAAACGTTGACCCGTTCTCAGGATCGAAATGGAACTGCTTGATAGCGGTTGACAGAGGTTTTATGATTTGTTCTGGTGCGCCACGCTGTGCTTCTGGGTTTGCTCCTCTTGTGAATTGTTCCTGAAGGGCCATCAGACGGCTGTTCTACATCTCCTTCTTTCTCAAGAAAATCTCCGACTTCGATCGTATTTCCATTGCGACGAATCATTTTTTCGCTTGATTCGTCTTCAGGACTTGAATACTCGTTGCCAAAAATGTTATATTCGACTTCGGTTCAATTAATAAAATCACGTGTTGGACAATTAAAGAGAAATGCCTGTATTCTTACTGAAGGCTAACTAACAAGTTAACAAGTCAAAAATTTATTTGTTTCCCCTAGCAACTCAAAGTCTAGGCTAACTAGATATGATTCGCTGCCTTGGTAGCACCTTTTTTTCGTACATATTTCAAGGATATGATAGCCAGCATCTTACAAATGCTCAAACCACCAACCCGCAGAAGGAGTTCTTTGTATGCCGTGACCGAGATTCGACCTCATGACCTCTGGCTTAGAAAACTTGAACGTTATCTTCTAGGTCACGGTCGGCGGTAAAGTTTCATTTATTTTATTCATGACACTTGCTGGATAGATTCGCCTCTACTCAAAAAGGATAAGTTTCATACGTTAGAAATTGTGGAATTCGATCGAGTTTAAAATTTTTACACCCTATTTTGGTTTTTTCAACTCCGGCTTCTGCTAAATGTCGTATCTTTCCAAAAAATTTCGTCAGCGATTGAATTTTGTTTTGATTATTTAATTTACTAAATCTTTCAAAGCATTTGAAAAATGTTCCATTTCAAACCCTGCTGAAATTTGTGTAAATTGTGCAATAGAAAAAAAAATAACAAAAGTTTAATCTTGTATAAATACTTTTTAATACTGTTACATACTAATATCTTCACGTTATAATCTCTCCTCAAACATAATGGTTTCGGCACTATGGCCTAGAGAATTTCGCTGCGATTTTCCATTCAAATCGGGTACGGTTTCACTGTTGTTGGATAACTTCTCCAACTCCTTGCGGCTGTAATGAGCAACAATTGCGGCACCAAAACTGTCTCCCAGCACATTGACCACTGTTCGAAACCGATCGCTAAAATCGAAAAAAAAACACAAACATTTAGCTACACCAAAATTTTAAGTTTGAATGAATGCTTACAGTAACCAATCAACTGCAATGATCAGCGATACATCTTCGGCCGGTAGATTGACCGTGTCCAGAACCATAACCAGGGTGACGAGACCAGCTTGCGGTATTCCGGCAGCACCGATGCTGGCCGCCGTTGCCGTTATGCTGATGGCCACAATATTGCCAAACGTTAGCGATAGTCCTAATAAGAGAAGCCAGGAAAAAAAAGATTATGTCAGTAAAACAGAAGAAAAAAGAAATAAAACTCTGACTGTTTTTAATTTTGAAAATTTATAGTTTTGGATATATTTGTGATCTCATAACCCATAAAGCATCAATTGCAGTAATTTTTGGTTTTGTTCGAATTAAATTTCACATTTTTTCTGTCAAAAATGTTTTTAAGAAAAAAGCGTAAATTTGCTGCATACTTTTAGTGATAAAAATACTTAAAAAATTCTACTAGATGAAATCATGAAAATAGATCTTGGGATGGAAGAAATTTTAATGTTAACAATCGCGTAATGCAAAACAATCGTATCCCAGCAAATTGAAACGAGTATTATGAGGTTTAGCTCTGATTTGCATTTTGTTGCATTTTTCCCCAGACAGGGAACTGAATTATTATAATTTTTATTAAAAAAAAATTTGGTGATTGTCTGAAAAATATGTTATAGGATAATGAAAGCAATATCAAGTTTGTAGGTGATATCATTAAGCCAATCCGTCATACTGGGTAAATAAATTTACGCCATCGAAAAAAAAAATTCATACATTTCAAGTCCCCAAGGAAGACAACATCCGAATTTCTCGTTCAAAAGTCGACTTTTCATCGTTTTGTTATTGTCTGAGTCCATTGCGTTGCTTTAATAAGCAAGTTAGCATATTTAGTCAAATTAAAAAAATGAAAATTATTGAATTTTTTTGAATTATGTATTTTTGATTTTTGCAAATTTGACTAGAAGCGAGAAAAATGTACTAAATCGCTTATTTAACCACCGCAATGGCCTCAAACAATAACAAAATGATAAAAATTTGCGCGAAAAATGGAGAAACTCTTTTTTACGGGGTTTTTTAAATGTGTGAATGTATGTATATTGAAAATTACAAAGTTTTTTTCTCGAAATAACCTATCTCCCATAATTTCACAATCAAATATTTGATATTTGAACTACATAATGCCGTCATAAAATATTTTTTTGTTTTGCACCAATCCGAGAGATGATAGTTTAAAAAGTACATGCTTTGGCTAAAAAATCCCTTATAATTAACGAACGCCTTCAGATACAAGTTTGCGCTTTGAGAGAAATATTTTCAAACTTTTATTTCATACAAATGCTGGGAAGACACTTTTTGAATTCATTTTCTAATCATAACCAACACCAAATAAACGCTAGGCTTTATATTATAATTTTCTTTTTAAACTTTTAAACCATTTATTAAAAGCTTTGTATAACTGACAATACACAGGGGTCCAGGACGGAACTTTATCGTGACAAAATTAATCACGAAGATACTATAAGAAATAGACAAATGGTGTCTTCTGCAAAATCATGCACTTTAATAATCTTGGGTCAAATATTAGGGCGTGTCATTTTTGCAAACTTTTTTCCAGTGAGCGGATTGAGCCAAACTGTCTTCTACAAAGTAGTAGGAAACGGTTTTGAGGCAACTTCACTGAATACACAACGTACACATGGAGCTAAACTTCGACGGTTATAACACAAAATCATTCGAAAGAGTAGTTTTTAAAAGGTATCGTGAGGGCACTAATTTTGACCAAGAGCGAGCAAAGGCGCTATATCCAATGTCAAAGACTATAGATGATGGTGCACAGAAATCCTAAATTACTATTTTTTCATAAATTGTCAGAGTTCAGAAACGTAACTTAACAAAATAAAACAATTTCAAATTTTTTAGTCAATGAACTCAAACTACATTCTGTCTTTGATAGAAATATGTATAGAGAATACACCTTTTCTTATTTATTTATTTTAGCAGCAATTTTAAAACATCTATGCTAAAAAAGTAAAATTTCAAGTTCTTAGTAAAATTTATAGCGAAAACATGAATATTTTGCTTGTGTACTTTGTTCACAAATCTGGAAAAAGGGGGCTCCAGACCCCCCAATCGATTTTTCTCCTGAATAATGCATTGTATAGGGAAGAGTCTCCTCAATAAAGTGGAGCATTTTCAGAGATGTCGACTTTTTCTTTCAAAAGGTCAAAGAAAAAGACACCGTGACATTAAACCGCTGCAAAAATTGACTTTTTGCTCCATATTTCAATGGGCTACCAAGCATCAGTGTAAAATTTGATATAATTCGGTTGATTCCGGAATCAGCGTAACGTGTTTCAATTTTGTATGGAAATTTATAAGGGAGACTGAATTTTTGAATATAAATTGTTCCAGAAAGTTGAAAAAAGCTTGAAATTAAGTTTGTCTTTAATTATTGGTTTTGCTTATTCTCAAGCTTCTTTTTTGCTAACATGATAACAAGCTCAGAAATTCATGAGAAATGTTATAACCATTTAAAAATAAAAAATCTGAATCTAATCAAATAAAAAACTTAAATTTTTCTTAAATTTTTTTTCAGATTTTGTGTTTAAAAACGATTGAAAAAAAAATCAAAATTTACATCAATTTCGTGATTCAATGAAAACTTTTAATTTCACTTAAGTTTCTTTCTTTTTCCTCTTGTATGTTTTAGAAGAATTTCTAGATTTTGTTCAGTTTTGTTTTTTTTGACTAATCCAGTCTCTTTGGTGATAGGTAAACTGTTGAAGGAGTAGCAATCCATGATATCCTTTCAACAATTCTAGTTTTTCCATAGCAACAGTGCTTAGTAACGAACTTTGTTTATAATGAAAAACATATCAGAGCATCTGTATGCGTGGTCTAATCTTGGGTCTAATTTATACAAGAATTGAACCAAAGAAAATAGATCCGATCCAATAAAAAAAACTGGCAACTGCACTCGTGTTCCATTAACTGTCAAACGGTTTAGAACTTCGTCAAATTGGATCCAAATCTCATCAGTTTTGGATCAATCCTTATACCAGCTCTAAAAAAAGTTGAGTTGAAACTGGTGTAATGGTTCACCAGTGCGGTTGCTCGGGTCGGAATTTGGGTCTAAACCCGCTGTTTGGACCACGAATACAGGTGCTCTTAGTACCAGAACTCCACTTAATAAAGACGTACTTTTATATTTGTCTGAAAGCCTTTTGGATTCTGGTTGTTCCTGTCCCTGCCCCAATTCTGCTATCTCAACAGGTTATGGGCTCTTCAGGAAGAGAAGCAGTTTTACACGGCATACCGTTATTCTGTGTTGGGTGTTGGAAATAGATTCCACAATTGGAGCTTCCAGGTCAAGATGCATCTGGACGCATTGGGGTTGGCCCACACGTTGCCGCAGAATCCACCGGAAGTGGCAGCAGAAAGGACGAAATTTCGTGAAGCGGACAGAAAAGCGAAGTCAACGTTGATTAGTTTCCTCGGAGACGAATGCCTGAAAATAGTTCGTGACAAGGCAACAGCAAAACTGATGTGGTGTGCTCTCGAAAATTCGCTTGCCGAGAAAAGTCTCGCCTCGCAGATTCTTTTTCGGAAGCAACTTGGTCGTTAGATGAACGAAGGTGAATCCATGCGGTTCCATCTAGTGAAATTTGAAGACCTTGTTCGGCAGCTACGTTTGCCAGGAACGAATTTGTCAGAAGCAGATGTTGTGGTGATTCTTTTCGGCACCCTGTCGGAATCATACGACTCCTCGATCACAGCTTTAGAGAACCTGGATGACGATGAACTGAGCCTGGAACTCGTAAATCAGCGTTTGCTAAGCGAGGAGATGAAGCAGATGGATCGTCATAGGGATGTGCATGGTCAAGAGCAATTCGCGCAGCGTTTCTTGGGGCTGATTTTCCTAAGAAAGTCACGAAGAGGTTCAACGGAAGATGCATCCGGTGCGGCAAGAAGAGAAGAGGGTCAATCGCCGTGTCAAACTGGATGGTGAGGCTAACGTAGCATCAGGGAGCAAATCTGTGTGCTTCATGGCAGATCAATTTTCGGAGCAAAGTAAACGCGAAAAAATGCTGGACAGATCCTTGCAGCAACTCAAACCAGGACGATAATTGGAAGCAGCAACACCAAAGTGCTCATCAATATGAAAGATGTGCTGTACATTCCGGATATCAGGGACAATCTGATGTCCGTCAAGAAGCTGGCAAAGGCTGGAATTTCTGTTCTGTTCTCTGGCTCCAAAGCGACGTTGAAGAAGGATGGAATGACAGTTGCGATCGCATATCATGAGCTGCAAATCAAGATATATTCAGAAGGTAACCGAGTCAAAAATGAGTGCATGATGGTCACCCTACCTTTCGAACCAGAGGGGGATGAAACTGATGGTTCGAAACTAGTCACCCAAGTTCAAGATTCGCCATTGATGATTGATAGTGAATTGTCCAATTGGATTATTGCTTCCGAAGAATAAGCTGAGGCGGATGAATGTGCATCGGATGTTAGCAGCAACGGAGAGCCATCCGCGCTCCCGCCGCATCTAGAACACCACGAGCCCTTAAAGCAAGCGTCGATGAGGCGTAGCGGTAGGGAGCGCTCGCTCCCAGGTAAGTCCTGGTTTATTCCGTTAATTTTGGCGCAGTTTCTGCTGGTCCTCTTTCTTTTGATGTTCCAGAAAGTTTTTCCGACCTTGGTGCCAAATTATACGATGCCGGTGAAAGATGAGAGGAGCGAACCTAATTCCTTCGAAAAGAATTACTCTTGGAACCTGACAATGTGCCCCGATGGTATGAAGCTCTTGAGTCCGGAATGGATGTTTCGCCTAAATGAAGTTGACCACGGTCGACCGTTGCACTACGAGAGCCGATTAGCAGCGAAAAACCCACCCCATCGCTCCGGTGCTCGGTTAGCAGCAATCCATGTGGTTTTCATTGATAGAGTGATTTCAAGGAATGTTGAAAGAGACGGTTTACATGGAAGTTCCCGACAGTCGAAACTCCGTCGAGTGTGGGGTCCGGTCTTTTTTGGTGTAAATCGGCCCACCGGATATCATTTTGCGTGCGATCATGAGGCCTCAGGATTGGTGAAGATAGAAGGTTTCGAGAAACAAGATCAACTTGCTGATGTCTCAACCAAGCTGCTGGAATTCCGTTTGTGACCCGAAACGGATGTCAGCCTACATGAACGAGAGGGGGTGTAGAAGGAGTAGCAATCCATGATATACTGTCAACAATTCTAGTTTTTCCATAGCAACAGTAACGAAGCTTAGTATCGAACTTTGTTTATAATGAAAAACATATCACTTAGTACCAGAACTCAGCTTAATAAAGAAGTACTTTTATAATAGTCTTAAAGCCTTTTGGATTTTGGTTGTTCCTGTCCTTGCCCCAATTCTGCTATCTCAACATAAACGTTCTAGAAGCGAATAGTCATCTGATGTCCTTTCAAATATTGGTGACATTTTGAAAAACAGAGAGACCGCTCCTTGAAATTATCATCATCTGTAATTATCCTTGTAATTATCCTTGTAATTATCATCATCTGGTTGTAAATGATCGACTCAAAAACATGAGGGGCATTAAAATAGAAGAAATAGAAGGAAATGGAAATAATCACTTTTGTTATATTCATTAAATATTCAATGGAATATTCGGCCGATTGAATATTCGTTTTGCCGATAGTTGAAAAGTTCAATATTCGGCATTGGGTCGTTGGCCGAATACCACTACATATCCGGCACATCTCTACTTAAAATGTTCTTACTAAAAAGGACATCACCGTATTAACGAATCTGAATTCTGAAAATGGAATCTAAATTATGGGTTTGAATTTTGAATCTGAATTCTGAATCTAAATTCTGAAATCGGTCACTTAGAGCGGAATTCGATAATTCCAGAACGCTTATTTAGTTTAGGTAAAGTTTAATTCTTCACGTATATGCTATGCTTTCGAAAATAAGCGCGAGTTTCGATTTAACCTGATTTGCAACTGAATTCTCCACAACCGCTAACCGAGGACGGGACTTACCTCTCAACTGTGCAATAAATATGGCTGCAACGGCTTCATAAAGTGCGGTTCCGTCCATGTTTATCGTGGCCCCGATCGGCAACACGAATCTGGAAACCCTTGGATCGATGTGGTTCTTCTCTTCGAGACATTGCATCGTGACGGGAAGCGTAGCCGAGCTGGATGCCGTTCCGAAGGCCGTCGCAATTGCCTGCCCCATGTTGGCCACAAAACGGACTGGATTTTTCCGGAGGAACAAAAAGTAAATAAGCGGCAGTACCACAAAGCCATGGAACATAATACCACCGGCAACGACGGCAAAATAAAGACCAAGTTTGGAGAAAACTTCGCCCAAATCTTCCATTTCCAGAAGCTTTGCAGTGATCAGAAACAGAACACCGATGGGAGATAACCTGAAAAATTGAGAAAGATTAGACTGATCATTGAGCAATTAACAAGAGTAGAGTTTACCATATCACCCAACCAGTGACCTTCATCACAGTGTGAGACAGTTGTTGGAAAAATTGTAATACCAAACTCGATTCCTCTTTCAAAGCTCCAAGGGCTATTCCAAAAACAATTGAAGCAACGACTAAACCGATGATGTTCATTCCATCATTGAATTTTCCCCCCACGGTCCACAGACTTATGTCCGGTTCGTTGGGATTGCTTTTGGGTGGTGTTAGAACTGTTTGGTACTGTTGAAGGCATGCCTGGACCAAATTGGGCGGGAACATATTTCGAACGAGATCAAGCATGGTGTCAGCCGTAGTTACATTGCGAATAGCACCTTGAGAATCTCCACTGGTCTCTTCAGCTCCCTTGCCCGGCTGAATCGTCACTACCAGTACAATACCAAGTATAACGGCCATAACAGTAGTAAGCACATAGTAAAGCACCGCCCGACCTCCAATTTTCCCTGACAGAGATAAATCCAGCGATCCAACGGCAGCAATCAAAGACGTAACAATCAACGGTAATATGAGAGCTTTCAGCATCCGCAGAAAGATGTCACCCACGAAATTGATATAAGCCACATCACGTGGAGCCCACGATTCGCCTTCATCCGGAACTTCACGTAATCCTATCCCCAAAACTACACCAACAACCACACCCACAATCGTGAAAAGGGTCAGCATGTTCTCCTTCAAAACTTCCTTCCATTGCTCTCGTTTCATCTTCGATCCGAAATCCAAATGCAACCGCCAATCTCCACCGTTGGCTCGTCCGAAGTGGATAAGTCACCGCGAATCTGCGAAAAATACAGAACAGATTAGTATTATCGCCTGCTTAACGAGTACCAATCATGCGTATATAGTAGCTATAAGCGGCACGCGATCGATATACGACGATATGACGACGCGCGTTATCGGTAACAATTGGCTGTCATTACTACAAGTGTTTATGCCAATTTTTGCGATAATAAGCGGCACTTGGATGGAATCAGTTCCGGTTCTCTTATCTAGTTCAAATTTATACCTCTTATAAATCCTCAAATACCGACCTTATTCGTTCATTGCCGTATTAAAAAGATAGCTCAGGCAGGTAGGTACATATTCTTTTGTGAGGCTTGACTAGAATTCTTTGTCATTTCCTGCCACAGAATTACTTGTTGAACTACTTATTGAAACCAGATCAAATCTCCAATAATGGCACTTCCTCCTGATATGGGCTTGTTTCAAATTGACAGTGAAAAAACAAAATTGTATTTTCGCATTTCTATCCCTTATTATCATATTTATTTATATAGAACTAGCTCACCCGGTTTGCTTTGCTACACCTTTCAAAAATAAATGAAATTTTCTAAAATTATTCAATTTTTTTTTGTTTCGTTGGCTTTATTTTGAATCAAATTACAACATAATTCAAAAGCAAGCGCTTTAAAATGAGAGCTGTAGCTGGAGTTTCGAATTGCAATACAAAAATGTCAGAATCTAATTCTCTGAATCTTGATCTTATAGATTTGTGTTCAAGATCTGATAATTTTAATCTGTTTTTATAAGCTTCATAAGTTCTTTGATTATTAAATTGATATAAATTTCCCACAATTTCCCCCTTCCTTTGCCAGAACGGCTCACGAACTATACCATAGTAAAATTTTGAATATCTAAAAAATATGTCAAATAAAATATGAAAAACAAAACCTTTATGACATATAAAAAAAATATACATTTTCCATACAATATACTTAGAGCAAGTTCACTGGTGTTGGGAAAAATTGGTATAAATTTTGACATTTTGAAAATTTTACCTTGCAAAATTGTTTTCAAGATCTTTGGGGGTTGTATTTTTTTACAGCACTGTTTCTATTTCAGCCGTATGTGATAGAATAGCTGCAACAAAGCATGCGAAAATACAACACGTGTTGTAGAAAAACTTGAAGGCTACAGATCTTGAAAATGTTTTTACATGGCGAAATTTTCAAAATGTGCAAAAAGTGACAAAATTTCTACCACTTTTTCCCAACACCAGTGAACTTGCTCTTACAAGTCTAAATATTGTAGCTTGGATAATTAAAACGATTCAACCAATTCATGTTAGTTCACTTGGTGAAATGTTAATTTTGAAAAAGCTATAGATTTTTATTTCCGCTGGTGTTTTTAGAAACCATAAATTCATCCACAGATCATGGTAAACAGGTAACGTATTCACCTATTATCTGGAAGACTAAAGCAGAACAATTGAAATTATTAAACTAGATCGGATCGAAAATAAACCGATTTAATCGATTTTTCCAAGGCTAAAAAATCGATCCAAAAATCGGAAATTAGAGTTCAAAAGATCGATCCAAGATCGACCAGTCCTGTGCAAAATATTGTCATTGAAGTTGAAATCCGAAGTTTTCGCGCTGGTGATCGGCAACCTTGCCAACTAGCGACGTTGTGAAATATCATTACTGGCAACGCTTTTGTAAAGTAATAACCAGCGTGCCTATACAGCTACGGGTGGTTGCATATTGAGCAACAGTAGGCAAGGAGTACCAAAAGTTTCTCATTGGTGGGGGGTGGAGACGGAGCGCTTTTTGACAGCGAATTGTTCGCCTACCATGCCTATGATTACGATTGCCTGTCACAAGATGGACGATTCCGTGTATTCACGCAGAGTAAACTTGAATTTTGGAACGAATTAAATCTGACTTTGATTCAAAACATTCATTTTTTTGAATCCAGCTCCTGTTTTCTTTGAATCAATGAATTATAGTTTTGATTGAAAAGAATAATTTTTGAAAGAAAGAATAAATTTTTTTGAATTGAATAACTTTGGACTTTGATTTCAAACAAATTCTTTGATTCAAAAGAAATTTCTTCAATTGCATATTTCTTTAGAAACAAAGTAAATTTTCTTTCAACCGAAGAAAAATGTTTTAAAATGAAAAGAATTATTTTTTGAAACAAAAACTTCAAACTTAGAAGATATTTTGCATTGATTTGCAAGAAGAACAGAAAACCGAAAAATCGAATAAAGTTCGGCCGCTCGTTTTAAAAATCAAACCAGTGAATCGGAGTAAGCTATAAATAAGGAGGATTCAGGATGCAAAATGGTAAGTGTAAGTTAATAAATACTGAATATTTAAGTGAATTCAAGATTTTCTAAAACGCTTGTATAGTTACAGGACCACGGCCGACGGATAGATTTCCAAGTCTCTCGAACATGGAGAAATCTGCGCAAAGTAACACCTCCCCAAATCCCGCGGTCGTATTTTTTCGGCCCAATCTTCAACGGCAATCACCAGTCGGACCAGCCAGCAGCTGGAGTGGCTTTCGGAAGTTTATTGACCGGCCCACGGAGAATGCGAAACTTTGTCAACGATATCAAGGACCCTACTCGGTTATAGTGAACCAGTGTTTTATGTGAATAAAAAAGAAATTAAGAACTAAAATTGTATCTTTTTATTATTCAAACTCCTAATAGAAACTTCGAAACAACAGGGTAAAAATCTTCCAATTGGAATAAATGGAAAATGGTTCAATGAATAAATGCTTTTAAATCTATATCTAAATTACCTTTGAGCGAAGATAATAACTTTAAATCAAATGAAACTGGTTTTTGTATCAAAGCATTAATATTTTGAATCTAAGATTTTTCAAAAGAAAAAATCTTTGAAACAGAGGAAAATGCATTTGAACCAAAGGATATTATTAATACCAAAACCAAAGGAAAAAATCCTTTGTTTTTGCGGCACT
The DNA here is from genome assembly GCF_029784155.1 of Uranotaenia lowii. NCBI lineage: Eukaryota > Metazoa > Arthropoda > Insecta > Diptera > Culicidae > Uranotaenia > Uranotaenia lowii. The sequence continues at coordinate 95,603,642 of NC_073691.1, forward strand.
TTCCTTTGAAATAAAAAATCTTTGGTATAAGAACACACCCGAAGTTGTACACGTCCTGATAATAACTTGTCGCCAGTGAGTGTCGCCAGTAAATGTCGCCAGTGCTCATTGACGATAACTCCGGTTTGGGGATTCAGCGACAATATTTGCATGGAAGCGCCCATTTCCCCTTTATATCTTCCCACTGAAAGAAAGGAGGACTTCAATTTATCATTAAAACATTTCTCGTATTCAAATACCCTCACATTACAAATTTCGTTCCATTTGCTCAATCAGCTCTCCAGTTGTACTGAAAGTTGTAAGGGAGACCCCCTCCCCCCCTCCATCTTTTCATCCACCTCTTTGAAGAAGTATGGAATACCAAATACCCCAAATACCGTCAAACTGGGCATCATGCATCAGCAGGGTTAGATGCAACATTTGTATACATCATCACTTATTCAATTTTTATTTTCGTATAATGTAATAAAGTTATGATACAAAGATAACAAAATAATGAATCTCATATCCTGAGATAGTTTTTCTAAATTTTTGATTCTCACAGATAATTTAAAAAATCGAGCAATATTAGTACACTTGGGACGGATTGGTTTAATGATATCACCTCCTAAATTTATTTACTTTATTTGTAAAATTTATAAAAAAAAAACTTAAATTGAATTATTATATTTTTTCAATTTTACGTCCAAAAAGAAATTTTTAAAGCAAAATTTAACCAAATAATCATGCCTTTTGTTATGGAAGCCTGAAATAAAGTTTAAAATCTGTTGATGTGGTTTGATAAAAATAAAATATTTCAGTGTATTATTCTTGATTTTTACTGAATAATTCCGTAATTTTGACCAAATTAGTCCGAATATTGCGCAGATTTTAGGTTGAACATATTGAAAGCAAATGCCGAGATTTTGCCAGGTTTTTCGATAAAATTGCCTGGATTTTTCCGGTTCGGGTACGTCCGGAAAAAAACTCTGGCAACCTTATTGCGGAAATTGCACCTATTTAGACTCCTGTGCAAATAATTTCCACGCAGAAATATTTTCGTACTGACGCACACATATGGCGTATTTTTTTTTTTTTTTGATTCCGGATTCGGCTCTGGAACCGTCAGAATAAAAAAATGAATTTCGGGTTTCGAGTTATTCCATATGTAGGTTTGCGTGAGAACGAGCGCAATAGTTACATGCAGCTGTCATTTTGTTCTCCCTTCTGGATTTCTTCATTCGGTTCTTCACATCCGGATTGCATTTTTTCCTGTCCAGATTGCACTGTACAGCAGACAGTACGATTTTGCTTGGCTTAGAGGTTCAAAATCGCGGCAATAATCATTTTCCCGTTCATAATTTCAAGTGTTTTGCTTTCAGCCAAAAACAGCTGTTTAATGTTTTGACAACAACGTTGAGAGTATTCGTGAACTTCTCGCAAAACTGACTTTCTTCTCAGGGCGACTCCGTCCGTTTTTCGAGCGAACCTAGGTTGCCTCTCGAGCAATAAATGAGCACGATGACAGCAGTTAGAGCATTTCGCGCTTTGAGAGTTAAGCTGAACGGACGTTTTTTTTCGCTACCCGTCGTCGGTCTATTGTATTAAAGTCAAAAGTTTGCTATTAAAAGTGTGTCAAAAGTGGACTAGGTTGTTTTTTTTAAGGGGCCGTTCACATACCACGTGGACAACTTAGAGGGGGGGAGGGGGGTATGGAAATGTGTAGGTGTTTTCCAAATGTCCACGTTTGTCCACGGGGGGGGGGAGGAGGGGGTAAAAAATCTCATTTTTCTGTCCACGTGGTATCTGAACGGCCCCTAAGTAGCCCCATGGTTTTGATAGGTTCTGTGAAATAATACGAAACATTTGATGGATCGAATTTCTTTTGTGGGAAAAGAGTGATTTGTTTGTATGCCAAATTGGAACATCTTTTAAAATAACGCGGAGTGGTAATTGAGTGGAAAGGAATAATGCTATACGGAATTTGTTCGAATCATTGACATGTGTAAAAAGGTGATCAAAGTATTGTGAATGTTTAAATATGATTTTGGTGACAAAAAAAACTTCGAGTCGAACCGAAACCAGTCTGAACATGTCCGAGCGTTTTTTTCGATCGTAGCAAGCGACGACTTCAGCTGAAAACCCGGTGAGAGAGTTCTGGTTTATTCTCTATTCTTTATACTTTATCCCTGGGGGAGGAAGACTAAAATTCGCTGTATCGTTTTTTTACTGTTCGGCAAAAAGCCAGACATTGTTGAAAAGATTTGTAATCGTTTAAATTTTAACATTAGATGATCAGTTTCGTGTAGCGAGTTGTTTAAGTGCTAAATTTAAGACTTCTGAATGAATTGCTTCAGATTCAAAAGTAAACATTGAAATCGAGTATACCAGCTAGATTATCCTATACTAGTCTGGTCTGTCAGCTCTGTCGTAAATATAAACTTTGAATTATATAAAAATGTAGTTTGGTCCATGGGAAATATCCAAAATCTAAATCTGTAATTTAAGCTATTTTTAGAACGATCATTTATCAAACAATTTGTATTTGTCAGCTTCAAAAACTTCAACGAAATTTAAGCGACTCAATACGCCTGATTATGCAAGAATTTTCCAGAGCAAAACAAAACCTAATTGAATCATTGTTTTATTCAAAACAAGTGCTTTTCAGCATCAAAAAGGTTTTATGAAAATCACTAAATAAGAAAGTAAAATTTTAAACCTTCGCACTGGTCGGTAGATTGATGAAAGAAATTTGACGTTTGAAAGAGTTTTTTCTTTTTTTATTCAGTCTTCCTCCCCCAGCTTTATCCTATTCTTCTCTCGTTCTAATGCACTCCAGCCCAGCCAGGGTTGTAATTTTGTTTTAGTTGTTAGGGTTTGGAATTGAAAAGTGTAAGCGTGTACAAGTTCAATATTTTGAATTTATTTTTAATTGTAAGAAGCACCATTTTAGTTTCTTCTTATTCCAATTGCTTATTTTTTGCCTTCAAAATTAACTGTTTATCGACAAATATATGTGAATATATTGCACTCCTTCATAGTAAGTATACTTAAAAAAAATTAAAAACAATCAAAATTAGAAAGAAATGAATGCCAAAATTTCGAAGCATTGTCCCATATAATAACATTGATTCTATTTCTTAGTTTTCATATTTTATTCTATAAATATCATAAAATAGTGCTTAATTTAACATTAATAAAACATTATTTTCTTATAGTATTTGAACTATCGTTTTAACTACTTATTCTTTTAAAATATCTGCTTTTTCAACCTTAAGTTACCATACTATCAGTTCGAACTGATTATTTTCACTATAACAAACATTTCTTTTTATTAAGGTATTATTGAACAAACACTTTATTTAATAAATAATGTCATTTTGGGGTTTTGGGTTGGGCCATCCGGGCATCTGATTGAAGCGATTCTTGAGGAGAGCATTGGGCTACCTCACCAGCAAGGGATCGTGGATTGAAGACGGGTCCGTCTCCCCACCCAGCTGAGCGCTTTGCATTGTAACGGCTTGATTCAGACGCTCAATAAATTTAAGATGTTCTTTCGATGGAGACCATTCGATCCTATCCCTATGTAGAAATGTAAATGCCTCTGTTTATGTTTCTTATCCCTTGAAATAGTCCATTCAAAGACATTTTGTTTTTTTCGAGTTGACGAATCTTGAACAAGTTACGGAGTAAAAGTTGCTCGCTGCTACTGGCTGTGCCTTGCTACCTGGGTTGTAGAAATACATACATACACATATGTACATACGATGGCAGCAGTTAGAGCGAACCTAGGTTGCCTCTAGTTTTCCTCCAGGTGAAAAAAATACGGTAATAGACAACACGTGTCAATTTTTCAAATCAGCCGTTGCTCGCTTCTGATTTTCGAATCACATTTCCAAACGGCATAATCGTTATTGTTTTGGCGAAAATTATTATGAAATGCGAACCAAGGAGTTTTATAACGAAAATTGACCGATCAACAAATGAAAAGAAACGAACAGAAAACATAATGCATTCTGTACATTCGGGTACAAGAATGTAAGTGGAACAAATAAATCGGGGGTTTTTCGAATTACTGAAAAATTAGCCAAAACATTATATATTCACTGACCATTTTTACTGACACACCAGTCGCAATAGTTTTTAATTCAATTTTATCCAAAGATGTAAAGAATATCGATATGTGTCATTGTCTATGTATAGGTCTGTGAGCAGATATTACTGCGCGCAAATTATTTGCACAGGGGTCTAAATAGGTGCAATCTGCGCAGTTTGTTGAAGACGGCAACGGTGCGTATGATAGTTGATTTTTTGGTAGAAATAATTTGAAGTAACTGAACTCTGATGTTGGTACTTTTTTCATATGGTCCCTTTTCAACTTTTAGCACATGATAGTTTATATAAAGAATGTGATGGTGTTAGTGAGTGCGGAATTGTTACCTGTGAAATCAGATTCTCTCAATAGTCTAAAAATTCATGCAATTGACAATATTTTATAACAACCATTTTTTAGAAAGCTTGAATAGATTTACCCTATTATATATATATATATATATATATATATATATATATATATATATATATATATATATATATATATATAAAAATAAGATATTATATATATATATATATATATATATATATATATATAAAAATAAGATATATATATATATATATATATATATATATATATATATATATATATATATATATATATATATATATATATATATATATATATATATACACGCAGAGAAAACTAGGCTTTTGAACCAAAACAAAAATGATTTAACAAAAATGATTTTGTTTCAAAACATTCATTTTTTTGAATCTAACTCCTGTTTTATTTGAACCAAAAACTTTTGTTTTTGATTCAAAAAAATATTTTTTGAAACAAAGAATCAATTCTTTGAACTAAATATTTTTGGATTTTGAATTTAAGCAAATACTTTGATTCTAAATAAATGTTAATTGAGCTTATTTCTTTTAAAACAAAGTCAACTTTTTTTGAACCAAAGGAAAATGTTTTTAACTTGAAGAAATGATTCCTTTAGATAAAAACTTCAGCCTTTGATTCAAAAGATATTTTGATTTGCCTTGCAAGAAGAATACAAAACCGAAAAATCGAATCAAGTTCGGCCGGTCGTGTGAAAATGTAGGTCAGAGTTAGCTATATTAAAAGGATTCAGGATGAAGTATGGTAAGTATGTTAATTAAAGAGTGAATATCGAAGACTTTCTATAAGTGATTGCGTTTTTACAGAACCAGAGCCGAAGGATGGTTTCCCTGGATGCCTCAACCGAGATGAAAGCTGCGCACGATGACACCGCTCCAAATCCAGCGGTCAGGTCGACAAAAATTTGGACCGGATCGATTTTAGTGAACTAGTTTGTGGCCAAGTGTTTCATCTGTTGTAAATAAAAATTAATTTAACATATAAATTTCTTTCTTTTTATTTTTTGAAATTCCTAATAGGAATTTCAAAACAACAGGAAATATGTCCTCCAATTGGAATAAATGGAAAATGGTTCAATGAACCAATCTTTTTAAATCTAAATCTAAATTACATTGTGGCGAACGAAAACAACTTTGTATCAAATGAAACTGTTTTTTGTTTCAAAGTATTAAGATTTTGATTCAAAGATTTTTCAAAAGAAAAATTCTTTGAAACAAAGGAAATGCTTTTGAACCAAAAGAATTTTATTTGTCCCAAAACCAAAGGAAAAAATCTTTGTTTTTGCGGCACTTTCTTTGAAATAAAAAACCTTTTCGCTGCGTGTATATATATATATATATATATATATATATATATATATATAATATATTATATATATATATATATATATATATATATATATATATATATATATATATATATTATATATATATAATATATATATATATATATATATATATATATATATATATATATATATATATATATATATATATATATATATATATATATATATATATATATATATATATATATATATATATATATATATATATATATATATATATATATATATATATATATATATATATATATATATATATATATATATATATATATATATATATATATATATATATATATATATATATATATATATATATATATATATATATATATATATATATATATATATATATATATATATATATATATATATATATATATATATATATATATATATATATATATATATATATATATATACAGTGAGCATTCTATACAAGCAACTAATCTGAACCAATTTTTCCAAAAAAGTTTCTTATGTAGAAAAAGTTGCTTATATAGAAAAAAGGAGTATAAATTTTAAGAAAAATCAGTTTTGTCATTTATAGATAAATATGCAGTTTTATATTTTATTACATAGAAAAATTATATTAATTAAGTCTTTTAAAAACTGCTTTTTCTCGAATTCGTCGCAAAAACAAGATCTCATTGCTTGTAAGGTTATTTTCCTCTGCCCATTCTACCGCGGTGTTGCAGGAATCCATCACATTATCGATGCTGATTCTGCTCTCTTCTGCTGTCCCATAACAGGTGGCATTATCGACCAATAAAATTGCTTTTACTGGTAAGCCTTTAGCTTCTAAGGGACGAGAAACTTCAGGGATGAATAAATCGTTGTACCACTTCTTAAAAAGTGCAGAAGTTTGCCAAGCATTTTTGGATGATTTGTTAAACAGTGGTAAATTTACATTTTTAAAACACCGAGGATTTTTAGATTTTCCAATCATAATCAAATCGAGTTTATGCTTCCAAGTAACATTTATACAAGGCATAATGGTGACCTTCATGGATTTCCGTCATACGGCAGTTTTTTCGAAAACGGTAGCGTTTGTTTTCTTGTGCAAACCTTTGTAAACCAGACTGGTTTCGTCACAATTGTAGATCTGTTCCGTTAAAACCCTATTTTCGGCAATAATCTTTTTGAAATCGCTTGTAAATGTAGCAGCACTCTCAGCATTGCAGGAAAATTTTTCACCGGAAACGGTCAAAATTCTTATGCCGTGGCGTTTTTTAAATTTATCAAGTTTTTTAAATCTAGTGCTTTAACTTTGAGCATCTCGTTTGAAACCAATTCATTTGCTTCTCTCCATTGTAGAAACCATGCGTATAGTTTATCATCAAGATTAAGATTTTTTAATGGCTTCATTCGCTTGATTTTTTTTTTTAACATACAGTTGCGTTCAAAAAAAAAATGAAATCGCGTGAAGCTGCGATCCCACTTTCAACTTTGACAAACTGTTATTTCTCTCTCGGTTGATATTTTTTCATGAAAATTTCACGAAATCTAGTTCAACTATTCAACTAACACTTTACGAAATTTTAAGCATGTTGAATGAGGGGAAACAAAGATAGAGCTATTTCCGTAAAAAAGGGAAATTTGGAAATGCTTCACAGAACTTGCTGTTTCTTCGGCAATTTTTATTGAAAAAATTTGAAATTTGGTCCAAAGATGTAAAAATGTTTGATCTAATACCAGGCCAAGTTTCGTCAAAATCGATGAACGTAATCAAAAATGGTACCGGGTAGAAAATCAGGTTCATTATCGTTCAACATACGATTTCATTCTTTTTTGGACGGATGTTTGTATGGAAAGCATCTTAATTCATATAATCTAGGTTTTTTCTTTCACAAAATCAAAATTAATCACAAAGAAGGTTGTGAGTTGATAGGAACTTCATTCCTGCTTTATTTAGGAATAGAAATTGTTCCAACAGAGTTCAAAATAAGAAGAAAAGAGTTTCAGAAATGATTCTGAAAGTGTACGAATGAAGTTTTTATCAATTTACAACAGTCTTTGTGATAAATTTTTTTTTTATTTTGTGAAAGAAATAACCAAGAATACATGGATTACGATGTTTTCCATACAAACATCCGTACAAAAATGAATGAAATCGTATGTTGGGCGATAATGAACCTGATTTTCTACCCAGCACCATTTTTGATCACGTTCATGGATTTTGACGAAACTTGGCCTGGTATTAGATCAAACATTTTTACATCTTTGGACCAATTATCAAAATTTTTCAATGAAAATTGTCGAAGATACAGCAAGTTTAGTGAAGCTTCAATTTCCTTTTTTTTACGGAAATAACTCTATCTTTGTTTCCCGTTAATGAAAATGCTTCAAATTTCGGAGAGTGTTAGTTGAATAGTTGATTTTGTAAAATTTTCATGAAAAAATATTAACTGAGAAAGAAATGGCAGCTTGTCAAAGTTGGAAGTGGGTGCTCAGCTTCACGCGATTTCATTCTTTTTTGAACGCAAATGTACGTTTTTGAGGTGAATTCTTCCAAGTTTTCTTTATTATATTTTATCCTCGTCAAAGTCGACTTATGGATGTTGTAGCTTCTGCAGATCTCTGTCGGTGTCTTGCCGTCTTGGAGTTCATTTAAAATTAATAATTTTGTTTTCAAGAAATTGATACTCTGCCTTTCTTCTCCAATTTTACGGAAGAAAATTAAAATGAAAAATAAAACCATGGTTGCTTATACAGAAATTTTGGAATAAAAAAAGTTGCTTATGCAGAGGTTGCTTCAATAGAATGTTGCTTGTGTAAAGGTTGCTTATAAAGAATGCTCACTGTATATATATATATATATATATTTTTTTTTTCATGTGTTATCTAATGAAAATCTAGTTTCTTAAGCTTGTAAACAACTGTGAACGCCCTCTTTTGAAGATTATCCAACTATCCAAAACTATTACCTCGACCTTTCTCATGTCCAATTACATCAAGATAGGTAGAGAAAACGGTATAACTTTGCGCTTAACCTTAATCGAAAGAGCCGTGTAAACGCAGGGTCAAAAATAGTTATGGAGGGACCCCCTAGGATAAGTGAAACCTCGGATGAAACAAAATACATTGACAAACCCTATCCTTTTGCTCTGGTATTGCATCATTCAGGCGCATTGCTCGATTCTCAAATGGTTTTATAACACACATTTTACATGGATTTTGGAGATACTTAATTTTAAAAAATACTGATAATGTCTTGGAAGTTATGTGACTTACATGACAATCATAAATTTTCTTTTAAAATATTCTTGTACTAGGTATACCTAGATTTTGTGCATATTGATTACTATTTTCATACTCAAATGCGCTTATCGCGCTCACTGTTTATAACGACTAAAAATGTATGATTATTACAACAAAATGTTAAATTAATTTGCTGTAAGCTGTATTCTTTTCGTAGGTTTTGCATAAGATGTAAAACAACTTAAAAAAAAAATGGAAGAAATACGTTGGTTTTTTTCTGATCAAATGTCTTCCGTCAAACAAAGAGTAAATTTGGAAAAATTTACAGAAAGATGAGCACAATGGTATCCCTAATATAGAGTCCAACTCATCTTTATAATTGGAAAATTGGTTAATAAATTTTTCTTTAAAAATCTTCAGAATTTACTCATTAATCATTATTATTCTTATTTTTTCTCGGTCTTAAAGTGTTCTTGAATTCTTACACAACTATCCTCCGTAAGTAGGTAACATGCATGAATGAATTTTCACTTCACCTAAATAGGTGATAACTGGTTCCTGAAACAATTCAGCCCCAGATGCATGCGCTTTTTCATTTTTTAAATACCTAATAAATTCAATGAACACAGATAGATTAATGATACTAACGTTTTTAGTTGAACCAAAACATGGCACTATTTTCTAATTTGAGGAGGTTACTTAACACTGACAAACTATTGACTGAATCATAAGGCTATAAAAAATAAATAGATACCTACTTACATATTTCCGTTTTTCAGCATTCTTAAAAAAAAAAATAGGCTCAATCGAAATTTGTCTAAGATATGCAATAATTCGTGTTCAAATAAGCAAAAGAACATATGTACAAATAAACTGAAAATCTTCAACAGTGTGAATTACAGTCTGTAATTTACAGATGCACCTCAACAATTCAGCTTGGTGATGCATATCTGAGTAGGCGCTGGTATTTAGTTCACGTTATTAGTTCGCTAATAACAGTAGGTAGGTAAAGAAAAATGTAAAGGTATTTTAATTGTTCTGGCCCTCGACCATGTTTCATTTTCAAAGGAGATAAAAAGGGAAAAGGTATATTTGGGATGATGTAGTTTTAATTATTTTTTTGTCTATTGTATGCTGAACTACGAATCGAAAAAAAAAATACTTTCAGCTTCTTAACAATCTTGCTCACGGCACATCGGCAGGGTGGTGTGAACCAGAGATAATTCTTTTTACCTTTTTACCGATTCTTGATCATTTTCCAGACACCGAATACAGGAACGTCACATTTCTGGAACCGCCACATGCAAATTTGAAAAGTAAATTTCTGGTCATTTATTGGGTCGTTATCACAATTTAAGTCAAAGCTGTCGTCAAAACAAAACACGAGATCGTTTTGTTTTATGGTCTAGGCTAGGTATTCACATTTGCATGACTTATTAACTGAAATTCCGGTACATACCTAGCAATACAAGATCAAGTATTCGATACAACATACGGTTATTAACCGTTCCACTAACTATTCTCTCTTTCTATCAACCTTGTATGTTAGGATGTTAAATATAGTTTTGGTTTTAGATAATGACAAGGAAAGATCTGGAAAGGATTAACAAATGAAATTGGACACAAATTAAAAGGAACTTACGAAAGTTTAAAAATATCCTCCCATAAAGTTATTCTCAGGCAGGACAATAATGTGTTTTACATTTCCCTTTCCTCATAAGTTTCCAAATTTGTAGAAGAATCTACAGCTATGTAGATATATTTGTCATCCGCAACAAATGATGGTTGGATTTGATCCATGGCGCTTCGAATGGGATTCCAAAACGTAGTTACATACGGCTGTTAATTTTCAAACATTAATTTGCTCATCATAAATTGTTCGCTGAAGTAATCCAAGGTCCGTCGAGGTGGTTCTAAGATGCTCATTCAGTTTTACTCAGGGTATTTTATTCTTTCAGCTTATAAACAATCAAATGTTATTATTATTATTGAACTCTTTATTTGCTTCATAAGTCTTGTAATAAGTTCACATAAAGCTCAAATCAAGCTATGTGGAACTTTCTCACTGATTCGAATTACAAATTCTTCGCTGAGCTTTGAAATGTTGAACTACGCCAAGTCTTTCACATGACTCAGACCCTAGAATCATATTTCAGTGAAGCGAAGATTCATCCGGTGACATATCACGGACATGTGTTATCAACACGACAACGGAAACGTGATGTAGGAAGCGATCAATGCACTGCTGGCTGGCACCTTCGATCTTGAAAGAAAGACTGTCACGCGTGTATCGCCATTCAAACCATAAACAGCAACACGTGTCAAGATCGTTGGCCTGCAGTTGCAAACTGATAAAAAACGGTTATCCGTAACATAACCATGAAAAAAAACCAACAAACGTTTGATCAAGAATGACAACTGTAGTCTTAAAAAGCTTTGAATAAGTATGTGAGCTGATTTAAGCAGATCAAAACTTGAGTCAAATATATCAAAGTTTGAGTCTCGTACGTAAACATCATGTACGTTGAGTAAACATCTCTCTAACAATCTGACTTTAAACATATTCAATAACAGATTAATGGAGGTATACTTTTCCAAATTTCTTCGAAAAGTAGAATCAAATCTATGGCATAATTGCTATGTTTAACTATAGAAATTTGCTTTTGTTTCAAACTTATCAATAAATCTTTTGATGACACCAACTGAACAACTGAGTAACGTGGCGAGGGTACGAACGTCGTGAAAATTCGAAATCACGTTTCCCGCGACAACAAATGCAACAGAATGAGAATATCTTTTCAAACCAGTTCTATAATTGATGTGTAATTGGGCGGTGTTATGATGTGGCTTTACTTGTTGATGGCGGCGCATTCAGCGATATTTTGTAAAATTCATCGATGGATTATCATTAGAAATTTATTTCAATTGCATTCACGAAGCAATTGTTGCGAAGGAATAAAAGGTAGACTCTGTTTTATTACTCTGTTTTTTTTGTTCACTTACAATCATGTAGGAGCAATTGTTTTAGTATTTAAGAAAGAATCGGGATTTTCAAATGAATTCTAATGACTGCTAATCACTGATCCAAATTTTAACAAACTTGGCCTTGTTGAATTACTTGAAGAATCTAGTTTTAATTAATAGAACTTTATTTTAGTCGACATTCGAGAGGAGTATGCCATGATTTGTTGGTAAAGGACGCATTTTTTTCTTCGTCAGTGAAAGAATATATGTATCAAAGTGATGGAATTGCTAAAAAAACGTTAAAGCCATCTTACTACTAAATTGTTGAATTTGTTATTGATCGTAAAATTTGATCGTCAAGAACGTACAGTTTCCTTTGCGGCGCGATAAAGGATTCAAAAGGCACTTTTCCAGCGCGGTACAGAGCAGAAATCCTTTAAAGGCGACTTGGAAAGTTTTTTTCTTTTTTTTTTTTTACTTTCAGGGACCGGAGCTTATTTGATGAGTTCGTTCCATGATAATATTTAGCGTAGATTTGAACAACGAATGATTCCTGAAAAATAGTTTCAATAACGTTCAAATTTTGAAAAAAATATGAGTATTCTTTCATCAAGAATTGATGGTTCAAAAACAGATGTACGTCCCAGAATTTAGTGGCTTTGAAATGTTTTTTTTTTTGCTTTTTTAACGTAGTCCATTCAACCATTTTATTTTTAGTTGGATTTTAAACACATTATACAAGTAAGTGAATGATATTTTAGTGTTTTATATGGTATTTTGTTATTTCTATTGACTGGTAAGTTTGCAGTGCAATGAGGTGTTAATTTCAAAAGGATTTTTTTTTCTAAGAGCAAGTTCTCTCGTGTTGGGAAAAAGTGGTAGACATTTAGACACTTGTAGCACATTTTGAATACTTTACCATGCACAAACATTTTCAAGATCTGCGGCTGTCAAGTTTTTTTTTACAACACGTGTTCTATTTTCGCATGCTGTGATGCGAAAAAAGCACGATTTCTATCACATACTGCTGAAATAGAAACAGTGTTGTAAAAAATTAAACGTTCAAAGATCTTGAAAATATTTTCTAATGGCAAAATTTTCAAAATTTGCTACAAGTGTAAACATTTCTACCCCTTGTTCCCAACACGAGTGAACTTGCTCTAAATCAGTTAGGGTAAAGTAGTTTTCGACAGTTTTATCCAGGTTTATACAATAATCATGTGTAAGAATTTTCAGAATTTTAATTCAAAGTTCAAACATATTCTTTAACATAAAACATACTTTTAGCACTTTTTGTTGACCAAAAGTATGTAATTTCAGTTTTTATTGCCTTTTTGAGAGCCTCTTGTAAAGATCTAGTTTTCGATAGCCAGTTATAGTTTTCGACAAAAAAAGGTTTCGTTTTCGACAGTCATGTTAAAATGGAATAATTCACCAATAAACAGCTTCAAGTATTTTCCCTTTAGAAATCTTTCAATTCATTTGCAGCCAAACTGGTTTTATTTGAAGGAATGTGACAAGTTTTTTTCTGAATAAGAAGCCTAATGAAACCAGATTTTCATAGTTTTTAAGAATGTGAAAAACCTCAAAGTTCGAAGCATCTATAAACTAAAAAATCCACTAAACAAATTTTTGTTTCATACAATTTATATTATAAATCAATCTTGCTCTGATAATTTTTCACGAATTAAGACGAACGCATATTAGACGGTGTCTTTCGAAATGAAGCTTCATACAAATAACATGACCGGAAAACTCATCCTGTATGGAACATGGAAATCATTCACATTTTGAAGTTTCATAGTCACTTATTTGAAGGCTCAGAGTTGATGGGCATGTGCACAAGAGGGAAAAGATTTTTTTTTAATATTAAAATTTAAATTAACCATATTAGCTTACCATTAAGAGTTTTATTTTGCGGATTCCATCCTCAGCTTCGAACTTGCAAGTTGTTTGTTTACCTCTTGAAAACACAAAACTTTGGAAACCATGGCTACGTAAGCTGCATTGCTGATGTCGAAAATAAAATATTATGTGATTTTTCAGCGTTCATTTTTGACAGCTGAATAAAACCAATGAAATTCGATTGATAGTTGAAAAAATGCGAAGTAATCAATCAAGAACAGATAGTTTAGTTAGAGCATTTAGTGGTATGAATAAGGTTTAGCAATTGCTTCGATAGCTTTTACTTAGCTCGAAATCAATCAAAGCAAAAGTCCAAAGCATTTGCTTAGTTTGGTATGAATAAACATTTTCTAAGCGGATGTGTACTAAAGTCTTAGAACATAGCTTTTGCTTCGAAAAATAGAGCTATCCAACCAGCAGAATCTGAACTTTTCTAAAGTAAAATGAAAGAAGACGATCAGAAAATTAAAAAAAACGGCTAAAGTAGCCTTGAACTCGACGAAGCGGTTGGTGGGTGTAAGAACGAGCGGATTTTTTTTTTGGTAAATGCGTGCTCGTATGTTGATGTTTAAAGAAAAATGAAAACATATTCGAATATTGTCAAACAAAAAATTGCCTATTTATCATAAGCTCTTCCACATGTATTCGGTTCGGGATAATTCGATGTATAAAAAATAGCAATAGGCGCGCATTTTAATTTAGATATTTTTTAAATCTTAGGATTATAACAAAATTAATTAAAAATGATAGATCTGTATAATATTTTAAATTATTACAATTCATTTCTTACTTTGAGCCAATTGGGACTTCTTCCACTATAGCCAGATTTTTTTTAATTTGAAATATTTACTGATTTGTTTAATTTTATCTAAGACGAATGATTTTATACAACGACAGGAATATGAAAAAAGTTGGGTTATCACTTCGAATTTTCTTTATCCATGTTGAAAATGCCTTTTTGAATTGTTTTGAAGTGAAATATTGCTAATTTGATAAATTCATGACGTTATTAAAGAATTTTTTATTGGAAAAGTCTGCTACCGAGCATGCTTAGAAAAAAAAGCAATAGCTAGGAGATTTGTCGAGCAATTGCTTCAGATTTGAGCTTTATTCATACCAAACTAGCTTGTTCTAAAAGTAAAAGCTCCTGACTGAGAAAACAGCTGTCAAAAAAAACTTTATTCATAACAACCGAAGCAATTGCTTTAAGCGACTGCTCGACTGCTCGATTTAGTTTAGCAAAAGCAATTACTAGGTTTTTTTCATACCACCCATTGTCAACACATTGGATTCACTTAAATTTCGGTCATTCAAAAAAAGTTTAGTTTTTCATGTTAGAAAATTTACCTTCTTTAGACTAATGCTTCGAATTGAATGGGTCAAATTATACAGTTCTCTAATGAATTAATAATTTTGGCATAATGAATACCTAACTAATTTTCACTGTGTGCTGGACGCCGAGCAGCACGGTTCGGTTTTGGGAGCGCTCCGTTCGCGGTCACTATTTTAGGCGATGCTGGTTCGTTCGAGTTTTAATCGGGGTAAATTTGTTTTTCCTAGTGCCGTTAGTTTTGTCCGGAAGTGAATGGTGCAGTGATAGCCTTGAAATTTCAATTTGAAATCAACCAAGCTTTGCCTCTAGTCATGGGAAGTTTGCATTTTTCTTTCTCCTTGTGTGTGACGGTTCGTGGCATCGCGAGTGTTTTTTGGTGGTGGTTGCTAGTATAGACACTATAATTTCATATAGTCTGACAAAGAGAATGACGGGAGCCAATCGAACTGTCATTCGCGGGAGCCAATCGAGCAAACTTTCTAAATATTGGAAATTCATGGTTGAAGTATTGTGATTCACAAACCTTTTTTGGCTTTTTGGTAACATTAACTAAAGTTACTTAGCATAATCTCCACTAGTTTTACATTTATAGATTATATCATATTTTTTAAAAGCCATTTGAAGCTGAACTGACAAAAATTGCATGATATTTACAAATCTAATAAACTATTTTTTATTTTGCAACTGGAAAGAGTTATGAAGAGCTTGAACATTATCATAGAATGCTCGATTGGCTCCGCGCGAATGACAGTTCGATTGGCTCCCGTCATTCTCTTTGCCAGACTATATGGAATTATAGTGTCTATAGTTGCTAGCGGCCTGCTAAGATTGGATGATCTTATATTATCCGAAAATAAGAGAATCTGAGATGCAAAAATTGGGATAAAATCGTGCGAATCAAATATGGCGCCAGTTTCTTCAAATTGTAGATAAATAAATTTGCCTCATCGATTTGTGTTGAAATGTGTTAGAGTTCAGCGTGTGTGTAAAGTGGTCAGCTATGTGTGAGAGAGAACGATTGGAGTCGAGTTTAACCGTCGGGCTAAATTGGCTGCAGAGAGTATTACTTCTGAAAAACGCATATCCACGCACACTTTCCGCCTCAAAAATACTCGCACATAGAAAATTTTTGCGATAATTATTCGCGAGTGTGAAGAAGCTTCGTGCTGAATTTGACATTAATTGTGCGTGTATGTGTAGTGTCAGCATGTTGCTGAAAAACATTTTGCTGTATCCCGTTTGAACGCGAGCGAGCACACTTGGCCCAATGATGACGGTGATGACGGTTGGGATTAAACACAGGCGAGCGGATGAAGGAATTCGGTGAGAAAATTCCATTTATCAAATTGGGTATCTCTTTCTCGTTTGTTTTTTTTTTATCATGAGACTTGCAGCAAAATACTATCCTTTAATTATAGGTGTTTCCATGCATTTTAATGATTTTTTTTAAGAATATCTAATGACAACATAGGATAATAATTGGTTATATCAATGATTTTCTGCACGACTGTCCATCACCTTTTCTCACCGATATTGAAAAATTTAAAATTGAATCCGATTGTCACTCTCTTCTAGTTGAAAAAAAAAAAATACGTTGTCTCATACTCCTGGTCATCATAGCAATGTTCATTCCAATTGAATTGAAGCAGAATATTAAGTAGTAGTAGTAGTAATAGTAGTTTTAGTCTTATTGATATGTCATTATATGATCACTTTATTCAAATAATTGTATTTCGGGGTATTGGGGGATCCATCCGGACATCCGATTGAAGCGATTCTTGAGGAGAGCATTGGGCTACCTCACCAGCACGGGGTCGTGGATTGAGGACGGGTCCGTCTCCCCACCCAGCTGAGCGCTTTGCAGTGTAATGGCTTGACTCAGACGCTCGATAAGTTTGAAATGTTCTTTCGATGGAGACAACTTAATCCTTTCCCTATATAGACATGTGAATGCCTCTGTTTACATTTCTTATCCCTTGGAACAGTCCATTCAAAGGCATTTTGAGCTCATCAAGTTGATGAATCTTGAACAAGTTACAAAGCAAAAGTTGCTCGCTGCTACTGGCTGCGCCTTGCTACCTGGGTGGTAGACATACATACATACATACATACAATGAATACCTAACTAATTTTGATTCATATTTAAGTTCAACATGTGCTACGTTGGGAGACAAAAAAATGAAAAATTGTTAACATGTAGGATTTGAACAACTTAGAAATAAGATATGTCCTTTTTCAAAAGGTGTCAAAACTACGTCGAAATATGGAGTATCTGCCCTAGGACTTTGATTTTCAATGAGTTAACTTTTGGAAATTGTATTTTGTCAAATAATTTCTTACAATTCCTCTTGAAAGAACTTTAAAAAAAAACTCTATAAATTGTATCTGCATGAAGAAAGCTACATTCTATATTATAACGTTTCTGTGCTAAAAATTTAGTTAAAATAAAATTAAATTAAGAATTGAAAGCTTATAATATTCAGAAAACTTCTGGGGTACTATAATAAGTAAATTTTACTAATTAGAGTAAAATTTTGAAAAACTTTTCGAGCTTCAAACAGAGCACCGAGCATCAAACAAATTTTCCGTTTTTTTTCTTAATTTTTTAACAGTGAGCAAAGGCGCTTTATCCTTGGTCGATGACCAGAAATGATTGTACATTGAAATCCAAAAAAACTCAATAAAAAAAATAAAGCACGGATTTAAAAAATATATAGGGGAGAGTGGGGTATCGTGGGCCATGGGGAAACGTGGGCCACTTTTAATATCTCAGATGTGTGTTGAGATAAAAATCTCAAACCAACTGTCATCGTCGTAGCTTAGCGTGAGCATGTATTCCTATATGATGTTGACTGAAATACGCATCATATGCTTCTTTTATTTATCAAGCTAAAAAAAGTTAGAAAAATTTACTTACAGAATTAAAAAAACACCCGCTAATTTCATCGATGGGGAACCTAAAGTGCATAACAAAAATTTATTTATTTATTTATTTATTTAAGTCAAACTATGTAGACTACAATACTTAAAACTACTTAAAACTAATGTAAGCTATTGTTTTGTTGTTCTATGAAGTTGTTTTTGAATGCCTTTTTTAATTGTGTTTTGTTCATCGCTACGTCTAAAATTTCACTTTGTAAATTGTATTTGTACATCATTTGATTAATAGGTTGATGTTTTGCATAGTCTTTGTCGTAAAGTTTAATGTAGAACAAATGTTTATTTCTCAATGGACGGGAGGGTGCGTAAAAATTTAGTTTTGAAAGTAATTCAGGACTGTCTATTCTTTGTGTAACAACATCATTTACAAATGCAATTTGGGAAAATTCTCTGCGTTTACTGAGAGGTTCTATATCAATAAGCTTACAACGAGATTCATACGATGGAAGAGGAAAAGTGGTCCAATTGATTTTACGTAGCGCATATAACAAAAATTGTTTTTGAACTGATTCGAGACGTTGCTCGTGAATATTTGAATAAGGATTCCATATGATGCTACAATACTCCAATATCGAACGAACATAGGATATATAAAGTGATTTTATGGTGTATGGGTCTTGAAAGTGTTTGCTGAAACGTTTTACAAATCCTAGCATGCAATTTGCTTTATTGATGATATTGTTCTGATGTTCTACAAACGTGAGTTTTGAATCCAATATGATTTTTGTACTGGTTGATTGCCTAATTTTGTTTCAATGATAGGGTAACTTTGCTTTCTGCTAAATGATATAGAGTTGCATTTTTTAACATTCAATTGAAGTAAACTTTTGTTGCACCATTCAAAGAAAACATTGATTTCGTTTTGAAATGTTTCAGCATCTTCGGTTGTTTTTATTTTCAGAAATAGTTTAATATCGTCGGCATATATTAGGTATTCAATCCGTTTTAGAATAAAGGAAATGTCGTTAACGAACAGTATGAAAAGGAGAGGTCCTAAATGAGACCCCTGAGGCACACCAGAGGTCACAGCTACAGATTTGGATAATTCGTTTTGGAAACGAACGATTTGTGTTCGATCAGTTAAGTATGATTGTAACCAGGAGAGAAGATTTGGATGAAAGCCAATTTTTTTTAATTTGAAGATTAAAAGGGGTATGTCAATGCGATCAAAGGCTTTGCTAAAGTCGGTATAAATAGCCTCAACATGAAAGCCTTTGCTCATAGAATCGATAACGTATGTAACGAATTCGAGAAGATTTGATGCTGTAGAGCGTCCTTTGAAGAAACCATGTTGTTTGCTCGTTATAATATTTTTTACTTGTTAATAAATTTTTTCATTTATTATTGATTCAAAGAGTTTTGGGATGCAAGACAAAATAGCTATTCCTCTATAATTTCGGACATCTGATTTTTTCCCGGACTTGAAAATCGGAATTAAAAAAGATTTTTTTCAAAATTTGGGTACTTTACTATAATTTAATGTCATATTAAAAAGAATCAGAAGAGGCTCTGTCAATTCGGCCGCCAAGTTTTTAAGGAAACATGGGGGAAGTCCATCAGGCCCTGCTCCTTTGGAAGCATCAAGTTTTCTAAGTCCTTCGGAAACATTATTGTAATGAATTTCATTGACCTGAATGTCACACGCTAAATCTGGAATGACTGAAAAGTATTCCCTATCTCGGTCAGCCTCAGTGAAAGAAGTGTACACTTCTTGAAAAAATGTTGCAAATAAGTTAGAAATTTCCAGTGGATTATTTCCAATGCTCCCGTCAAGTGTCAATTGAGTAGGAAAGTTTGAATTTTTCATCTGCGTTTTAGTATAGCCAAAGAACGCTTTTGGGTTTTGCTTAATTTCTTTTTCAATTTTCTGATTGTATTTTTCAAAAGAACTTTTTATACATGAATTAAGCTGGTTGCATAAATTTATATAATTTTGATGATTTGTAACACTTCTATCACTTCTGTAGACTTTATGAGCTTTTTGCTTCCTATTTTGTAAGTTTTTCAAATCTTTGTTATACCAGACAGGGTGTTTAGAGCTGTAGGACCGTCTTTTAAATTTTGAAGGAACATGACTGTTTATGAGATTAATCATTATGTTATAAAAGGTTTCTACTGTTGTATCAACCGTATCTACTGGACGCTATCAACGATATTACATGTGGCGATATGACACGGCATGTTTCTATAACACTTTTTTTTTGTACAACAACTTTGGAAAAAAAAGAATAAAACTGACGAAGGCACTTCGAGCACTTGACGGTTATGACGGAAAAATAAATAATTTTAACTTAAGGAACTGCGCGAAAACACGTCTGTATCACACGGCGGTTCGAATCGAAAAAAAAAATATGCTCATACGCTTATGATCTTAGTTTTGCCATTATCTTTCACGTGAAAAAGGAATTTTTGATGAAACATCAATAGGTCACACAAACGCAACCAATTTGCAAATCATAGCTTGTGGAGAATCGTGGGCCACACATTCTGAATCACCTATATTTTTATGTTTTTATACACATTCAGAACTTAAAATAAGTTTTACCTATCTGCAAAGTTTTCTTATGCCAAATGAAGAGTTATTAAAAGTATTTTGTCCATCCTATTTAAGAAATTTTGCCAAAACGTTCGCGAGCCAGGTTTTGGAATCTATGCGATCATACACAGCTCTCTTTTTTATTTCATCATCTGAAATTGCTTTTAAATAACGAAATGAATTAGGAAATCACAGTTTTGGGTCAACTCTTAAACTTTGCATGTTATTTGGTCAATTTGGATTTGGTGGCCCACGATTCCCCACCATTTTTCAAAATCCAAAAAATATTGCTTTTTTTCAAACAGTCAGAATTTGGGGAAAACAACTTATTAAAAAATTTAAAAAAATACCATATGATACCTTGAAAATGTAGAAAACCGTACCATTTTTTATTTTCATTTTATCTTTTATAAGAAAGAAGTTATGGAACAACGAAAAAAGTGGCCCATGATTCCCCACTCTCCCATATTTAATTCTTTAGATTCTACTTATAGGTTTTATGATTTCTGTGTACAAAATAAATCATTTCCAACCGCTGAGGAACGCTGAATGATCCCATCGATTGGCGAAGTGATTTAAGCTTAAATTTACATTACCTACGCTTGGTTTCTTCATCAAGGAGCATTTTTCTTAGCATGCTTCAAACGATATTACCCATTTTAAACGTATGGTACTGGTGGTCCACGTTTCTTCTGTTGTTTCTTCTGTACTGTTTGTTTCACATGTCGCGTTCTCTGCTCCATGGTAGGCCCAACCAATTTATGTTTTTAATCATTTTAATGTTTATGTTAAAATAATAGGAAGAATGAACATAGAAAAGAGGAATAATAACACACTTGATTATTATTTCGGGACTCAGACATAAGTTCTGGCTGTGGAAGTACGTGATTAGTGAGTAGAGATAGAACTTTATTTTAGTCGAAGTTCAAAGATTTTGAGCTAGGTAGTGGGAAAGTACATATAACATGTGGCTAATACGCGCCACTCGTGTTTTGTAGAATCTGTAACATTTTAAGCCTGCAAAATATTGCCAATTTGTTTTAAAGGCTGGTGTTTGGTCATGGCAAGTATGATTGTGAATCGCCGAAGAATGAATGAAGAGTCCTTGTCCGAGTTTTTAATAAACAGTGTATTAAAAATTTCCTGCAATTATTCTAGATATAACTTTTGTTGTTGTTTTTACAATATGTTTTACTTACGTTTACTAATTTTTCCTCTTCTAAATTAATCCTTCTTCAATTCAGTTCAACGTACTAACTTCGGACGTTCCTGGAGTGTTTGTACAATAATATTGGGTAAGTATTTTGTTTATATAAAAGTTTCAGGTAACCTCACTTTTCAACGGTGGATAGGTAAGTATGTTAACCTTTTACGAACCGGCGCAAAGATGCCGTTTGGGCCCTACGGGATGCTCAACTTGCAACTGTTCTACGCGTTGGATGTCTGTTGTAATTTTACATGTTAGAAATAGTTTGCATTCTACTATGACATTTAACGTGCTTAACAACTTACATGCACAGCTCGAGAATTCTCAACGAGACGTTGTGGTGATATCACTACGGCGTTGAAGTGTTTCAGTTTCCTAATAATATAAAAATTAACTGGTTTACTAATTCTCTTTTTTTTTTTTTATCTTTTCAGATGCGGTTACCTGATAACTTCCACTTAGTTATAAGTTTAATAAATTTTAGACTTCACAATGTGCCACGCTTTTCAATAAATTCCTAGATGGCTTCTCCTAACTATTCTTCTTTTCTTTTTCTGAAATGTTCTCTCCAAACTATTTCCTCACACAAGTAAAAGGTCTTTTTCAGTTGGCCTTTATATGTTGATTCAAAATTTTCCTTCCTACTCTACAAATTTTTGAAAATGATTTTGATGGAGGCGCGCCGTCACAATGATTTTTTTTCTCAAATTACCCCTGTTAGGTGGAAATTTCACAATTAAGGTGTTCTTTATTTCTATGTAAAATTTAAAACACTTTCACTAAGGTGTCATCATGCAGAGAAAAATGAATAAGACAATATTTTCTGACACATCGATAGAGAAGAATCTAAACCAGGGGTGAGCAACCTTTTTAAGTAACGGGCCACTTTTAATTTGAAATTCTTTCGGCGGGCCACATTGAAAATAAAATTGAGGTTATAATGGTTTGCAGAGCTTTACAATGTTTTTTTATATCAACATTTTTTTTACAAAATGGATAAATAGAACGAATTTACGTACTTGCATATACATTTTTTATAAATATAAGTAATTAAATAAGCCAAAATTTAAGAAGTTTTTGTTTTAATTGAATTGAAATTCTTAGCGAATTTATTTTTACATAAAAGATACATTATTTGCTTTATTTCATATAGTTAGAAATGAAATTTTTTCATATAGTTAGAAATGAAAAAAATAATTTAATTTGCGTACTTTATAGACTAAAACTGTGGAAAAAAATGGTTGACTCAATGATCAACTTTCCCAAAGATTGCGAGTAATTTTTTTTTATTTATTTATTTATTTATTTATTTATTTATTTTTTTTTTAAGAAAGTTATGGAAATTTTCTGTTATTCTTTAGAAACCTGCAAAAAACAAAATTTCAAAGAAAAGTTGAATTAAATTGAATCTTTGATATTTTTATGACTGTAATTCAACAACAGTTTTGAACAGAACTGATGAATGAATTAAAATCGTTAATAGCCAATATTTAATACTTTCTTAAATGATGCCAGAAGAAGTTTAAACCTTATTTTATTGCAATTTCTATAAATTGTAGAATTCTCTGATACAAGAATATTTTGGCAATATCTGAGTCCTTGATTGAATGAAGGGTAGAAAATAAGTTTGAAAAACATTTTTTTGTCTTTATGCAGGTTTATTCGTTCATCAGTTATGGAAGATCGATTTTAACAAAAAAAAAAATGATCAACTTAAAAATTTCAACGCTCCATAACACCAAAGCTAGAAGTGATAGATAAACTCTATGAAATGTTTTGAATTCAGGACGACGAAATCTTTCAAAATGAGTTATTGAAACTGAGGCAATAAAAATTCTGTTCCCCTGACTCATCATTACAAACACAGAACTACAGATAATATTTTTGTCGAGAAATCAGAATTTTGCTGAATCATGTCGATAAGATTTCTATCATCGTTTACCTAGTCTTTATTATAAAACTTTCCTTATTTCCCTTTTAAATTAAGAGCAAAAATATCACTTCATCATACAATTTTTACTTTGCTTGAAACAACAACAACAAAAATAATGACTGAACTTATTCCTTTATTACGATTTTAATATTGCATATATGCCTTTAAAGGAACTCAATTAATAGCATAAAACCAATAAAAAAGTCAACAATCTTTATGATTATGGGACAAATGCAACTGCAAACAAGTGAAGTTGTTGATATACCATTTTTTGGTTTAGAATTTTATGATAATGAACAATTTATCGTAGAAAAAATTTGTGAAATTGATTTAATTTGAGATAAGCTTCGCGGGCCGCACAAACACGTCTCGAGGGCCTCATGCGGCCCGCGGGCCGCGCTTTGCTCACCCCTGATCTAAACCATGATTTTATGCTAAAATGTCATACTGAACTCGCTAAGGTATGCTTTTTATGGGTATGTTTTATCACGGCCCATGCGCTCGTAAAAATGCGCCAATCGTGATACACGGTAATTTCAAATTATTCAGAGACTGATTTGTTTTTGTTCAGGAGTCGCACCATATATGAAGAAGAAAACAACTGAGTGAGAAACCTTCAAAATTTTGAGTTGTTTTCATCTAGCGAGTTTCAAATCCTGGTACTTAGCAGAGACGCACACTTTCTCGAGTAAAATAGATGAAAACAACTCAGAGCGTTTGAAAACAAAAGTTGTTAATCTGACGGCGACGGGTAAAATTTTAAAACTTTTTTTTATTTATTTATATATAAATATTTTAATCCCCTCTAGGTTGGTTTCCAGTAGATGCGGAACAGCTTTTCGCAACTGGAATAGGCGGAAATACCGGCTAATCATGAAGTCTATTCCCACCGAGGAACAACAACCGTCGAAACCGGGGGCGATGAGAAGGAGGAATAGTTTTGTGATAAAACGAGCGAAAATAGGAACCCACGGCGACGAAGTTGCAACTGCCAAAACCATCTCTTGCACCGATGGCTGAAGCACCAGCGGCTCCAGCTAAACCATCCTCCTTATTCAAGTAAGTAAAAATAAGTTACCAAAAATATTTTTTCCAATAGATACGTAGTTTGAATCAGTTTTTTTTTCATTTCAGCAACAGCCATGCCGAGATAAACGTTGGCCAATTTCTGCTGTTCCCAATCCTTTTCCATCGGTTAATTCCTTTGTTTGCAGGAGAGGAACGATATGCCAACACAAAAAATGGTGGTTGCCTCTCGCCGACTCCAGCGAAAAACAAAAGCGACGAGAAATAAACGTTTTTTATGTTTTTAAATTTGTTATCATTCATCCAAAACTTCATTTTTTTTTTTCAAAAAAATATTATCCTTTCGAAACCGTGTCAAAAATTTATAAAATTCTGAGTTATTTTGGTTCAGACCGTTCAAACGCTTCTTT
Organism: Uranotaenia lowii; assembly: GCF_029784155.1. Lineage (NCBI taxonomy): Eukaryota > Metazoa > Arthropoda > Insecta > Diptera > Culicidae > Uranotaenia > Uranotaenia lowii. The sequence continues at coordinate 95,628,877 of NC_073691.1, forward strand.
AAAATGCCTGATTGAAAACAACTCAGAATTCGCGAAAACCCCTACAATTCAGTTTTGAGTTATGCCGCTCTAATCAAAATTTGAGTTTTCCTAGTTTTGGCGCATTTTGAATTGATTTCCTTCAAATCTGAGTCAATGAGAATTAGAGTGTATGCTGAAAATAGCATTATTTTTTTTCAAAACGGTCAATTTTTATTGAAAGTGAACAAAAAATTTAAAAAAAACTATTCTTAAGCGTTAATTCGGCTGTGTTTTCGGTCTTCGGCTGCTTTCGGGTGTGTTCGGCTGCTAGGCGTGAGAAAGAGAAAGATCTATCGTTTTTTTACGCTTACTTTTCTTTCTAGGGTTTTCTACCGTTTTACACGCTTAACAGGGAAATTATCATTTAACAATATAATTTAACATTAAACGTATGAATATTTCAAAATAATAGTAGTGTTCATTACAAAATGATTATATTTATTTTCTACCGGTACTATACACTACACATTGTATCAAATAAAAAAGAGATTGTTTCAAGAGAATTTATTTTGGAATCAAAATCAATTTTGATTTTGGTTCAAACACCAGTATTTCTTTGATTGTACCTCTTTTGGCCATCCTTTTTCAAAGGAAAACTGCCCTCAAAACTTGTTTAACCACATTGGTTGAAGGCCCACATTTTGACATTATACCACAATTATTCGGGCCAAATGATATCAAATTTTACTTTCAAGACATGATAGCAAATTAGTCAAATGATTTTTTTGGGGATAGCAGAACTAGGTATCGTTGAAGTTACGAAGTTAACAGAAACGAATTTTTAGAGCCTGTTTTTTAAACTTATTTTAGAATAATTTGGCACAATATTCAAAATGCGTTTTTGATAAAATAACATTGAGTTTGTAGAAAAAAAATCTCGTTATCATAGTCGTTTTTTTCGTTAATCACCAACATTAATCATACTCAGTGTGTCAATACATATTTTTATGATTGCTTTTATTGTTGTTTAGTATGTACTTGTACCACCTTTACTCGGGCAAAATGATACCACAGTTTACTATCAAGGCATGATAGCAAAATCAGGTATACTTTTGCCATAAATGTCTGCTCGGGTAATAAAAAATCATAAGCATTTGTAAAACAACGAGAACACTAATTTTTTACACAAAATTTACGTGGAATACTTAGTGTAAATCAGCGATTCGCTTAGGTGGGGCATAATTGAGTATGCTACCCTACGTATAAAATGTCGAGAGTTCGAGAGTGAATGTGTTGGTCCTATAGGCTACACCCAAAATTCAGCCTCTGTGCCAATGGCGTGTAGTCAATTACATAGCATCATTGGTACAAGAAGATAACGCGATCGGTGCTGATTCGATTTGCTCCCACCGGCATTAATCTCCCAAGTTAACCGAATTGCGTATGTCTGAAAGAAACAAAATAAAAACGCTTTCACGTCCCTCCCTATCGCATCACAAGACGAAGAAGGATGGAAATAAATACCGGCCAACACCAGGCAGCCAGCGAACCGAGCACTGTGCGTGTGAATGTAGCAAAAGCAACAACAAAAACATCCTTCTAATTCAATCCCTTCAATTCGCCGGCAAACAATCACGGCTAAGCTGTGCGTGTGTATGTAGCAAAAGCAACAAGAATATATTCCTTCAATTTACCGGCAAACAAGCACCGGCCAAGCTGCCCGGCTTAAGCAGCTGTGTATATGTAGCGTGTGTATGTAATAGCAGGCAGTAAGCAAAGCACAGTTCTCATTCTATGAGTTTCCCGTTTCCTCCACTCCCGTTCCCTTTCCCGTTTCCATAGCAAGACAAATGAATACCTTGAAAGGAGGCCAAACGCCGGGAAGCCACTGTCGTGCGTTTCTTTTGTGATTGATCGGTGACAGAATGCCTATGACAAATATCCCTCTTCCTGCATGAAGGTCAAATAGTACACTGGTTAAGATGTCGGTCTGGCAAGACCATATGGTTGGTGATTTGAGTTCGATTCTCCCTACGGGCGCTGTGGTTTATATTTTTATTTTCTTGTTTCTGGGATGAATTATCCAATAGGAACGAAATCCCATAAAATGTTTTTCTTGTTTTGCTTGAATGTAGTGGTCATGCATCATTTTAGTTGGGAGCCGAGTCCTTATGCCAGTTACGGTTTTTCAAACATATCATCTTCGGCACAGTGCACATTTCAGCGCATTATCGGCACAGAGATGTGCTAAATAGGCATTGGATTTTTGCAACCTCTTCTATGGGTGTAGCTATCAAGGTCACGCCGAAATTTGGTGGCTGTTTTATATAAAAGTTAACTCGAGTAACCAGTTTCGCCTACAGTTATGTAATGTTTTAGTAATTTAGATAGTTATATACAAATCTTATGTCGGTTTTAATTTAAAATTTAATGGATTGTCTTATTTTGTAATAAATTTATTTTAGATTATACAAAATAGAAACCAAATAAGTAATGTTTGATAAAATAAGTCATTGATTTCAATTCCAAATATATTAATCTTTGTCTAAAAAGTCAGTTAAATTTTTTGTTATTACAGTCATTTTTACATTTGAATATTCCAAACTTAATGTAATAATCTAATTTAAAAGCTGAAAGTGGTGTTCAGCGAACGTTTTGAACTTCGAATATTCGGTTGAATTTTCCATTGAGTTTTAATTGAAAAAACCAAAAGCGATTATTTCATTTCTATTCCTTCCATTTTAATTTATTACACGGTCTTTTTCAAGTAGGGGTCTCTGTGAATTTTAAAATGTCACCAATAACTGGAATGATATCAGATGACTTGTCGCTTCTAGGCCGTTTGTCACGAAAGAGATTTGATTCCCGTGAAATCTGGGACAAAAAACGTCGGAACAGGTGCCAAGCAATTTGAAATTGCTTCATTGATATTGAAGATCGAATTTTAGCAAGATATCTTCAAAATAGTTGTTGAAATAAACGATTATCTTAAACCTAAACATGCCATACTTTCTATCATACGTATCCACATAGTCGGGCAATTCAGGACATTTATTGAAAAATTTGTTAATGCAAAGGGCAAATCTGCAAAAAATCTAGGCATTATTCTTAAACATACAAGAGAAAAAAGAAAGGAAATTACTTGAAAGAACATCTTTTATTCTTTGTATATGTATAGTTATAATGCTATTTTTATAGTCATTTAATGATGATTTTTTTATATTTAAAAAGTAAGGACATTTTCCAAGAGTAAGCCCTTAATGAAAAAATGGATAGGAATCCTTTCAAATGATTGAATTTCGCGAAAAAAAAGGATATGGAAATAGTGGGAGAGTATAGGGGAATGTGTGAAGGTAAAATTTCATTTGTATTTTGAAGTTAAAACTATTTAGCAATTATTATAATTTTTGCCCCTAGATGTATGCAGCATCATTGTTTTTTTCGATTTTAAATGTTTTTAAAAGAAAACGTTTAAAAGCAAGGTAATATTGATGAATTAGAATTTATAAACAATTTTGAAGGTGTTTTGTATCCTTTATGATAAAAAAAAATCATTAAAACCGTCAAAATGGAGACTGATCAATGTAACCCAACGCATCAATTCCTAAACAGCGACGAAATAGATTTTTAAATCATATTTAAAGTAGTCCAATAAATTTCAGCAACCATGTTTTACGTTCATAGGAGTCTAGAACTGGTTTTAAAAATATGAAACATGCCACATTCCCCTTAGCAGGAATAATAATCGAAAAATATTGAAAAAAGTGATCAATATTACCCCGGATTACGGTACCTTATAACACCAGATCTTCGAGATCTGGGTTTGTTCACATCAAAGTCATTTATTTAGCCTAATAAAACAAGATTTTCCTTGTTTATTTCGTCTATTCTTGAAGTATTCAAGTTTTGCAGGTAAACATAAGTTTTTAATTTCATTAAAATTATATTGATTTTCAGCACCATTTCTAAAATAAGTAGGTACCTAGTTACACAAATTTATTAAACTTGAAAACAGAGTTTTTCTCAGTTCTTCTCATATCAAGGTTAAACATTCTTTCAACGGGTCATTACGAAGCTTCAATGGGTGTTTGAATGGATTCGTGTCCTTGAGATTTCCTAATTGTGCTTTTTATCTATTCAGAAAATGATTTCAAAGCTTAGGAGTTTATCTTTTTTATTGGATGCATGGTGCAAACAATCATTGTCTTAGTCATTTAATTTACTGTACGCTAACCCTCTTGAGTCTCACTTGGTGAGTTTTAGTCTGTTAATTTAATTTCAAACATTTTGTGTTCGCTTCAATTCTGAACAAAACAAAAAAACCTTCGTTAGAGAGTTAAAGTAATAAAAAAGCTTAGTCCACACCACAGCTAATCTCGATCGTCGTTAAACTAACCAAATAAAGTGCTACTTTAACGGAAAACCCCAAACATAATCTGTGTTGAATTCCCCATGGAGCAGCTTCAAATCTTAACCACTTCAGTCGGGCACATCAACGGGATCCGCTGCCGATTGTTGCCCACCCAGAACGGAATTGTTCTTCTGGCATTGATTGCTCGAAAACTTTCACTTTTCAAACAGCCTGCACGCCGAACGATTCTTTGATTCCGTCCCACTGACCCTTCGTAGGTCTAACTAGTCGATAGGCTCGAGTCGTAACGTAAGTGCATTGGAATTCAAACGCGAACGCGGAACCGGTCATATAGAATCGTGAAGAAACCGAGAACTCCGCTCGAGCATAAATTAATCAACACAACACAACACACCTCTTAATCTGCAACCCGGGGTTGATGTTATTGTTGTTGCCTGATCACGATCGATTGCACGAATTGCCTTCTGTACGCGGGGCGCTTTTCTGTACAATAAGTATCAACAAGTAAGCTATAATGTCCACTCGATATACAGGTGTTTCACAGAACGATTAGATGTTATAATGAAGCGCGTGTGCACCTGAGAACTGTTGAAGATCAACTAACTGAGCCGGGAGACACCGGAAGCTTTGGCTGTCTGACTCCCGCCCGAGTTCTACCGAGATGCGCTATTCAGCTTTTACCGCGCCGTGACGCCCGCTAGAGACTTCTAAATAGTGAGGCAACTAGGAAAACCCGGTGTGATCCGTATTGCGCCCTGATGTCGTCGTCGTTGTTTGAAGGGATTGTGGTATAGCAATTGAATTGTTTTACACATCATCAACGCCCAAGCCAGACGACAGGTTGTACTGAGATAGTGGACGAGCGTTTAAGTTTGTCGCGCGGTCTCAGGTGCATTATTACAGGTAAACAATCAAATCATCACCGTTTTATCATTCCCCTGCGATGAGCGTTTATCATTTGCTGCCTAAATTGGTCGTTTTGTAAACATTTACCGTAAACCGGAACGGTGTTGGATCGTTTGCGATTCTTTGTCACTGTTTGAGTTTTGAATAACTTATGTTTTTTCAAAATTGAAATTTAGCTAGAAACAAATAACAAAAAAAAGGCAAGGTGTGTTTCGTAGATAGACTTACAAAAAACAACAACAGTAACGCCAATTTTTGCATGAGCTGAAAGTAGAGCTTTTCCAGTTCATTTCCCCCAAATGTAAAAATATTTGATCGGTGACCTCCCAAAATATTTTCTTCAAGTTGCTACTGCCAATATTCAAGCACGGCCTTGCTGTGATGAAATATAAATCAACTAAGGATCGTTCGTTCTTTCTATAATTAGTTTAATCTAAGGATAGTTTTAGTTTTTTGTTGTAAGTTTAAAATATTTTTGAAATTACAGGATGTTCTCCTACATAAAAATACTTAATTGCGCTCAGCAAATTTAAGTTGAATAAATAAATTTTAGTGATTAGTAAACTATAGGGCTCTGGACAGTTCATTATTGAACTGAACACCTGATTTAATGTAATAATGTAATGATGAACTGGTACGAATAAAGAATTATTTAAAAAAAGCTTTAGAATCTTTCGGTTATGCTTGCACAAATACTTTTCCAACAAAACCAAAAACTAAAAATATCCTAGACCACGTTATTTCAAAGCAGATTGACATAGACCGACTTAAAAACGATACTATTTTTACAGATGTAAGTGACCATTTACAAATTGTTACATCCCTAAAATTGTTAAGTGTTTCCCAAGAGGGAAACAATTCTGAAGAAAGAAATTATTGGTCATTCCAAACTGAACGATTTGTTTCGAAATTATTTAAATAATATTCAACTATCAGAAAATGTCAATGATGGCCTACAACATATTACAACAACTTACTACCGTTTTCTCTCAATGTCTACTAAAACAGTCAATAAAAAGGTAAAACTAAAAGGCAATTATTGTCCATGGATGTCACTGGTGTTCGTTGATTTCGAAAAAGCATTCGACCGACTCAACCATGAAAACATCTGGCCGGCTCTAAGGCGACGAGGGGTCCCAGAGAAACTAGTCCATCTCATCGAAGCACAGTACGAGGCATTTTCGTGCAAGGTCTTGCACGACGGTGTCTTGTCCGAACCAATCCCGGTAACTGCTGGAGTGAGACAAGGATGTATTCTATCACCGCTACTTTTTCTAATCGTAATGGATGATATTCTGATTGGATCGATTGACTGTGCACCGAACCGAGGATTGCCGTGGAAGCCTTCAGCAATTGAGCTACTGGACGACCTTGACCTGGCTGACGATATTGTTTTGCTCGTCCAAACACAACCAGATATGCAGAGCAAACTCGACGACCTCACCGAAAGTTCCAAGGCAGCAGGTCTCAAAGTCAATGTCGGAAAGACCAAGTCGATGGAGATCAACACAGGAAATCCCTCCAGTTTCATGGTAGCTGGACAACAAGTTGAGAAAGTGGAGTGCTTCCAGTATCTTGGTAGCCAGATAACGCCTGATGGTGGTACCAGAAAAGACATCGAAACCCGGATCAGAAAGGCCCGATTTGCGTTTGCGAGTCTCCAAAACATCTGGCGGTCACGCCACGCCAGATCTCTCTACGAACGAAAATTCGAATCTTCAACTCAAAAGTCAAATCCGTATTGCTATACGGGTGCGAAACTTGGTGCACATATGCGGTAACGACGCGAAAACTGCAAGTATTTGTAAACCGCTGCCTGCGGAATATCATCCGCGCTTGGTGGCCTGGCAACTGGATCTCGAATGAGGAACTGCATCGCCGGTGTCATCAAAGGGCGCTAGAAACCGAGATTCGGGAACGTAAGTGGAGATGGATTGGGCACACGCTGCGAAGAGATGAAAACGAGATTTGCAGAGAGGCGCTAGATTGGAATCCAGAAGGTCATCGAAGAAGAGGCAGACCCAGAAACTCGTGGCGGCGAAGCCTAGCCGCTGAAATCCGAACTGTCGACGAGAATCTTGACTGGGACCAAGTGAAGACGCTGGCTCCGGATCGTCAACAGTGGAGGTCTTTTACCACGGCCCTATGCACCGGAGGATCGGCGCGGGATCATTAAGTAAGTAAGTAAGATGTCACTAGACCTTCGGACACTTATTAGAATCAAAAATAACCATTTGAAACGTTGTAAACGATATCCCGATAATGTCCAACTCAAAGAAATGTTGAATCATATAAACAAAAAGCTTAAATTTAAAAAAAAAACAAGAATGCAAAAAACAATATTACGAGCGATTGTTAAACAATACTCCACATTCCAAGCTCTGGAGAAACATAAATACACTCCTTGGTAAAAATAAAATCACCGCTTCAATAAATCTTTCTGATGAAGAAGGCGTAACAACTAAGAATTCTGAGATTTCTGAAAAATTTAACAAACATTTTTCTTCGATTGGTAAAAAACTAGCTTATGAAATCCAATAAGATAAACATTTTCGCTTTGAAAGTCTTAAAATCTATAATTTTTATTCATATGCTAAAATTAATTCTTAAAAACTGTTAAACTTTAATTCAATTATATCATGAAATTATTTTTTAAATTTTAACATCTATTAATTGGAATAGTTTTTTTTAATTATGAAGGATTGATTTTCATATGTAGGCACGTTCCAAATTTTGTTCCTCAAATTTCAAAGCTCAAAGAATCTAGTACATTTCAACCATCGGGACCTTTTTTTCACTGGGAGGAAAACATAACAAAAATTGGACACCACACTGAACCCAAATTCACTCTTAAAATACACATGATTTTTCACTTAAAAACATGGATCCAGTGATTTTCTTCCATTCAAGTGCGACATATACATTTCACTTGGCAGTCACTTAAATTTCAAGTGAATTCATCCACATTCACTTCAGTCGTCCTTGAATTTGAAGTGAGAAAAAATATTCACTTCCCCATCACTTGAATTTCAAGTGAATGTCAGGTTGTAATTGTGTTTATTTTCATGCAGAGTTCAAAATGGCAAATTTTAAAGATCAGCGTTAAAGATTCTGCTGGATTTGGATTTTCCCAATTCTTTAATACACCCAAAATTCAGCCTCTGTGCCAATGGCGTGTAGTCAATTACATAGCATCATTGGTACAAGAAGATAACGCGACCGGTGCTGATTCGATTTGCTCCCACTGGCATTAATCTCCCAAGTTAACCGAATTGCGTATGTCTGAAAGAAACAAAATAAAAACGTTTGCACGTCCCTCCCTATCGCATCACAAGACGAAGAAGGATAGAAATAAATACCGGCCAACACCAGGCAGCCAGCGAACCGAGCACTGTGCGTGTGAATGTAGCAAAAGCAACAACAAAAATATCCTTCTAAGGCTGATGTCATGCTGAAACAACTAGCAACGCAACGCAACGCAACGTTCCAATAAGATTGCGTTGCATTGCATTGGTTATGTCATGCTGGCGCGACCTGTCACTTTGAAATTCCCTACAAATCATCACTTCTCTACATCTGATAATGCTTTGAATCGTCTCCTTTCTTTCCGGAGCCATCAAAAACTCATCAAATCACGACCCGGATTGCAAGAATGCCGAAATTTTAACCGACAAAATTCCTTGTTTTTTTTGCCGGAACTAAGAATTCATGAAAAATTTTCTCGCCGATTAAGATAGTTTTTAGTTTATTATCACAAGTTCGGACAGATCTTCGTACTATTGTGCTTAAAACCCGGAATCACTGCTTCAAATCGAGAAAAAACAATGTTCCTATTGGATTTCCTACTAGTCGCGCTCCCGAATACGAAAATATTGTAACATGACGGTTCCTGTAGTAGTTATAAAACGTTAAGAAATAGTGTAAAAAAACGTTTAGAAAATGATATCTGAAACCATAAAAAACATTGCACTTATCTTGAATTCCAAAACGACGGTCTGTTGAATATGGCGTTAAGTTATGTTACTGTTTAAAACTGTTAAAACCTTTATATGGAGACACTGTTCTAGGAACAGTTAGAGTATGGTTTATAATACGCTTATGAATAACGTTTTCAGGGCATTGAACTGTTTCTGGAATGAACATGTGTAGGAATATTTTAAACGATTTACCAAACCGTCAATCGAACTGTTACAGAAATCGGAATGATCATAGTACGAACCGTTTCATTATAGTTATTTTGAGGAGCTATCATTCCTAAACGTCAACGTTAAAAGTTCCGTAGCGATTTGATTCCAACGCTAAGCAGACCGTTTTAGGAACCGTTAGCTAAAAGACGCACACGCACACTAACGCAAAATTTCGTTCAGTGCTTATGGAATTCTTTCGGATTAGAATGGAAAATCATTTCAATTTCATCACTTTATTAAATCACGTTTATCACAAACTTGCCCGAAATGTACATTTTTCCGGCTGCCTCCTCCTCATTTCGCACAGCATGCACGCCCTGTAGAACTTTCCGAGCCAAACAATCCATAGCACGGAGTAAATCTTTGAGGGTTCCGGCAGCGTAACCTAAAATATAACAAACGGGATCATAGGAAATTGTTTTAAAAATGGTTTTAATTTCCACGTACCTGGTACAAAAAATGTCATCGGTTCTTGCATTCCTTGAATGCCCCGGTGTGCGGATTCCTCCAGCAGGAAGATGGCCTTGTCCAGACCGGAGCTAGCCACCTGTTTCCGTGGCGTAGGCCAGTGCCTGAACGTAATCTCACGGTGGTGTCACGACTTGCACTTATTACTGTAGAAGAAAAGAAAGTATTAATTTTTTATTCATTTTTAATGCATAATCAACTCACAATTTCTTCCACCGCAGCACAAAACTATATCGTTGACCCAATCGTGGAGGTGTTCCTTGCTCTGGATGTACGGTTCCTGGGAGCTGATCTGGGTGCAGTTCCACACCCGGATGATGGCATCGCGCCCAGCCGAGTAAAGCCGTCCATTGATCGGATCCAGTTCTCTTCGGCGTCCCGGATCACAAACGAAACCTGCATCTTCTTCCGGGCGGCCTGATTGCGGCGCGCAAGGTTGAGGCAACAATTTCCCGGCGCAGCAAGCAAAACAAACGAATGAAACCGTTTGCGACAGTGGTGCCAGTTTCAATGTTTTATCAAAATTTGTACGGATATTGAGAAATGAAATTTTCAATAAATATATTTCAGATGATTATATAGGATATGACTATGTGTACTAACAAATGAATGTTATTTTTTTTAACAATTTATTTATTTGAAACGGCTCATACCTTTAGGTTATAAGGACCAAAATCGATGATAGTTGTTTACAATTGTTTGCTTAACTTAACACTTTGTGAGAGAAGAAAGGAAGATAGAAAGGGAAATATTAAAATAAAAAAGAATTATAGACGAAGATCGGTAGCTTTTAGAAAAAGGTAGATTTCAAACATGTAGTCCCGAAATGAAGTTATGAAGATGTAAATATACTATTTATTAATCCAATTCAGATATTTCGTTCAATTCAAATGAAAGCTTTGAATCGAGAATGTCATAAATATACAATGCAAACGTAAATTCTATGTTTCTATATGTCACATGTTTGCATCTTAGACCCTCATAAAAAATCTATCAAAGAAATTGCTTAAAAAACGTTTTTATTTACCTCATATTTATATTACATTATGTCAATAAAGGCAGGCGGTGTTAAAATATGTAGCTTTAAAGTTTAATTAGTATCATTGAAACTATATTCAGTGCAATATTCTATAAAGTCTTTAGATTCCGTATCCGCATATCAAAGAAATTTCAAAATGTGTACTGATTACCGTGCAAAACCATCTGGCATCTTTGACCAACGTTTTGTTCGTTTTTGACGTGCATATGACAGAAGGAAGGGACGGTATGAGTAAAGGTTTGAGATCATTTTTACGATTAAAGAAAAATTACAGGAAATCGTTGTACCATTCTATCACCTATCCGGATGCCATCACCTTTTCACATGAACGTTAATGTTTTGTTCTTATCGTTGTCGAAGTAAAGTTTAATAGAACATCTGCGTTAACAGAGACAATCACTCTTTCTGAAAGCGTTGATGAATTGTATGGACTGTTTTAGATATAGTTTTTTAGTATGCGGGTACTAAACACATTGGCATCAGATTGGTCGCGCTACACAAAGCGACCAGTATGACAGGTCTGCGCGATTTCCATGGAGATCAAATGAGAGCTGGTTAGTCGTGTGAACGTTGCGTTGTAGGTCGCGTTGCTAGTTGCTTCAGCATGACATCAGCCTAATTCAATCCACTGGCACCGGCAAACCACGGCCAAGCTGTGCGTGTGTATGCAGTAAAAGCAACAAAAAAAACATTCCTTCAATTTACCGGCAAACAACCACGCACCGGCCAAGCTGCCCGGCTTTAGCAGCTGTGTATATGTAGCGTGTGTATGTAATAGCAGGCGGTAAGCAAACACAGTTCTCATTCAATGGGTTTCCCGTTTCCTTCACTCCCGTTCCCTTTCCCGTTTCCATAACAAAACAAGCTGCCCGGCTTTGGCAGCTGTGTATATGTAGCGTGTGTATGTAATAGCAGGCAGTAAGCAAAGCACAGTTCTCATTCAATGGGTTTCCCGTTCCTTCACTCCCGTTCCCTTTCCCGTTTCCATCGAAAGACAAAGGAATGCATTGAAAGAAGGCCAAACGCCGGGAAGCCGCCGTTGTGCGTTTTTTTCGATTGATCGGTGACAGAAAGCCTATGACAAATATCCCTCGTCCTGTATGAAGCTTGAATAGTACACTGGTTAAAATGCCGGTCTGGCAAGACGCTATGATTGGTAATTTGAGTTCGATTCTCACTACGGCGCTGTGGTTTTAATTTTTATTTTTTTTGTTTCTGGGATGAATTATCCAATAGGAATAGGTTTTTCTTGTTTCGCTTGAACGTAGTGGTCATCATTTTGGTTGGGAGCCGAGTCCTTATGCCAGTTACGGTTTTTCAAACATACCGTCTTCGGCACAGTGCACATTTCAGCGCATTATCGGCACAGAGATATGCTAAATAGGCATTGGATTTTTGCAACCTCTTCTATGGGTGTAGACGATTTTGGCGGTAGTTTGTGTTAAACGTGATGTAAGAAAAAGTTATTTAAAGGTGTTATCATCTTTCAGCTTGTGGGTTGAACGGGACAGATTTTCTGGTTTGCAGCAGGGAAGATTGAAAAGTCGTACTATCCGCAGTAACCGATGTGCCTTGGGATTACGATGGAATTTTCCTTTCGCCATAAATTTATGGCGAAATTATATTTTATTTTAAAACGCGAGAGATAATTAACTAGAAACTTACTTAGAAACTCAGATAAATTTCACTCGAACGTCATAGTGTAATTCACTTGACCGGTCACTTGACCCATTCACTTGACCCATCACTTGAAATTCAAATGAAATTACGTATGGCGAGAATTTACTACAGATGTCACTTATTTTTTAAGTGAAAATTATTTTGGGTGCATAGCAACTTATACTTTTGCACGCATAAAAATTGAAGAAGGCTAAAAATGCTTGGTAGATAATGAAATTGCTATATATTTTTCTACGTGTCATTCGTACACGTGGAGTAATTTTTGAATGCTAGCGCCCCATCACAACCAGTGTATTATTCACTTACTAAGCAGTTAAGACACGAACCTTTGGTTGATGGAAATGTGATGCAGAGTTATATCAGTTTATCAGTGACTTTAATATAAACAAAAATACTTACCCAATATTATTGTACAAACACTCCAGGAACGTCCGAAGTTGGTACATTGAACTGAATTGAAGAAGGATTAATTTAGAAGAGGAAAAATTAGTAAACGTAAGTAAAACATATTGTAAACAACAACAACAAAGTTATATCTAGAATAATTGCAGGAAATTTTTAATACACTGTTTATTAAAAACTCGGACAAGGACTCTTCATTCATTCTTTGGCGATTCACAATACTCATGAAATATTTTAATCACATGTTAGAGACAGGAGCTTATCCGGATTGTCTCGAAGTTGCTAAAGTTATTTCCATTTTTAAGGCAAGTGATCCGCATGACGTAAATAACTATCGTCCAATTTCAACCTTAAGTGTTTTTAGCAAAGTTTTTGATAAACTTCTAATGAAAAGAATTGAAAATTTTCTAAATCAGGAAAATATACAAATTGCAGTACGGCTTCAGACCTGGATCGAGTACGCTAATCGCTATCACAGAATTAGTTCATTCTATTATTTCAAAAATTGATTCTAAGAATATCGTTGGAGCTTTGTTCTTGGATCTTGAAAAAGCCTTCGACACACTAAACTGTAGTGACCGGACAGGTTTCTGGAGCACACAATTTGATTCGTTCAAATTTGTTCCATTTTTTTCTCACGCGTCTATCGTCATCAAAAGTCTTTTCTTAACTGCCTTGTTCAACATTCCTCTCTAACGTTCCAACCAAGAACCAGCTTCACGCACACCAATTCATCAATTGCTATGACACGCAGAGACACACATCATAACGACCGCATGCATTGTCCTCCTAATACTATTTGCTTAGGATACGACACTCAGGAGTTCATTTGTGTTCACTCACACGCATGCAACTTTCGAAGATTAACGGGCTACTTGTTTGACCTAATTCGTTTTACATACTCACGCTCAATTCAGCTCAATCATCAACAGTATTATTTATAGCCAATTCTTCTAACCATTCCTATTCCCTACATAAACCACGACATATTATTGTCCAAATTGAATGAATACGGAGTAAGAGATGCTGCTAACAACATCCTTCGCAGTTATTTATCGGAAAGGAAACAATTCGTAGCGATCGAAAATACAAGAAGCGAGTTGAGAAACATTGATATTGGTGTATCCCAAGGAAGCAACATTGGTCCGTTACTTTTTCTTTCGTATGTAAACGATTTTTGTAATTTACCACTTAAAGGCACAGCTTTTTATTCAGCTGCATCAACAAAATATTTTAAATGCAGCTTGCTTTCTCTAAACTATACAAAAACCTAATATATGTGGGACGAACCACGCTAGGCCTACTATTGTGTGGTGGTTGCTACAACTCTATCAGTATCAACCACTGCAAGGTAGTACACACAAAACTTTCGAGGCTCCACTTAGCAAAAATTCGCTGTTACTTTCCGTTAGCAAAAATATTTTTTTACTTTTGAGTTAGCACTTTCTAATTTCATCTTGCATTTTGCTCAATTTGAGTAAAATTAACCCATTTGCTTATAATTTTAGTACTTCCAGTAGCAAAGACTCGAACTATTAGTTTGTACTCGAACCGCGGTGTAACGTTTTTGGCTTTGACCTGTTTTGACTGGCAATTCGTTTTGTTTTTTTTTTCGGGTCAGTCGGTGGCGTTTTTGAAACGTTCCGATTTCGGTTTAATTAAAAAGTTTAACTGCGCGTCATGTTTTGTTTGTCGTTCCGGAGAAGTTCATCACGGAATCCTCCGAAAGCTACCTGTATGGATATGCTCCGATCGATGGTAGTGGATGCTGGAACCATTAAAGTTGTCCTGCTTATTGCCAGATTAGGCTGATGATGGCCATTCGCATAAACCTCCGGCAGTTACAGTTCGATTTTGCCCGGGATGAAATTCAAATTTGAATCGGAATTTTGATCGGTAAGTGAGATAAATACCTAATAGAATTTGAGCTTTAAAGAAAAAAATTGACATTGTTTTACAGATTTCATTGTATCCGCGGGCATTTGAAAAAAAACCGGCAAAAAAAGTGAAAGAGGGGCAAACAGTTGGCCAACAACAAGCCCCGCAGCAGCGGTCGGATCGCGGTAGAGGCTTTCGATTCGAGATTTTACTGATCGCAATCCGGAAACGAATGTCTACTTGGCTGTATGGGCCAGTTTATTAAAAACACTCCTCTCCCGGAAAATCGGATCCGGAAAACATGCGTACTATTCCGTTTTCTATGTTTTGGGTTGGTAAGTGAATTTAAAATAAATTAAATTTGAACGTAAAGCAAAAATTATTCGGTTTTTAGGTAACTATCCCACCTGTTGCTTGGACAAAAAAGGTATTTGGGCATTGTGAAATGGACCTTGAAACGGCAGCCCAACCACAACAACTGTTGGACAATTTCCGATGGTTTCAACTGGTTTTGCCTTCCACTCAGGGACGACTGTTCGCTGGCTTAAAGCGCCCGTAAACCCGGCTTAAAACTCCGCGTGCCATGGAATCAATTTCAATGAATGTAAACCTGTTGCCGAGCGTCGATCATATCGGGCAAGAAATGTGTGCCGGAAACTGAGGTAAGTTATCGAATTGTTGTTCCTTTCAATTAAAGTGAAGAGTAAAAATGTTATTTTTATGTTGAAACTGAAGAGCATTGTTTTTGAAAACTTTTAAGGCTCTTTTAATTTATTATAGAGTAGAGGAGGCTCAGTGTCTTGGATTATTTTGATTCATTTTTAACCATGTCCGTTGTCTCCTATCATTCCAGGAAGCAATCGAATCGCTCCTTCTCGTTGCTGAGTGCTGAATGGCGCACAAAAAAACGGTGCATATTGACGAATCAATCTTGAGACAAATCTGGTTGACTTCCGTCGCAGGCAGGCTACCCAATGATTCGGTCTCTGTGTCGTATGTGTGCTGGATACCGAAGAACCTCAGACAATGGCCGGAAGAAGCAGCAATGTTTTGTTCAAGGACCGAGTTCGGGAGCGATGGTGTGGAATAATCCGCTTAAAAATATATCTACTACCTATACAATTTCAGAACTTTTCTTTTTATTTAGAAATAAATAACCTACAAACAAACGGATAAATTAAAAATTTACTTAAAATCTAGCAATCCTGTGAAAAACAAAAATGCTAACAATTTAGCAAAACATATTTTTATTTACTGAAAAATGAGCACAATTTTATTCAGGACACACTTTTGTATTCTGCTAAAATTTTAGTAATTTTTTTTTGCTAAATTCATTGCTAAGTTTCTAGCTGGTCAAATTTGAGCAAAATTTTGCTAAATTCCGGCCTCGAAAGTTTTGTGTGTAGGCCCGTGAGGAACAAAACGATGAAATGTGATGAACAGTTTTTAAAATTAAAATTACCCTTCCGCTCATTTTCAACATCTTTCACCTTATTCTAATCTTCTATCCGTCTATATTCTTTCAATTCTTAAATATTCTTTCTCAAAGAATATAAAATTTCACCGATATAGCCGATAAAATAATTTCATAAAATAAATTTACGGTGATTAACTCTTCATTTAAAAAAAAAAATCTGAAAAAGTTCGTCTAAATGTGACAAAAGTTGAAAACATAAATTCCAAATGGTGATTAGATGCTTAAAACACGGAATCAGTAATAAAGTAATTAAAAAATCAGATAAGTTTAGTAGGTACCGTAAAACGGGGTAACATTGATCACCGGGGTAGCTTTGATCAACATGAAATTTTTCCACATAATCAACAATAACTACAGTACCGTTCATAATTGTATAGAAATTGGAAGCACGCGCATTGTCACTTCGACTTTGAACTTCCATAACTTTTTACTCTGATAATATTTTTTAATCAAATTTTAATCAAATCGCGTTTTAAGGTTCATGCCTGAGATATTGTACCTCGCGTAACTTTTGATCCCATCGATAGAACTTTTCAAAAACTTCAGACATGCTAGCTTTATATCTCAACAATCACTCTTCAAAATTTCAATAAAAAAAAACTAAGCGTAGTTTCTGAGATATTGCAGTTTGAATGGTAAAAGTCCGATTTTCGTAGAATTACTGTATCTCAGGCCACACTAACTCCAGAAAGCTCAAATTTCGTGATATAATAGTGTGATAGTTGATCTGTCTAACGCAGAAAATTTTATTAAAAAATATTATCAGAGTAAATTTCTATACAATTATGAACGGTACTGTAAGGGGCCGTTCAGATACCACGTGGACAGAAAAATGAGATTTTTGACCCCCTCCTCGACCTCCGTGGACGAGCGTGGAAATTTGGCAAACCCCTACCCCCCTCTCCGGATGTCCACGTGGACAGATTTGAAATTGTCTTTTTTCTAAATCTAATTTGACAGTTAGAAAACACTACTTTTTGCCATTTCGTTATTGAAATAACTGATTTTGAAAAAACGAATTAGCATTTGGTAATAAAAAAAATTAATTTTTAAATCATTTTTCGATTTTAATTGTTGTTCGGCCTTAACACACAAACTGCCTTAGTTTATCAATTACTAGCATTTGTAAATATTATGAAGGTGTTTTGTTTCCTTCATGATCAAAGCATTAAATTCTAATCCAAGGCAAAATCGATTTTTAAATTAAATTTAAAGAAGTCTAAAAAAAATTGTGCAACCATGTTTTACGTTCATAGGAATCCAGTACTGGTTTTAAAAATATGAAACGTGCCACATTCCCCTTAGCAGAAAAAATAATCAAGAAATATTGAAAAAAGTGATCAATCTTACCCAGTTTTATAGTACCTTTCAAAATGATCTTGAGTTCTCAAAATTCAGAAAAATCATGAAACTGAAGGAACAACACAAGACTTAAAATCTCAACGGATTTATTCTGTTTTAAAATCTATAAAAAGACAAGATTAGAAAGATAGAAATATTTATATTTAAAGAATCACTCATGGAAATTCGCAGTTCAACTACAAGAATGTTAAACTCAGTATTGATGATTGGATTGGTGTTGATTATCTCAAAATTGATTATCGAAAAGAGGGTGCATATATTAATTTTGCATTTATTCTATTTATTTACATAGCATAATTTTGCATTATTTATACTAATACTTATGCTTTAAATGTAATCATTCTAGATAGCCCTTTTTTCATTTTTTTTCTCAGCTTACCTATAATTTCGAATGATTTTCAGTCTTTTATTCAATTTAAGTAAATTGCATTTTGTAAAATTTGTTTTTGTTTCAATGTTGGGATGCGAATTCAAGTTTTTCAAATCGAATAATCAGAACATTTGAGTATTAAATAAAAAAATTATACTTTTTAGTTTTAGGACTGTTGGAAATTCGGCATTCATAAATTTTGAGATTTATAATTTGAGAATTCGAATATTTTAGTTGTACCTAAAACTTAGTTCTTTTACAAATGGGACAAAAACTAGCTTAGGAAACAAATCAAAACTCGTTTTTATTAGAAATCTTTGAAAAATTGTGCCTGGAATCAATTAGATTTGCATTACCTGGGTATATACGCCCGTTGGGCAAAATTTATTTCAGATGAACTTCAATGAACTTTTATTCCATAAAGGGCAATTGATTTTTGAGGTACGCAATATTCGTTTCAACATATGTATTGGAAGTTTGAAAAAGTGTGCCTTATTTATTTAATCACAATTGTAAAAAAAGTAGCATCTTCTTCTTCTATGATTTTCATTCAGACGATTCATCCCTTAAGAAAGTGGGCCTTATTCTGCGAGGCGAATGACGTGAAGTGACTTGGTTTTTCAGAGTCACCGTATTCTGGCAGGCGAATGCCGTGACTTGGATGAATTTATGTGACTTTGAATGAATACGCATGCACTGTCACCGTATTCTCAGAGGCGAATGGCGTGACTCAAGTCGGTGGCAAGTGACTTTTGGAGTCGTAACCTATTTTGCAAGTGACTCGGTAGGAAAAAAAATTAGATTATCTAAATTTGACACAATTTCAATAAAAATTTACGACTGAAATTCAAAACATATCTAGTTAAGATGAAAAATGTTAAAAAATAATACAACGAAGGTTTTCTTAGAAATTCGGTCTTATTATAGTAAAAGTTTGTTTCTTTATAAGCAACTTTAAAAACAACTCTTTTATGCACACAAAAATTCTCAGTTTTGCTGTCCAGAATTTAAATGAAATACATTTTAATTCTGAAATTTAAATCAGAAACCCAATTTCTTCACGCACACATACAGCAATTTATAGAAAAAAATTCGGATTCAGATTTTAGAATTTTTTTATTTGCTTCTTACTTTATTGAGAACCACAAAACTATCCACTTTACAAGGCACTTTATGGGGGTTTTTGCTCGTGTCCACCTAACCAACACCATTCCTATATAAATTTTTGAGCCGGAAGAGTTTGCTTCTGTCTGCTGGTGCTCCGAACGAGCTGGTTCCATTCCGGTTTTCCACTTTTGTTCTGTTGTCCAGCAGCACCCGGCAGTTTTCTGCGTTTGGCCTAGTTGGAAGTTTCGGAGCTGTGGTGACCGTTTCCGTCGTCAAGGCCATGGACGTCTGCATCCTTCCCTGGCGCAGTAGCTGAGGGAGAAAATTTATCTGAAATAAATTGAACATGTTAATATTTAAACAAGAAATACAATTCAATAGAAATTACCTTTTCGCAGCGTTAAACGTTTATTTTTTGTAGCAATTTTTTACTCTGTATACATCCGCCAGCTACAAGATGAATCATCTTGTAGCTAGAGAATGAATACAGCGGCAAAAACCATAGAAATATCAAGGAAGGTGAAGCAAAATTTTGTGAAAATTTAGTTGGAAACTAAACAGACCTAAAAATCACTATTTCATGCTAACTAGAGTACTTGACCTAGATGCTAACACAAAATAAAATACTTATCAAACAAATAAAAATGTGTTTAGACTTTAAATTTTTAAGGCCAGTGAGCAAAATTGCGCATGAAAAAAACTGATTTGCATCACCTGATTATGTAAACACGTTGGGAAAAAGTCATTTTGGATGAACTTCAACGAAATGTCAATCCAACAAAATAATATGATTTTTCAGGTACGCAATATTTGTTTCTGCATATGTATTAGAAGTTTGGAAAATTTGCAACTTTTAATAAAATCAGTCATGCACATATTTTTATATATATGATCATTTTTTCTTAATCGAATTATTAACTGTTTAAAGTAATAACCAAATAAACCGAATTTTTTAACGCAACATATTTATTGCTGGAGTTTTTTTTTTATCGAACTCGTTACAACAACATAAAACTTTTACACGATTTGATTTGTTTGACTAAACATAATTAAAAAACAAATTAAAAATCCAAACTCTACGTAAAAATTATTGAAGAAAACCATGTTAAATTTTCATTTTCAACAGATTGTTTTCTTGTAGTGCTCATATATTCGAATAATAGAATGAATTCAAAGCTTATGGAAAACATAACTTAGTCACTGAATTTAAGATTATTTTAAAGGAAATAAGTAATTTTAACTTAAAACAATTGTATATAAATCATTGGCTCATTCAGATTTTAAAAAGAAATATTAAAAATTAAATCAAACAGGTGTTATTTATTATCAATAATTGATATCTGATGAACTAAGAAGCTTTAAAAAAACTTATATTGAATCAATTTATCATCCTCCGTTTGATCACAGTTTAGATTTTTCCTAGATATCCGGATTTCAGAGATAAAATATTTGAAAATCTATGAATAAACCTACACATTTTTCAACGATGTATGGGTTCTGATTGATTTGAAAATTTCCAAGATTAAGTTCAATTGAAAGCGTAACTTGCGGACATCGCCTTAGCAGACAACAGACTTGCTAACTGAGCTATATCACAAGTCCAATTTATTTTGAATATTTTTTTTATTTGATATAATGTCTTATTTAAATAAAAAAAATTGAATTGAACTTTTTTATCTTTATTGTATATAAAGATATAAATTTTGAGACCTGAATCAGAAATATTACAAAGTTAATATAGAATGAAATTTTAGATTTAAGTTTTCAATCTGTATTTGATCTTTTTATCTCAACCAGAACTGGAACGAAAGACAATTTTAATTTTTCTTAGAAATTTACAGCTTGTTCGAAGAAGATTGTTTTGATTTGATTGATTGTTTGATTAGAGAGACTTTAAACTTAAAAGTTCATTCATCTCTGACTTGTTTTGATTTATTTAAGTCCTACATTGGGTTTGGTTACATAAAAATTTAATGCATTATTTTGAAATTCTTAATGAATGTGACGTCATCTAAGAAATTGAATATCACACTACCTGCTTTGAATGCTCCTTACATATTTGACAGTTCGCATGGTGAACCCGATGAAACTGGTTCATCGCCTCTGGAACGTCAAAATGAACATCAAGCCACCGAGGCAATGAACTAGTCACCGTGAGTGAGTCGCCTCTCGGAATACCCCGACTAGAGTCACGTGACTACGACTAATGTGACTCCGAGTCACGTCATTCGCGTCGCAGAATAAGGCCCATATTTCATTATGCATTTACTCACAAATTTACCGCTACACTAGATATTTCACCTATTAAACAGCCACTATAGTAATTGAAATTTTCCCATAGTATTTGCATCAGAAACATTTGGGCGTAAGTGCAAGTTGAACGAATCAAAGGACGAAAGAAAAGAGACGAATGAAACAAATTTCCCCTCCAAACGACGAATGTGTTAAGACGTATGAACGATTTATGTTTGAATATGTCGTATGTTCCTATATGATTAAAAAATAGCTCTAAAAATTGCAAAAATTAAATTCATAATGTGGAATATCTGACACAATTAGTGTCCATGAAAATTGCGTATTTTTTGAAGGGTTATCGGCGAAGGAATGAAAATTGGATTTGAAAAACACTCTTCAAATTTCAGAAGCGTTTTTCTCGGTTCGGTGTTTCTGTTTCATTCGACGTAATGAAAGCTCACGCGAGATATATAGGTACGTAACACGTGGTTGAACCAAGGGCCAGCTCACATAATGGTCCAGCTTCATGTTGACGTTCAGGTAGATATAGACAACGTCTAAGTTTATTTATTTATCTGTCGTTAATCAATTGTAGACCGTTTCATTCACAAATAGTTTTATTTATAACAAGTTGTATCTTATGTCCAACAAATTCGGAAGAAATTTTTTAAAGTATACTTTTGCACATTGGGCCTTATTCTGCGAGGCGAATGAAGTGACTCGGAGTCACATTAGTCGTAGTCACGTGACTCTAGTCGGGGTATTCCGAGAGGCGACTCACTCACGGTGACTAGTTCATTGCCTCGGTGGCTTGATGTTCATTTTGGCGTTCCAAAGACAATGAACCAGTTTCATCGGGTTCACCATGCGAACTGTCAAACATGTAAGGAACATTCAAAGCAGGTAGTGTGATATTCAATTTCTTGAATGACGTCACATTCATGAAGAATTTGAATATAACAAATGCATGAAAAAAAATCAAACCAATCTTTTTCGAGTATGCCCGTAAATCCCTTAGCGGAATTGAAATTGTCTTCCGCTCTAGTCCATGATGAGAATTGAGATTTTCATTTTTGTGCGTGATTAATTTTCAGATTTAGATTAAAAAAATAAGAATTAAAAAGTAAAATAGCTATAGAGAATTCCAAATTCAAAGATCCAATTCAGATTGAAAACTGAAATTTCATTCTATATCATCGATTGTCAGGTTAATTTGAATTTTTCGATTAAACGTCATGCTAATTCCACAGAGAACTAATTCCAAATACAAAAAACCTTCATAAAAACATATTTCAGATTAAAAGTTTAAATTTCAAACAAACAATTAAATAAAAAATGAAATTCAGTCTTTAAAAAAATTGAATCCTTAAAAAAATTCATTTTCTTAATATAGAAATAAACATATGCAATTGTTCTGTCTCAATAACTTGAACAAACAAACATATATGTAGGTAAAATAGAAATTTATTTCTTAATATAATAGTTTTCAAAAAAATAACCTCCTAGCCTTGAACATTTACAAATGAATCAGAACACCAACGATCTTTAAAAATTGTGTAATTTTACATCTTTAAACTTTCATTTTTCTAAAAACAGGAAATCTACGAAAAATATACATTTTTGGTTTTTAGATATTTGTTTTTTAATGATTGCGTAACTTGATTGTTGATAGCTAGAAAATTCACTTTTGATGCAAATTTAAATCAAATTGTGAAAAATTTCAATATGCTGTTTTATTGAGTTTGATTAACAACTGGGCTAGTTTATTAAGTAATGGAATATTTTTCTTGATTAAATTCGGATTATATTCTCATTACCTTAAAAAGTCAATAATTCAATAAACAGAAAGTGAACATATGCATATATGTACATATTTATAAACATAACTGATTTTTTAAGTTGCAAATTATCCAACCTACTAATACATAAGCAAAAGCAAGATTATCTTACCTTAAAAACAATTTTTTTTGGATTGACAGTTCGTTGAAGTTCATCCGAAATGATCTTTTCTAAATGTACGTACATACTCAGGTAATGCAAATCAAATTAATTTCATGTACTATTTTTCACATTAGTTGTTAAATTTCAAGTTTAAATACATTTTGATGTTTTTGCTAAGTATTTTATTTAGTGTTCACATTTAGCCTAAACACTCTTCTTAACAAAAAATTACATTTTTTCCCTGTTTTGGTTCAAAAAAATTGTAAACGTAAAAAAATGCTTCACCTCCCTTTACATTTCGTTGGTGTTTGTCACTGTATTCATTTGCAAATGAATCATACACAAGAGAAACAAGAGGGAAAACAAAATAACCAAAAAGTTTAGAAAAACGCTTTTAATTCTGCGTTTTCGAGTTTCGTCTCGCGTTCCTGAAACCGTATGGGGACTATGGCCAACAGTTTAACACCTGCCTTCGGAGCTAGCTCCTCTCCAACAAATCCGGTAGGTCGGAAACAAAAATTTTCTGGCCACAGGTTAAAAAGGTAAGTTTTCTTAAAAGACCTATCGGAACTATAATTTAGTTGATTCTATTTTTTAGGTGCTGCGTTATTGAGTTTGAACAAGCAGGAATGCTTAGCGCACTTTGGTCGTTCGGTCAGTGTAACGGTGTGGCTTTCCCCAGAGGTAAGCTAAGACCAAGCGGCGCTCCGGTGCTGATCTCCGGAATAACATGCACAGGTACATTTTGGATCATGCTATAGAGCACTCCAGGCAGCAGGACCCTTCCTACTCAAATCATTTCGGGAATGATTATGGTACCGGAAATACAGCGGAATAGCTAACAAGGAGATGCCTTGTTTGAAGCAAGCAAATGTAAGTTGGTGAATTTTATACTTTAAAGTATATAAAAAATAAATTTTTAAATACTCCGAATCCGAAATTATTTTTTTTATATGTTTGCGTGCTCCCTTCAATATCGGTTCTGGGAATTATTGAACTAGGGGTGAAATAAAATAATATAATTGAATGAATAATTGAATAAAAATGAAATTTACTTTTTGAATTCCTGATTCAGATATGGTTCACCGGGGCAAATTTTAACGAGGGGTAAGGACAAACAAGGCCGTTTCGTCAAAAACTGCTAATAATGTTTTCGTCAATGATTTGTTTTCAAATTTGGTCCTTTTTCACTTTTATTTTATGACATTCAAAACGACTATTGGTTTTTTTTCATGGAATTCAGGTGCTTTCCCTACAATTTCCTACCGAGTCACTTGCGAAATAGGTTACGACTTCAAAAGTCACTTGGCACCGACTTGAGTCACGCCATTCGCCTCTGAGAATACGGTGACAGTAAAAAAAGTTCATTCAAGTCACCTAAAGTTCATTCAAGTCACGCCATTCGCCTGCTAGAATACGGTGACTCTAAAAAACCAAGTCACTTCACGTCACTCGCCTCGCAGAATAAGGCCCTATGTGAATCGGGTGCGCCATCGGTCAAACCAGCTCGCTGCTGCTGATCAGCTTTCTGTTTCCGACCAGCTGGAGGGGAAATTTGTCTCATTCGTCTTTTGATTCGTTCAATTTGCACTTACGCCCAAATGTTTCTGAGGCAATTACCGGTAAATTTTCAATTTTCTCGGCATAGTGAATGTTAACTTATTGAGTTGTCGAGTGCAGCGGTAAATTTATTAGTGAATGCGTAATAAAAGTGTGAATCGGGTGATTAGGTGGCTAACAGCAGCAGGCTGCTGCCGCTCAGCCTGATGCAGTTAGTTGTTGGGTTTGCTGCTATACTGCTGCTGTTCGGTTTCTTTTCCTTGCTGCATTATTTTACAGCGTTCGAAAGCCTTCTTGAGTATCGATTTAAGAACGCTTGAAAAGAAGAATCTGAAATAATATTCATTGCCAGGTTGATATTCTGAAAACCTCTACCTGTATACACTTGTTTGCTCATGGAATCCATAGCGAATGTGCTAGGTTTTTCTTCCTCTGCACATTCGCCGTTTGGAAGAAGGGACGTAAGCAACATTGAAATTGGCAATCAAGGTTTTGTTTCATTCGTCATTTTGGAAGTCTTAAATTTTACATATTAAAAGGGTTTAAATTGATTGTTTTATCAATCACATAGGTAGATAATGTTATAATGAAGCTTTTTTAGTGAATATCTCAGTTTTTCAAATTTTGTTTCATTCGACGTAATGAAAGCTCACGCGAGATATGTCTTCAGTCAGTTTCATTCGAATTTGGTGACATTCTATAGTATATTTTAAGGCGCTTTTTCATCATGTCTTCGATGCTGTGCTTTTGTTAATAAAATAAAAGCTCTACTGTAACAGTCATTAGTGTGACTATGTGGCATGAAAATGCGAAAAATATGTTAGAATGGCTGAATTACAAAACTGATTCTATCTCAGGAGCCTATTTAGTTGAACTCTTTTCTTTTTCAACCTCAATTTAAAAAGAAGTTTCGTTATATCAAACGAATAAATTCAGTTGGAATAGTTTTAAAAGCTTTGGAACAAATAATGTGTTTTTCTTGGTATCTGTCCTGACCTATTAAGAGGCCTAGATGTCACAGTTTTGATTCACAATATGATTTTCTTCATCAGATTTTTCGAAATCTCTACAATTTCAGAACATGTGGTGTACCCTAAATAGCACGCTTGTCACACGTCGCCGTCAGCGCCGTCAGCATAAGTAAGTAGGTATGTGTCTCCAGCTGCGCATACACATTGGTGTTTTGCGTCTCTTGCGCTGTCTAAGATAAATTCAGGTAAAACGTCTCAATGTTTACTAACCACGGTGAGTTCTGTTGAAAATTTCTAATATCGATTACGTTTCTAATCGATAAGATAAGATGTCCGAAACCTGGTGCACGACACTAGCTGGTAGACAAATTTGGTCGCATCGTAAGCCGACTAGCATAGAGAAGCAGTGAAGACCGTGAAAGCATACTTTCGGCTTTTACGAACATGGAGAAAAAGCTTTCTGTGGACTACGCGGGTACCAATTCTTCAGAAGGTAACAAAAAAGCTGAAAAAAAATAAAGTTTCATAATTAACAATGATTATATTTGTTCCATCAACCGTAGATAAATGCAAACAGTGGATCGAGAATAGCGAATTTACCACGTCCGATGACGTATCATCAATCAGTGGACAGAGTACAGAATTCAGTTCCAGTGCCATCGAAAGCGACTTAGCATCGATTGACGATGGATTAAGTAATATCGATATCAACAAAGGTCAACACAGTCAATGGAAAACTGCTGGTTAGTTTGGCAAACGGAAGGTCCTTCCAAACGCCTTAACAGACTACCGGATTTTTTTAATCGAAAAATTAGCTTTTTAATTCCGAGGATTTGTTGCTCATAACTTATTTGACTACACACTTATTTTCATCATTTTTCCAGACACAAATGTTAAGATAATCGCTCCGGTTACCGACATCAGTCAAACAGAAATTTTGCATAATGTGTTTAAAGGAAACACTGCTCAATCTTTTGAGAATATTCAGGTTGGTTGTACCGATGGAATGTTTTTCGGGTGTGATTTGGACGATTAAACGATTTCCAATTTCAGGTCGAACATTCCAACAAAGTACATATAGGTAATGTGACCTACGTGACCGGACCGATTCACATAATCCACACAAGCGGCAGTAATGTTGGATCGGTTCAACAGTTCATTACCTCAGCTCAACCGATACCCACAACATCACAAAGTTCCTCTGAACATACTCATCGCTCGGAAAAACCTCGAACCAGTACCAAACGAGATCCGACGGAGGAAGAACGAAATCATGACGAAGCCTTCTTACCTGATATGTGTGCGTTTGTGCTTTAATTTGCCAAATGCCTTATAACAACTAATTTTGTTTTTCTTAAAGCCAAACGTATCTACAGTAGGGTACTAAAGATAGTCGACCGACGAACGTGGCTTGCGCAACCTGCCTTAGATTTCGAAGAACTCAATACTCCTGTTCCTTATGTTGTGATATGTAGGTATCACATCGTAACAATTTTACTTAATGTTGAAAGTGATAGTTCGCCTTTTTTACACAGCTCATACCGCTACGGAATCGGCGGATACCCAAGCTGGTATGATCTACATGGTGCGTAATATTCAGTGTTTTCACATAGAGTCGCGTCGCTGGAACGACATTGCGTACAACTTTCTGGTTGGCAACGATGGCAACGTGTACGAGGGTCGTGGCTGGAAGAGAATCGGAGCGCACACGGCCGGCTATAATTCACAAGCCATCGGTATTAGCTTTGTGGGTTGTTTCATGAAAGAACTTCCGGAACAAATCGCTTTGGACGCTTGCAGGCTACTAATTGAGAGGTACATACTTCGTTTTCACAACAGAGTAGTATTTTCGAAAAATCAATCGGTACCTAATTCTCAAAAACATCCAACTATTTCAGAGGTGTTCAAAACGGGTTTATCTTGCCGGATTACAAATTAGTCGCTCACTGTCAATGCAGTCCCACGGAAAGTCCCGGTAGAAGGTTGTTCGAAGAAATAAAAACTTGGCCTCATTGGACTGCAGATCCTCAAACGAAAGATTGATATTCTAGGATTTTGATTTAAAATGGTATAAAAAATAAACATGTATAAAATCAGAAGGTGTGTGAAAAATCATATTAACAGCACTAAGAAAAAAAAGTTCGATGTCCATGCTCTAACAATTGAATGCCTTAAATAAATTTCTGTTAGGAGTCTTAATTTAAAATCATTGTTCTTTGTTATCTTGATCTTACAACTTAACTCATTTTTACTTCATTTTCAATCCACAGCGTCATTGAAGAAAATCTTCGCACTGCTCATGTTGCAAAACAGAAGATCGAATTCTTGTTGTACCATTTTCAGTCGCTTTCTGGTTAAGGCGAATGTTTGTAGCAGCTTTTCGTTGTTATTCGTCTTCAAGAACTGCTGTTGTTCTGCTTCCAATTTCAAGATTTCTTCATTATATTTATTCTTCACAGAACGGAACCAGTGGAGCGAGTTGAACTTAGCCGTCTGGTCCAACAGTTTAAGAATATAGGCAATACCTGATAAGAAACACGTGATAATATTTGCTAAATTTAAATTGTTAGATGCAACTTACCGATAGCAAATCCATCGTCGGTAAATAGCGCTCCGACTTTATCCTTTTTAGTTATTTTTTCCTTCGCTTTCAGGATATACTCGACAAAATTGATTGTAAGCGGAGGAATGATCATATAAAAGTTCTGAAGATGAATATTTTCTGAGTGTCGCATACTTAAGAATGCGTTCACTAACAGCCGGAAATAGTTGGTGTCACTCCGATAGTTCTGACACAAATTATTAATATCATGCTCTAAAATTTCGGCGGCATTGATGGTTGCCTCGTGAAGGCCATCTTCTTTGGAATATTTGGTAAAGTTCAGCTCTCCATCGATAACTGGCAGGTACACTGTGGCCTCTGTACACTCGTGCAGTGTCCCGGAACGGATCATGCGGACATAACCCATTGCATTGCCTAGAATATATAAAAAAAATGAACATATGTTATAGTTAAACGAAAATTGCACTCACCAATGTGAGAAATGAGTTTCCGAAACAAATCCATGTAAGTTTCACCGGTATCGGAAAGTCCTAAATTTTTAATCTTCCTATTGAAAGCATGAGCTCTGCTGTAGTCGTATGTTTGGTTCAAGGCCTCTTCATTTTCTAGGAAATATTTAGCATCGCTTGTGAGGCGTGCTTTTATTTGTTCATCATAAAGAAAATGGGAGAAAGCAAAAAACTTTTGCCTTAAGAACTGGAACGTGTAGTTTACCTAGAATTTGCAGTCAGTATCAACAATATTTCTTGAAAAAAAAAACATAAAAAATAACTCACTGTTGTGTTAATAATACCACTTCCGTGCCTCCGAAGGGAATTGGCTATATGACCGATATTCACAGTATTTAGAAAATTTCCGCTGCTAGACTGTTCAATGAAAAGCTGGAAATTTAAATTGTACACGTAGTGAATGACAAAATGTTCAATGTTGTGCATAATTTCTAGCACGTCCAACCCCTGTTCAAGCGTTTGCTTAGGCAGCTGGTCTTCGATTGTGTCAACCTCATAGCTTGCGGCCTGGCACCGCATTTCTTTATAGATTTTCCAATCATGCTGCGATATTGATGCTAATGTGTAATAAGTGTTACTAAGATGACGTTTCACATGTTCCTTTACGCTGAGATAATGTCCGCCGATGATGGTCGGTTCCATTCGTACTAGCGAATGAATATTGTTCAAAGGCATCGTGGTGTCGTGAAATGGATTGAATGGCTCGATCTGAGAAGTTTTGCCATAGTAATCTAGTCGAATATAGGATTCAATATGATTGCTGATACGGTTCATAAGTTTCTCACTGAAAACGTGCCTCTGATTTTTTGCTACTTTAGTAACAGCCCTCTGAATGGTATCATCATCGGCCGCGGTTGCTGATACGGTACTTCTACCAGTAGCAGCCATCTGAGCAAGATATTTAAGATTATTCTGCGCGAAACTTTTGTCGTAAAAATCTGAAACATAGGATGCAAAAAACGTCTGATGCCAGTAAAGATACTGAATGTCACACAACTTTTTCAGTTTTACGTCCAGATTGGAGAGGGTATCCAATTGATCGAGCAGAATGCACACTTTATCGTAGCTGTCTGGCGTTAGCGTTTGTTTAGGATCACTTATGCTAAGCGCCAAGCGAACGATGGTGAGTCGCGTACGATTGGCGGGTCCACTCATGCATCGCTCGATCACGTGAAATGCAGATAATTTGTCAATGCAAATTTCGCTCTTTTTAACTTTGGCTTGTTTGGCTTCGTTTATCAGTTTTTTCTGAAAGGGATATTTTTTCAATTAAATCAAGAAGTATATTGTATCGTTAACATAAAAAGCACATCTCACCTTCGAATGGCCAATGATGACGAACACCTTATGTTGCAATTGTTGGATGATAAACTGGTCCGATTCAACAATTGCCTGTTGATTCACGTTGAAAAAGTTATGCACGCACTGGAGATATTCCAACAATTTTCCAATCGCTTGGAAAATATGCTGTCTAATGGATTGTTGCATAAACAAATGCAATGATGTCACCGATTGGATGAGAAAGCTCACTTCCTGGGCGTATTTGACCCCTTCGAAAATAAGACCGCATTTCGCGCGTAGCGATTCCAAAGTCGTGTCATGTTTGGTAGTTTTAAAGGCCGCACTCGCTCGGATTAACCAGCTGCTGATCTGAATGCAATATCCCAAAATATCTTTTGATAAACTTTTTTCTCGTTGAATCAAATATATCTCCCGAACTTTTCGATAGTCCGTTTTATCACAGTCGCGGATTGTTTTATGACCATATTTACGAAAAAAGTTATCAGGTATCCACATAGTTTTACCTATCAGAGGAATGCTACAAAACTGGAAAATAAAAACAAAAAATTATTAAACCTCAATTGATATTATTATCATACTGACCTTTTCATTGATATCGCCCAAGTTTTTCAAAATTTTGTTATCGATACTGACAAAAATGTAATGGTAAAGATTGACCATACCATTCAATTTGATGACGGCTTCAGTTTCGTCAAGGCTTGAAATCGTAGCGCTGTACGCGCTGACTTCCGATACCTTTTGCTTTAGATACCGTAGAAATTTACCCGAAAGTATATTGGCTGATTCAATAACTAGCTTTTGTTTGGCATTGAACAGTGCCTCTAACATGTGCTGAAAACATCAAAAATTGTGTTAAATAGAAAATTTTCGCTGAGACACAATGATACCTTGTATGCATTTTCATCCAGCCAGATGGATATTTCGTCTATAACTTTCACCAGATCGTTGATTTGGTCAGTCTTCAAGGGTTTGGTCAGCTTTTTTGGGTTTAATTTTAGTGCTTTTATTTGCTTTACGTAAAACTTCCAATAGGTTTTAAAAATTGATTTTTCCAGAATAACGTCGAACGCCAAGGGCATGAAGATTAAATCGGCAAGATAAACGAACAAAACCT
This sequence comes from Uranotaenia lowii, assembly GCF_029784155.1. Lineage (NCBI taxonomy): Eukaryota > Metazoa > Arthropoda > Insecta > Diptera > Culicidae > Uranotaenia > Uranotaenia lowii. The sequence continues at coordinate 95,660,281 of NC_073691.1, forward strand.
ATTGAACAAAAAACACAAAATAGTTTATTAAAATAAATGACCTGGCTTTTCTGTGTGCTCCTGAAAAAAAATCTTTTCATTCATTTCATTTTTCACTTACGTCCATGTCCCAGTTGGTATGGTTCAGATGTCCAATCTTATTGCTAGGATCAAAAAGAGCTCCAAATTGCAACACAAGAACAACGGCTACTTCAATGATTCGCTCGAAGTAGCATTTAATTCGAGTCAACAGCTCCAATTTCCCCCCGATGGCCAACAGAGAAGATTTATTCACAGCCACCACACTGTCCTCGTGTAGCTGGTTTGTCTCGTCATCTAGGGATTCATCAAAACAGATGAATTCACGTAAAATGTCCTCGAACTCGAGTCGCAAGGAATCTACTTCTTGGCAGAGGGCACTGAACGAGTAAAGTATCTTGTTCAAAATTTTGTTTTCAGTATCAATCAACTGAATACAGCTAAGGCTCTCTCTGGAAGTATCTAGTATGACCGAAACCGTTGTGGAAGTCGGCATGACCAGGTTGGCAGCATCACAAGAGGAGGCGAAGCTCTGCAATCGAATGTCGTAATCTTCCAGGAACATACCGAATTCTTTAATTTGCGTTGCTCCATAATAATCTGCAATAAGGTTTCATGAAAAATCGAACTCGAAATATCCACTCAAAGGCTCTTATTACTAAGATTCTGCTGCTGACGCTGCATTGCGGGCGGCATATATGCTTCAAAACTGTAATTTTTATACACTTTTTAAATATATTTTATTTGTAGAGGAATTTTAATTAACGAAATGCAATCTTATCAAAATGTTTATTTTGGTCGTGTACAGCGAAGATTCGATTTTGTAAACAGAATTGAACACCGCAACAAAAAAACATAACGCATAACGCTATGCACGCTACTCTTCCGTTTCTTAGAATCCTGAATTGCATTACTCACGTTTATGCATAAACGCGAGCCCATGGGCTCGCAAACCCGGTATATTGAGAATTTTAACAAAAAAAAAAAAGAAACGTCGCTGCATGGTGAACTGGCTACAGAACACAGATCTCCAAGAATCTAGTACTTCACTTCTCTTTGTCAGAAGTCTTTCGGAAGTCGGAAGTTCGGAATTTTTCTTTTTAGCAGGCCCAAGGCCAATTCATGAGTGCGCAATGCGCATACAAAATTCAACAGCTGAAAACTTTTAGATCACACATATTCACGCAGAGAAAACTTGGATTTTGAAACAAAACAAAACTGACTTTGATTCAAAACACTCAGTTTTTTGAATCAAACTCCTGTTTTCTTTGAATCAATGAATTCTCGTTCTGATTCAAATGAATAATTTTTGAAAGAAAGAATTAATTTTTTGAACTGAATAATTTTGGAATTTGATTTTAAACAAATTCTTTGATTCAAAAGACATTTTTTCAATTGCAAATGTCTTTTGAAACAAAGTAAATTTTCTTTCAACCAAAGAAAAATGTTTTCAACAGAAAGGAATAATTTCATTAAGTTAAAACTTCAAACTTAGAAGATAATTTGGATTGAGCAAGTACCGAATTTCGAATAAAGTTTGGCCGGTCGTGTTAAAAATCAAAACTAGTGAATCAGAGATAGCTATTTAGGAGGATTCAGGATGAGGAATGCATACCATGGTAAGTGCGTGTTAATCCATTAGTCAAAAAGTGAATATTTAAGATTTTATATAAACTTTTGCATTGTTACAGGACCACGGCTGATTCCGCCCAAAATCCAGCGGTCTGATTATCTTCGGGCCGATTTTCAGCGGCAATCACCAGTTGGATGACCGGAGTTGCTTCCGGAAGTTTATTGAGCGGTCCAAGAAGAATGCCCTCAGGCCAAAATTTAGGACCGGTTAATTCCATTATAGTGAAGCAGTGTTTGTGTTAAGTTTGTAATAAAAATGAATTTAAGATGTAAATTGTTTCTTTTTATTGTTCAAAATTCCTAATTGGAACTTCTGAACAACAGAAAATATTTCTTCCAATTGGAATAAAAGGAAATAGATCAATGAACCAATCCTTTTAAATCTAAATCTAAATTACATTGTAGCAAACGAAAAAGACTTTGCATCAAATGAAACTGTTTTTTGTTTCAAAGCATTAAGATTTTGACTCAAAGATTTTTCAAAAGAAAAATTCTTTGAAACAAAGGAAAATGTCCTTGAACCAATGGAATTTTTATTTATCCCAAAATCAAAGGAAAAAATCCTTTGTTTTTGCTGCACTTTCCTTTGAAATAAAAAATTTTTTTTCTGCGTGTTATTATAGCGCGCGTAATGTGGCGTTGATTTGATTATAATGCATTCAAAGGAAACATAATGTTGTATTTAATGAGATTATTTTGTACGTACATATACATATTGTGAATTTAAATAAAATTTTAAAAACTTTGCTGGTGAACTGGCAACAAAACACATACTTCCGACAATCATAGTTCTTCACTTTTCTTTGTCGAAAGTCCGGACTTCTGAAGTATAATAGCGCCAGCACTAAATTTTACTTCAGAAGTCCGGACTTCCGACTTCCGACAAAGAAAAGTGAAGTACTAGACTGTCGGAAGGCTGTGTTTTGTTGCCAGTTCACCAGCGACGTTTCTAAAATTTTTATTAAAATTCACAATAAAGTTTAGTGCTAGCGCGTTAAAAATGGGTGTTAGTTGATAAAACAAAACAAAAATCTAACGGGGTTGAATAGGATCCATCTGAAACTTGACCATGTCAAAAGCCAAAAAACTTATTTGTCACTTTAAAAAAAAAAAATTTCAGAAAACAGATAGAAAAATATGAAAATACATAAAATAAAGTAAGGCAAGAAAACATCATTATTTATTGTAAATCCAAATGCTCACTGAAATTTAGTTTATTTATATTATTCATTTGAAGACTAGAATCACACTTACATTATGACACTTCGAATAGTCCTATTTGCCGCTGATAGTGTTCGTGATTCTACGCTGATTCTTTCACCAACAATGTTCAGTTTTGGGAAAATCAACCTTTAAAACGCTTCCCGTTTTTTTTTTGTCTGAGAGATTTTTAGGTTAATTGTTCCGTCTCATCTGTACACGATCAGCAAGTGTGCGTTAAATTTGTCAAAAACATTTCTATATGCTTCATCCAAGGCACATACGAGAAATTTCAATTCCTTTTTGATTTAGTAATTTGTAATTGTAATTTGTAATTTATTAACTTAAACGTAGCCTATCAGTTTCAGATTTCAATTCATTCTGGTTAAATTTTCTCTGAAACTCATGTGTGAGTTCTCATCGAATTAGTGGATAAATTTATGTTTTTGACCAAGAATGGTTTTTTTCACATGAGCGTACAACGAAAAAAACGTAACGCCACCCCTGCGCGCATAATTTTTTGAGAAGTGAAGAGGGAAGCGGTGGAAGCGCATCGTTATTCCGTATCTGTGTTTTCCAGTTGTGCATAACGAATTCGAAACAAGGAATTTTGGGAGATTTTGATCGTATTGATTTCACAATTTATTATATATTTGATAGCTGAAATCGACGACTCAAGGTCTGTGTAGTTTTTAAACGCGTTCGGAATCTAGCGGAAGTTGAAGTAATCTTTTAAAAATGAGCGATACGGATTTGATAAACGAAAAGCAACCAATCGTCATTCAGGATTCGAATAAGACGAGCAAATTCACGGATGTAGCTGACGCTTTAGGTCACGGAAATGGGCTGTAAGTATCTTTCTTGAAATTTCATCATTTTCCGTTGGGATCAAATCAATTCTCTGAAGTTGAAGAAAGCGAAGCAGAGAAAACCCCCAAAAATCTACCTGGTCAGGAAACCTTTTTCTGTGCGTGTTTCGTCCTTCATTGAACACAAGCAGGCAAAAAGAAAACAAAGGAGCCAGACTAATGAATGGCTGCATAGAGGCATAGATACATGCAAAATACAGATGTTTATTATGCTTCTCCACAGCCTGCTGAGCCGTTTCTTTTTATGTAGAGCACATTGATGGGTGATGTTTTTCCAAACATACATTTTCAAAAAGGCATATTTATCAAAAAGAAAGCATCAGATGTTATAGCAGATACCTATCAGTTTGATGTTTTGAAATATTCGTGGAAACTTCCTCATTTAAGGGGATATGTCTATAACGAAGGTCGATAGCTAGGGGTCAATAATCTTTTCGTCCTCTTGTACGACTTTGTAATGCACTGCACAATGTAGCGATATCCATTCCTTGATGTTTATGATCAAGATAGATGAACAAGGCTCCAGATGGCTGAAAATTGTTGTTGAAGGACTTTGATAGCAACGTCAAGCAAGCATCGTTATGCTTAGAATTTTCGGGATGAATAAGCCAGTGATTTTTAAAATCCCTTGAGAAAAAAAAGTTATGCTTAGAACACCAGCTATGAACACAAAGAAAGAATATTTGTGAATTTGATTTTTTATTTCAATACGATTTAATTTCCTTGAAATTAAAGGGTTCGATTGATTCTGTAACTTTCTATTTTATTAAAAAAAATTGCGATTTTCAAAATAAATATTTCTGAATTTCTGAGTTTCTGAGAGACAGTTAAGTTTAATTTTGTCAATTGAAGACTTATTGAATTGAAATTTTTTTTTTTATTTTCATGACAACTGCAATTTTATTTTTTGAAGAAAATGCTATTTTACTACACTAAATTCAATGTATGTCTACGCCACAGGAGTTCTAAACGCTTTGGAAGGGTAAAAAAACCTTTATGATTTATTGGAGTTACACGTTGGATGTATCTGAGAATTGAAATGATTTTTTTAATATCGTTAATTTTATTTTTTTAAACTAAATAAATGTTGTTGCTCTATTTCCTTCTGCAGTGATCATTATGGTAACCGAATCAAAGCTCGAATGCCGGTCGATCGGTACGCTTCCGAGTATAACATGAATCATCCGAAACGTGGCATGGCACTAATTTTCAACCACGAACATTTCGAGATCCCCCAGCTCAAGTCTCGAACTGGCACCAACGTCGATTGTGAAAATCTTGCCGCCACTCTGAAGTCTCTGGACTTTGATGTTCGTGTCTACAAAGATCTCAAGCTGAGAGACATGCAGAAGGAAGTCGAAAGGGGTAAGTACCTATTTTGAAGATTTTTTTTAATACTCAGACTCTGCCTTTCCACACTGAATCGTTTGGATAACATTCAATCAACAAACAAAAAAAGAACTTAAATAAGGTATGATGGTTGGTTAGTATCTGTAATGTTCAACATTTTAGTTTCCAGCATGGATCATTCCGATTATGATTGCATTTGCATTACGATTTTGTCCCACGGCGAGTTGGGTTACCTGTACGCGAAGGATTGCCAGTACAAGCTAGACATCATATGGTCGTACTTTACCGCGAATCGTTGTTTGAGCTTAGCTGGAAAGCCGAAAATATTCTTCATTCAGGCGTGTCAGGGCGATCAACTGGATTCCGGTGTTACGCTGGCAGAAAGAACCGAAACAGACAGCGCCGGTACGATGAGCTACAAAATTCCTGCTCATGCTGATTTTTTGATTGCCTACTCTACAATTCCGGGTTTCTACTCGTGGCGCAATACCCAGAAAGGGTCCTGGTTCATGCAGTCGCTATGTCAAGAACTAAGCCAGCATGGCAGAAAGTATGACATCCTTACACTGCTCACCTTTGTAGCTCAACGAGTGGCGTATGACTTTGAGTCAAACACACCCGACATTCCTATGATGCACCAGCAGAAGCAGATTCCGTGCGTGACCACCATGCTGACCAGATTGTTGCGTTTCACCGATAAGTAAAACATAGTTATGGAAAAAGTATATGTTGTCGATGAAGCACAGCTGCACAGTTAGAAAAGAAATTTAGATTCAAAATTATTTACTCAACAAGTATGCGGACCTTAAAGCGAGGCTTTGTCGCATATACATTTCCAACTTTGAGAATCTCATGTTGGATTTTTTTAAATCAAGTATCTACTTTTATTACGCGATCTACTTGACCTAAGTGAAGTGTTTCAATTATGATTATGGATTCTCATTATTTTATCTGTCTATCTTACTTAAATCTTTTTAAAGCTACATCTAATTGATGTATCATGATTTTCAACTGTGTCTCATTTAAATTTAAGTTTTAAAATTATGAAACAATAACACTAACTATTAGTACAAAATACAACTACATCATTTTTAACAACGCATCGAGTGGATGAATCTGGTTATATGAAATAAAATCAAACACAGAACTGCCCGTTTATCTCAGAGAAATACCATAGGAATTTTTCTTTCAAAAAAATAGGTCTAAAAGATATGGGTGTGATTAAAGAAACGAAAGACTTACTAATGGACTGGTGAAAAAATAAGTGAAAGTAGAGCATTTTAAAAATACTTAAAGGCCTTTCGGATTACTAAATTTAAAATAACTGAGTAAAACATTTTAAGTGGCAATTATTTTGAAGTTACATCAGAAGAAAAAGACTTGTTGTATTTCAGGTGAAAAGGCTCCAAATTAGTTCGCAAAGATCGCATCGTAAAATTGAAAGCAACTTCCTATTATGCTTTGGGAAAAATATCCAATTGCTTTCAGGCGATCGTTAATTCATTTCAAGACAAGAAACTGATCGCCATATTTTCAAGAAAAAATAGCTTCTAGTATTAAACATCAATACAAGTTAGTTTCAACACGATCAGAAAAATATATTAATAATAAAATATATCCAAATGACTTTAATTCAATCCCGAACATTCTTGTTGACTTTACCATAAACTTCAGGGAATGCATTCTCGCATCCGTACTTTTGACGCATCTTATCATACAAACCGTGATCGAACATTCGACGAAACTCGTCCCGGCTTCTATATGTGTCGGCATACAGCATCTGAAATCCTTTACACTTCTCAACCAAATCTTCGATAGCTCTTGTCGTCTCCACAGGATCGAATCGCCGGTTTTTCGGTACACCATAAACTCCAATATCGACGTACAAGTCGTTGGCCATTCCCTTGGCCGGCTGAAGCATTCCGGGGTTATTTGGCAACAGGAATGGACACAGCCACACCGGATAGACGTTTACCAGTCGATCAAATTCCTCGCAGCACTTTTTCATGGTACTAGTGGGAACCAGCAGGTCCTGGATGATATGATTGTTTTCGTAGAGCTTTTTCACCGTTTCAGTCTGAGTCAGTTTCAGTAGCGACACCTTGACCGGGAGCAGCCATCCGAAGAGATAGCGGAAAATGATATTATTTCCGAATGGCACGATATCCTGTAAGTAAAATAAGCTACAATATGATCGCTACTGTGATTTGACCCTCATCCGTCCTATAAATTTTTACCCGTTACAGTCCCTGCAGTGTCAATTGGACACTCCTAACTAAAACCAATATATCTCTCTTATTTTCCAACCGATTTTTCCGTTATTAAAAGTCTGAAAAAAAAATCCAAAAAACATGCTTCGGAAAAAAGACTGTAAATCAGCTGCGGAACGAAAAAAAAAAATTCACTTAGTGTCCAAGAAAGCTGAAATAGAAGCTATACGACTTGCAAAAGCCAGCAGATCGTGGCCTAGAGGATAGCATACTTGTCTTCTAAGCCAACGTTCATGAGATCGAATCCCGGTCGTGACATAACCTGGCACACATAGTATGATGAAGGTTGGCGGTTTTAGCATTAGTGAAATGCTAGCCTTGAATACCTTGGAATTGTACGACCCAATGATGCAGCACATGCATGTGGATGGATCTTTTCAAGGGAACTTAGATTGCACTTGGAGATCCAACCTAGTGATGTGTGTGCTCGTAGTGCTACCGGTAAACAACTGCAACTTCAACCAATAGTGCAGGGGTGTCAAGTAGCATAGCAAAGTAAAAATAATAACGCGGGGTAAACCACAATAGATCAACTTAATGGTCGCAGTGGACTCTCTCCCCAACAGAATTTTTATACGACTTGCAATGATGAGTGAAATATCGCTAGCAGTTGCTTATTCGTTTCTGAAAGTGGGTGGAAATAGACGGCAAAAACGACCAAATCATAGGATGTGTCGTAACAGTTGAGTATTTTGGCGTTGAAAGTTGCCTACACTCATTTCTTTTTGCATCAAACACGCTGAACCTACCTAACTTTGTATAATTTCGATACTTACGAAAACAGACAAAAACGCAAGCGTCCTCGTAAATTTTCGGGATTTACTTGATTTTTTATGTTTATCATATTTTTGTAAAATTTATTGCGGAAATGTAGCGTGAATATATAATACTCAAAATCCAGTGCGAAGTTGAATTTAAAAAAACTTCAAAAAAGTTTTGAAAATTCTTCAAAAATTCTGTGTTTTCGGTTTCTACACCACTTATTAGATTTTATGTAGGGTCACGATATTAATTTTTTTTAAATATATTCTTGTGTGCAACGTATAGCTTCTAACTTAAACTTTCTTGGACACTAAGTGAACTTTTTTTGAGCATTCTGTAGTTTTTTTTCCGGGTAGCTGATCTAGTCTTTTTCTGAAGCATGTTTTTTCGATTTTTTTTCATATAAGGTACACCGGGGCAAGTGCAAACGGTTTTTACCATAGTTCAACTTTCACTTGTCCTAGAAAAATATGTATTTGTTCAAAAATTATCAATCATCGTTCGTTGCATCACTAAAATAGTTCTCAACAAATTCCCGTTGGTAGTGAAAAATTAAAAAATGTTGGTAAAAAGTAACGGTGCTTTTGTGAAAAAATTTCAAAATTTGCACTTGCCCCGTTTATGGGGGCAAGTGCAAACGCAATACTTTTTCCAAACTAATTCACAGATGAGTCAGTGTATCGGTCTTAAAATGAATTGAATACATGTTCCGGTACGTTTTATAAACTTTGATTAATATGTTTGCTGTTTTCTTGCAATATTGATAACTTTTTGGAACTCCATTTTTGGTGACTGTTGTTTTAAGCAAAAGACCTTCATTTACTAATGCATTAAGGAATTTCGAACATCCGCTTCAGATACAACACTTTGGATACCCCTTCTGGCCATTTTAATATAATGCTGAACCATTTTTGTGATGAATTTTCTGAAATGGCTGATGTTGCATGGCTTAAAGGTGCGTTTGCACTTACCCCGGTAGTGTCGTTTGCACTTGCCCCACAGTGTGGGTTGACAAGAGCGAATATTATTTTCACAACTTTCGGGGTGTAATGAAAATTTATCATAAATTTTCTGCTTTCACTTGAATATCGGTCTCAAACACTCACCTTTTAACGAAAATTCGGATTTGAATGCCCTTTTTTGTAGCCAAAATATGCAAAACAAAAACACACTGTTCATGTCTAGTACGAACTTGAATTCGTGTGTGATCAAGCAGTGCCGTGTTTTTAGTGAAAAATTTAAAGAGAGTTTAGTTTATCTATGTCAGATTGTTTGTTTGGGTCTAAACAACAATTTCTAAAAGAAGAAATATTTTTTACTTTTCTTAGAAAAGAGAAAAGATGAACGTTTGCACTTGCCCCGAGTTTGCACTTGCCCCGGTGTACCTTACTTTGAATAACGTAAAACTGAAGTGTTGTAGCTGCATTATGTCTGAGAAACATATTTGAGTTACATTACGAGGCTTCCAAAACTATATATTTTCTAAAAATCGGTTCAGAAATAAGAGAGATATAGCGTTTTAAACGAGGAGTGTCAAATAAGGGAGTCCATAAAAAAGGAATGATGCAAAATTAAAGTTTTCAAGAATTCATTGCACCCAAATCAAGTTACAAGCTGCTAAACTTTCAATAGTATCATATTGACACTCAAGAGCAGGGTTAGGGTTAGAAGAAATAAAAACGGAAAGTTTTGTTAAAATTCTTACTTGAATCTCCCAGAACAGCGCTCTTGAATGACGATGGTAATAGTCCCGAAGAGGTACGTATTCATAGGTTATCTGCCCGCGTTTCAGAATGTTGCCGACGTGCGTGAAGAACCAGGGTTTGTACCATTTTCCAATATCGTTGACCTTGTCCGATTCGATCTCACTGTCATCGACCATTTCACCTGTCATGATAACTCCCTCGTTCAGGGAGTACAAAAGTCCTTCCACAAAATGATTGTTTTTCGTGTCCCGTGAAGCACCTTCAAACTTGTCCACAATAGCGTGGAGTCCAATAACTGGTTCATAGTGCAATCGTATGTATCTGAAAACAATCCAACCCCGCCAGCATGGTTAGTGATATAGATAATGTAGTTAGGATCATTCTATAAACTTACGTTGTGGCAGGAATAATTTTGATCTCCGCCGCTGTCAGTAAACCAAGTGTGCCGTAGGACCACGGAACCGAGTAAAACAAGTCACTGTTTTCGGTTTCGGAACACTTTATAACACTTCCATCGGCCAGAACCAGTTCATACGAAACACAAATGTGCTGAAACAGCCCGAAAATATGGGAACTAGACTCTACTCCTGTGCCCATAACCAAACCGCCCACAGTTAGATCATCCAGTTCGGGAACGACGGCTATTGTCCAGCCTATGGCTGCCAAGGTTTCCGACAGTTGACCTGTAGAAGAGAAAGTTGAACCATTTGACACATTTTCATTCGAATTTATGCACTGAACACCACATACCCATGGTGACGAGAGGTTCAACGCGTACTACACGTTTATCAGTGTCAACCTCCAGAACATCTACCAAGTTGCAGTTTATCTGGTAAGATGATTTCTTATACATTGGTTTTCTGAAGCTCATCGTCTGCCATCCCGGGCGGGCTGTACACATTTTGGATGTTGAACCAGAATCTTTCCATTTTCGGACCTGCAGGTGATCGAAAAATATGTATCGAGATAAGTGTTAATTGGTCTCGAATGGCTTAAATGTCTGAAGCTAAGTCTGAGCAGACCAACGGAGTTAAGTTTATAAAAAGTCTTCCTGTGTTAAAAGGAATCTGAGAGTAAAGAAAGGCCAAAGGTTGTTTCCTACTTTTAAATTTTTTAGTGTCTCCTTGAAAAAAAAATCGACATATTTGTAAAAAAACTTAAGCGTTATGGATTCCCAGACTGGATAACTAAATGGTTAGATACATTCCTACCCGTTGCATTCGTGGAATTCATTCTACTGTGTTCGATATGCCTTCTGGTGTTCCACAAGGTAGCCACTTAGGACCGCTTATCTTCGTGATTTTCATAAACGACTTAGTAACTTTCCTCCAATCACCCAAACCTCTTAATTGAAGACGATTTGAAATTCTACCAAATCGTTGACTTGAGACTGGACTGAGTAGACATTAATTAATTACTCGTATGATATGGAAAACTTGCAATGGAAGTAACGCCGATAAGTGCAAGTATACAAGCTTTTTTAGAAAAAGACTCCCTTTTGTGTGGTAGGCGTCTATCTAGTATGTGAGAGACAGCACTGACAGCTTAGCCTCTGCTCTCTCCCGATAGCTGCCGACGCTGCCGTGCGGTTGTGTGTTTGCTTCTCTTGCTGTGCCATTCAGTAGTCAACCTTTCAGCAGATAAGTCTCGTGTTGCATGTCGGGTGATTCCTTGCGAATGGCCATTTTGCACACCTTTGGACTTCGACTACGGTTTTGGTGGTATTCCTCGTTAAAGGAATGTCACTTCCAAAGGTATCGAAGCAACCTTTGATCAAAAGCTGTCGTTTACTTAGCAGATCGCGACACCAATAGGGGCCGTCCACATACCACGTGGACAACTTAGGGGGGGGGGGGGGGGGGGGTATGGAAATGTCCACGCTTGTCCACGGAGAGGGGGGTAGGGGTTTGGGTCATGTCCACGTGGACATACACGCAGAAAAATTTATTTTAGAAACAATAAGATTTCGAACGAAAATAATAAAATTTTTGGTTGGGAAAAAGCACAAATATATTTTTGGCCACATTGAATAAAAGTATCGATTTGATTTGAACTTATCGTTTGATTGAAAACGCAATACCCCCTTTTTGAAAATGATCCATCATACTTGTCAAAATAATAAAACTTTGTGTAAAACACACAAAATTTTTTTAGCTTAAAATTAAAAAATAGGAGGGGTTAAAAATTAAAAATATTTTATGATTTGAATTAATTTTTGTTGCAATTCAAAGGAAAGCTAAATTGTTATTGATTTTCGGATTTATTGAATTAATGCTTTATTTTTGGTTTTATTCTTCATTTATTCACATTTCAAAGCCTTTTTTCATTGGGAATTGTCTTCGTGATCCCCCTTAGCACATTTTGGAAAACTCATCCCCACTAATCGCTGGCCTTGGGAATAATTAACCCACTGCTGGACGAAAAACGGGAGCTTCGCACGTTAGTCCGACTTTGATCTGTTCCTTAAAAATTAAAAAAAAACAAAATTAGTACCTCACCCAAACTTTAGTTTATTATACAAACCTTTTCGATGCATGTTGGGACAAATTCGATGAAGAGGTCCGGCCGCACCGACGAATGAGAATTGTTGTTCGGCAGTCACAATCGTTTCAATAGCTGCTCAGAATGTTTCGGCTGCTGCTGCTCGCTGCTCAGAATAGAAAATTCTTTTTTTTTCCGCAAATTTTTCTTTTTTTTTTCTTTTGTTTTTTATTTACAGACCTACTACACGTATATTTAAATTAGCCGATTTTTGGTTTCGAATTAAATCAAATTTCATTTATAAGTAATAAAAAAGGAGTGTGTAAAAATTACAAAATTTTATTATTATTTCCGATCGATTTTTTTTTGTGAAAGCTATCAAAAAATCTGCATTGAAAATGTTAAATAAAATAACAAAACGTTTTGTTGAAACCAACCCCCTTTCTTTTTCTGCGTGTACTTACTTTCAAAATATTTTCTATAGGTGAATAAATATTAAGATGTTTAAATCAAAATCTTAAAATTGCAAAGCTTTCCAGTTTAAGTTTGAACAATTAGTAGCTACAAGTGGTAAATATAAGAAATAAGAAATTTAAAATTTAAAAAAAATTAAATCAAGAAATTATTATTCGTTTTTTTTTTTCAAAATCAGCCATGTCAAAATCAAAAACGGCAAAAAGTGGTGTTTTCTAACTGTCAAATTATAGGTATTTAAAAAAAATCAAATCTGTCCACGTGGACATCCGAAGGGGGGTAGGGGTTTGCCAAATGTCCACGCTTGTCCACGGAGGGGGAGGAGGGGGTCAAAAATCTCAATTTTCTGTCCACGTGGTATCTGAACGGCCCCATAGCTACAGTTTTCGATTTCGAAGAGAGCGGCAACGGCCACAGCTGCACACATACGGGTTATGTCGAACTCCTCGACAATTCGTAGTAGCAGGATACTGTCGAGCGTGACCACGTCAATCTTGCGGTACGGAGTGGCAGCCTGGAGGCCAGCCCTGGGAAAACAGCTTTTCCAATATTTCCTTCATAAATCTTTTAATCATGAAAATTTGGAAGAATATAGTAAAAGTTACTTCTTATGATTCTAATCATATCTAACATTCTATTTAAATAAGATGATAAGGGAGAGAAAATTGAAAATAAAGTTTTGAATTTTCACAGTTGGGCCGAATCAAGCCCATTTCAGGAGGACGTGCCATTATTGGAGTCAACTTTGAAAAAGTTTTCCGCATAGCTGTGATGAATTTAACAACTACAAACATGTTCACCGCTATGAAAAAAACACTTGAAAACTAGTTTTCAAACTCGTAGAACCAAAAAAACTTGTTTTGATAACAATTTTACCCATGTAGAAAGCAGGTTCTACTTAATTCCTTAGGGACTTAATTTGGACCACTAAACATAACTCGGGAATTATACTTGCGGTTAAATCACAGAGAACAGACGTACAAGCTAGCCCACGAAACTTGTGTAAAAACCCCAACACCCTTTAAATGCTAAATGTTCATGAACGTAACAAGACGTTGTACGATGATATGAAAAGAATTTTGCACACTAAATATTCAAAAAGCTTATTGAAATTGAAATTTGGAATTTTGGCATTATGTGATTTAATCAACTCGCTAAATCGGCATAAAACCAAGCCAATCATTCACAGAAAAAAAAAATGTAATGCTACTTTACAAGTGAATTTACGTTTCCGCATCATTTCTGAAAAAAAATATGGAAAAGACTATAGCATCTTTGCAATTGCAAAGAAATTTACATGAAAATGCGAGCAAAACACGCAGAAACTCAATGGGAATGCATGTTCTAAAGGACATTTACATGAAACTGCATGTGCTCCAAGCTATCAACACACTTGTTGTTTTGCTCCAATTCCCAAGTCATTTTTTTTGGCTTCACGAAAAATTATTATATTCAACTAATGCTCTGAGATAGTCTTAATATGCTTTAAAACTAAGAAAAATTGTTGAAATGTGTAAAAATTACAAGCATTAAAATATAGTCTTTCAGTCCCTGTGGTTATGAAATCTTTGAAGAAAAAAAACTGCTTAAAAAGTCTACTCCAACGAATTTTTTTCGTAAAACAAAAGTTGTTTCAAAGATAAAACTGAACTTTCGTGATTTTTTCAGCGATTCAGCTCAAAAAGATTCAGCAAAAATAGGTCGAATCGAACTCACTGCAACATTAGACTGAGTCGATTTTTGGTCATTTTTGAATTTCTCAAACCCTGGGGTCTTTAAAGCTTTGTTTTGGTTCAAAACTCATCCATGATTTTTTTGCAGAATTTATAAATAACGTTTACATGAGTAAATTTGAACTTTTAGATTTGTATGGGAAAATTGAATATCTTGTACTGAAAAATCATCATCATTTTTGTTTCTTCTGTGGAACCGAGCTTGCCAATGTTTTTTGTGTCAATTTATAAATTTTCTAAAGGAAATTTTCCGCTGAACAACTTAGTCCAAAACCGTAAATTCATATCTTATAAGGCAAAAAAGTTACTAGCTGTTTAACAGGGGTATGTCTTTTGGCATTTGGGGATTTTTTTTTATTATCTGACGGGTTTGCGCCGGGGGTCTTCAGATTTTCCCCAAAATTGAAAATTTGGTTCATTTTTGCGACTTAAAAACACATGTATTTTTTCAGATTTCTAACATTTTTATTTTTTGAGTTAGCTTCGGTTAGATTTTTTTGTCAATAAAAAATAACCATTTTTCAAAGCTACATAACTCTGTTATTTTTCAACGGAAATTATAAAATAGCACATCAAAATGCATTGAAATTTTATCAGCTTTCCAAATAAAAAAGCTGGAAAAAAATAAATAAAGGCCTTCAACATGAAAAGTTGTAAATAAACTTTAAATGGCGTCTAAAAGTACCGGCTGCACCACCGAATATTTTGCAAAAAATACCATTGAATAGCTCAATTTATGATGCAACTTTCATCTGAAGACACCAAAGTGGGCCATCAACTCCTTGAAGAGTTATGAAAGAAATAATGGCAACAAATCTTTTATTTTGCATAGAAAACAAACAATGATCGAACAATTGCACTAACATATGGAGTGAGCGCGTACTTCTAACAACATGGAAACAAAAGAACTTTTCAAAGCAGGTAAAAAACACTATTTTTTTGTGCTTTGTAGAGTATCTGCAGCATAACTGACTTAAAATTTTAACCAAAATTCTTAGTATCGTATTGTTAATGTGATATAACAAATAATGGAAATTTTGCTTTTACAACTTGGTCATATGCTATATAACTTATTAACTTTTCGATCAAAGATCATTGTGAAGCATAATCAATGCCAATAGTAGAAGGTTCAGTCCCTGTGTTTGGGATCACAAAAATGTGATTAAAAAAATGAAATATAGATGTGTATTTATATCGGGAGCTAAGCACTGGACACCAAAATCCTTTCCCATTGATCATTAACAAAGAGTGTGGCACAAATGTAGAAATAATCGAAGAGCTCAGTATGGCCAGCCTGTATGCCAGGCTGTAAACAGCATCATTCCCATTGTAGGTAATATTACATTGAAAATATGATACTTTTACCGTATTCGTTTTCTCCATTCGCCCAGTTTTGAGGTTTACCATACTAGAACGAACATAATTTGTCGTCAGTGTTTTGCTACCTCGATCAAACGAATCTTCAGTGTTCCACCGTCCATTTTAAAACAAATCTGGGGAATTACGGATGCAAAACTGAGCGCATAAACTTCTAAAAATGACAGCAAAATTTGCAAAACTTGTTGTGACCTGGTGCAAAACTGGGTATAAACGAATACGTTTTTAGATTTTTGGATATAATATGAAGTCAGTTTAGCTGCAACACTCTACCGCCCTTACTTTCATAACAGTCCCATATGCAAAAACAAGCAAGCGAGAAAATCAGCTTCTCCTGTTTTGGAATACATTTTTAAATTGTGATCACCACTTTCGGCATAAACAAAAATCGTTTCTAGGTTGTCATAATAAATCGTAAGACCTGAAATTTTCGAAATTAAGTTATTGGTAAGGTCGAGAGCACCATTTTTATTCATTATTCTGTTAATCGACCATATTTGAAACCTTTTTCAAATCTACTCGCATGACAGTCCCATACAGAATATTTTTTTCTCACCATGCTACTTTCTAAGACTCAAATTTGATCATTTTTGAACTTCTAAATGCATTTGTCAGAAAAAGAAACATACAAAACATCGTAAATTCCACATTGTAAGTTGAATCTTTTTACGATTTTTGATTGCATCCGATAGTTTTTCGCTCAGGAAGTCGTTCCTAAGGAAGTCAGACCTGCCTTCGAAAACTCGTGTGCATCATTTGACATCAAGTGAGTTAAATTTGTTTTAAATGATTCAAAGCAATAAATCAAAGACTATTTCGCCGAAAGAAGCATTGAAAAGTAACCAAATCCTTGGTATTTCACATATAGAACTGTTATTCGGGTATATTTCATATAAGACAGTCACAAATTGATATTTTTTTCAAAATTTGTAGAACAAAACCTCTTTTTTTAGTGTTTTATTTTGAATCCCTATGTTGACCTAAAATGACGAAAATTCATATGGGACTGTTATGCGAGTAGAGGCAGTCTACAAAGCACAAAAAATAGTGTTTTTTACCTGCTTTGAAAAGTTCTTTTGTTTCCATGTTGTTAGAAGTACGCGCTCACTCCATATGTTAGTGCAATTGTTCGACCATTGTTTGTTTTCGATGCAAAATAAAAGATTTGTTGCCATTATTTCTTTCATAACTCTTCAAGGAGTTGATGGCCCACTTTGGTGTCTTCAGATGAAAGTTGCATCATAAATTGAGCTATTCAATGGTATTTTTTGCAAAATATTCGGTGGTGCAGCCGGTACTTTTAGACGCCATTTAAAGTTTATTTACAACTTTTCATGTTGAAGGCCTTTATTTATTTTTTTCCAGCTTTTTTATTTGGAAAGCTGATAAAATTTCAATGCATTTTGATGTGCTATTTTATAATTTCCGTTGAAAAATAACAGAGTTATGTAGCTTTGAAAAATGGTTATTTTTTATTGACAAAAAAATCTAACCGAAGCTAACTCAAAAAATAAAAATGTTAGAAATCTGAAAAAATACATGTGTTTTTAAGTCGCAAAAATTAACCAAATTTTCAATTTTGGGAAAAATCTGAAGACCCCCGGCGCAAATTGTCAGATAATAAAAAAAAATCCCCATTTATAAACAATAAATTCAAATGACACCACTGCTTGTGCCCTGCGAAGTTATGCATGAAAAGTAGTCATGCAATACCTTGCTATGCACCCAGCAGTGGTGTCAATTGAATTTATTGTGTATCAATGCCAAACGACATACCCCTGTTAAACAGCTCATAACTTTTTTGTCTAATAAGATACGAAGTTATGGTCTTGGACAAAGGTGTTTAGCAGAAAATTTTCTTTAGGGAATTTATAAATTGGCACAAAAATAATTAGCAGGCTCGGTTTCACAGAAGAAACAAAAGTGATGATGGTTTTTCAAACAAAATATTCAAATTTCCCATACAATCCTAAAAGTTCAAATTTACTTATGTAAACGTTACTTAAAAATTCTGCAAAAAAATCATGGATGAGTTTTTAACAATGTATTTTGTTTAATTCGAGGTTTCACTTATCCGAGGTGGCCCTTCCTCCGACTACCGCGGATAAGTGGGGCTCTTCTGTCCATCCTTTTCCTTCTGTTTTGAATACCATTAGTAAAAATGTCAGATCTTGAAAAACACTGACAAAGATGCAATCATCTTTGTATTGCAATTCGAAACACCAGCTTCAGTTCTTATTTTCAAATGCTGAAATTGATTGGAAATGATGTCTTAAAAAAATCTAAATTTAAATAACTTTTACAATATTCTTTTATTTTCAGAAGGTGCAGCAAAGCACACCGGGTCAGTTGTATATTAAACAACCGTAGCCGGTCTCAAGATGTGATTTTTTTTTATAAAGAAAAACATTTCTACTGTCTGATGATAGCTTAAAAGTTAGACTATTTTGTTGTGAATCATGGCCACCCTTGACTTAAAATTTACATCATTACTACACTAAGGTGATCTGACAAGATTACAGTCAATCTATGATGACCTACTAATTTATTGCATCATTCTTACTCCCACAATAGATCTGAAGAAAAGATAGATTTCGATCATTGAGTCGATTACTAAAACATTGGATGGTGTTCTGGCGAATATATGGTCTCAAACGATAAACTATTAGATAAAGCAGTATGAAAAAGAACTAAAACTTTAAGCTGAACAAAACTCTTATTTTGTCTCAAACTCACCCTTTTCAAATGAATTTGAGTATGCACAAACTATTTACATCAATTTTTTTTTTTTATAAATTTTCGTTCTAAAGAATTCGCCGTCTTTGACATTTTCTGACAGCTTGTAACTTCAAGTTTCTATGCTCCAAAAATTAGAACGATACTTGAACCCGTTGATGAACTAGAAGCATTTTCGTGGGAGTAAAAAAATTGCGATTTTTCTGAAGTTATGGGAGACTTGATCCCCTATTGAAGGAGGCTTGATCTTTAATTCAGGAAGTCCTAATCCTTGTATAAAAATCAAACAAAACCCCAAGATAGAATGTTAATTGACTATTTTGGTCATGTTTGTTCTCATTTCACAATTTATAGCAGACATAAGAAGAAAATTCTATAACTTTGTCTCAACGACAACAACATTGCATACTTAAAGGCGCTATTTTTTATAATTAATAGAAAATTAATTATTTTTGCTCTCTTCTTCAGACAATTGTTTGATAAATATTAGTTTTTGGTTAAATATTAGTAATTTCGTAATCAGCAATAATAACGATCAATTCAGAAGAAGAATATGCCGTTTGGAGGGGGGATTGTACCCAACTCTAGGGGATCAATTATACCCATAATCAACATTTTAGAAAACATTTTCTAAAAAAAGTTGAGAGTTTTCCATTACTTTGAAAATATGGCATTATGAAGTTCATTTTACGCTCGAACGATTGATACATTGGAACAAATATTTTTTTATAATTTTCCCATGTAAGGAACATTTTAAAGTGATGAAAAAAGATCTTCAAGTTACATTTTGTGAAATTTTTCAAACAAAGTTCAATTACTCAAACAATTATTTTGTTAAGATTTTTTAAACTACAAGCATTGTTCTTTTGCTCATTTTGGCACATTTTTTTAGAACATTTGATCTTTGTAAGACATTCCAGTTTCGAGATATAGCTAAGGAATCAAGTATCCCCAGGGATCAAGTATCCTCATTCTCCCCTACACAGAAAAAAAAATGTAATCCTACTTTACAAGTGAATTTACGTTTCCCCATCATTTCTGACAAAAATATGGAAAAGACTATAGCATCTTTGCAGTTGCAAAAAAAAATTACATGAAAATGCGAGCAAAACACGCAGAAACTCAATGGGAATGCATGTTCTAAAGGACATTTACATGAAACTGCATGTGCTCCAAGCTGTCAACACACTTGTTGTTTTGCTCCAATTCCCGTAGGAATTGAATTCCGTTTGCTGCTCGCAGAATATTCTAGCAAGGTAAGTTCTGATCTAAAATCTATCCAATTGTTTGTAAAACGACGTTGTCGAATAGTTGTAACCAATCTTCACTAATCTTTTCACATCGATTGATCTTTTTTTTTCAGAAACCATAAGAGCCAAAAGCAGCGGCAAATGCAGCTAAGGTCTTAGTAAGGAGTAATTTGTTGTATTCTACAGTCTGCAGTTAGATTCCCGGGGAACTTCAAACACTTATGAACAGGTGTAAATATCAAACATAAAATCTGCTAATAAAGTATGAATACCTGGTCAAACTTGTGTTTCCGATCTTATTTCGAACATTGTTATCCAATAGGAATTTTGAATTGAGGTAAAAAAATGTAAACTTACAATAAACAAAGCACATGAATGCTATTGGGATTTTACATGAAGTATGCAGTATCATCACATGTAAAAGGCCGATTCCCTTCTACCCATGTACTTACATGTAATGCTACATGGATTTTTCTAACTGTGTATGTTTTGTTAATTGACTGATATGATAAAGATAAATTAATTACGGAAGGAACCTACAATAAGAAAATAACATAACAAGATGCATTTTTTAAGTATGATAAAATCGACCAGAATTTCTCAACATACTACATATGAACGAATATTATAAAATCACTTTAACGATAGCTTCCGAAAAAAGTCCCCTATACCTCGGCCTTAGGTCATCATCAATTGAAGCGCAGTAATGAAATGATAACTAGCTCGCTCACCTGTCGCTGGATGGCTGCTACTTTTGCATCGTGACTTTTGGGAGCAGAATGCAGCTTGAATATGATTCTACTACGGATGCTGTAGAAGAGATTGTACAGGAATGAGGCCGGTAGTAGAAACAGTATCACGATAATCCACCGATAATCGATCAGCAGAATCTCCGTAAGCGTTTTATTCGCCATTTGCAGCACGGTTCCGAAAATAACTCAAAAAACTGAACATCAACGACCGAAAACGAAGAGCGCGATCGCGAATTCCGATGCCAACGACCTTTCTGACGCTCGCTGTCTGACCAAACGTCCAGACTGCCAGCGGACAAATGGATGAATTTATTTATAAATTCGCCAACTGGAAGAGACTGGACGCGGCAGATTGTCGATTTTCTTCCAGTTTTGATTCTATTTTGTTGTTGTTTCGTTATCGCATTGCATTTTGATAGGTTGACTGCAAGAATTGGGATGGAGATTCGTGCTTCCAGTTGAAATAATGAATATAAACTTTTTCTACTAGGTATTATTAAGAATAAAGATTTCAAATTTGTAAAAGAAAGAAAAAATAGTATAAATATGCGCTTTTGATTGAATCTAGGACGATTTAATTAGGGACGAATGCCTCCTGTGGAGTTAACATCCCTTAAAAAAATGATTCTACATAAATTAGGAAATAAATATCGAAGTTTCACTTTCTCTTTTATTTCCTTTTTTCTTGTCTTTTTTGTCGATCATTTTGAAAACTTGTACTTGTTTTACAAATTTTTTAAGCTGATGCAACCTGATGAAGGATAAAAATGTTGCCCATTAGAAGTTAGGCAGAAGATATGAATCAACCATGTTCAGCTGATAAATGATCTCGTTAACAGGTGCAAACAGATGCGATTGTGCATTCCAATCTCCAAGTCAGATATGCAGATTGAGCGTTGCAAGAAGAAGCAAATGGAAAAATCGTTCAAACGATAGGTGCCCTCAACATTGGGAGCAGATAAGCTTTTAAAACACCACGATTAGATTAAGATTTCCACAAGAAAAACAGCTGTGTTGAGTAAGGTGAATCTGCGAGTGCAGTTGGAGGTTATCATGGGAAATTATCAGTTATTCAAATTGAAATTTATGATATGTTCTTAAAGCGAAAACAGAAGCGCGGTACGATGACAGAGTACGTGTCAGGGCAATCAAACGGTGGTATCGTATAAGCAAACCAAAAAAAAAAAACGCCATGCCACGCACCGGCATCGGCCTGGTTAGGAACAAGAAAATGTGGGTATCTCATTGTGCTGTTTTTTTTCGCGGCTTGAAACGACGCTGACGAAATGACGATAAATGTGTATTATTCGTCTTTGAAGGAGAAGGTACTCGTGATCTTATCCTTTACGACCTACAAACTTCTCGGCAGGTTTAAATTTTTTACTTTTGTCATTTCTAACACGAATAGCATTTTTTTTCTTTAGATTTGCTATGCACATTTTACACATTCCAAGAGATTCTGCAGCATCGACTTGATTTCTAAGAATCAAAATTATGAATTACTTCATTGATTAACACTTTTGAATACCAAAAAATGTGAAATGTTTAATCGCACTTTTCAATCAATCAAACGTCGAAGCTGTTTCAGTCACTGTAAAATAATTTTGAAATGTGGATTTAAAAATTGACGCAATTTGACACAGTTGGCATCTTTTGATTTTATAGAAATACGTAACACAGAATTTTTGACAAATTTTCAAATGAATCCATCTGTTTTTTTAACTTTTTGTCAATCAACGTTTTCTCAGAAAACGAGACGGTTTGTTTTTTTTTCAGCCAGAATATTTTTAAGTCTTCAAATAGTGGAAATTGAATTAAAAGGAAAATCTATCAACAAAAGAAGCAAGTGAACAAGTGGAAGTCGAATGCCGAGTGCTTAAAGTTTTAAAATATACAAAAAAATGGTTGTTCTTTGGTCGATATGAAGGAAGAGGAAGGTCTAGCACTACGCCCTCCGGGAAGACCAAGGACTGATTTTCCTCAACATTAGTGTTATTTTGCGATGGGGTCTCCGATTTTTATTAAGATAAGTATTTTGTTTCATTATTTTTTACCTGAATGTAAATTTGATATTGTTTTTTGACTGAATGATTTTTAATTTTTGGGGATTGAAACGGCTTCGTCAGTAATTTGTGGGAGTGGAAACGAGTTATTTTTATTATCGTCCAAACGTTTCGGCCATTTGTTGTTGCCTTCTCCAATGGGTAATAAGGCCGGAACAAATTTCAAATCCTTCTTTTGTCACTCGGAGTTTGAACATCGCGAGGGGGGGGGGGGGGGGGGGAGGGACAATAAAAAATAATGCGAAAAACAAATAAATTGAAATAAATTGCACGAAATCTTGTATGCAACCAAGTTTCCTAAAATATCATTACACAAAACCTAAAAAACAAGTAATTTTTTTATCGAAAAATTCAATAAAATCAAGACTACACGCAGAGAAAACTTGGATTTTGATACAAAACAAAACTGACTTTGAATCAAAAAATTCATTTTTTGGAATCAAACTCTTGTTTTCTTGGAATCAATGAATTATGGTTTTAATTCAAATGAATAATTTTTGAAAGAAAGAATAAATTTTTTGAATCGAATAATTTTGGACTTTGTTTTTAAGGAAATTCTTTGATTTAAAAGACATTTGTTCAATTGCATATTTCTTTTGAAACAAAGTAAATTTTCTTTTAACCAAAGAAAAATGCTTTCGAAGGAAAGGAATAATTTCTTTAAATAAAAACTTCAAACTTAGAGTTATTTTGGATTGAGCAAGATGAATAAAACAGAAAAAAAGAATTGAGTTTGGCCGGTTGTGTTAAAAATCTAAACCAGTTAATCAGAGTTAGCTAAGGAGAATTCAGGATGAAGAATGGTAAGTGTATCCGTTAATAAAAAAGGGAATATTTAAGAATTTCTAGAAGCGCTTGCATTGTTACAGGACCACTGCTGATTCCACCCCAAGTTCAGCGGTTAGTTTATCTTCGGCCCGATCTTCAGCGGCAACTACCAGTCGGATGGCGAGACTTGCTTCCGGAAGTCAGCTCACGAAGAAATGCCTCTACGCCAGACTGGTAAACTTTGTCACCGAAATTTAGGATCGGATCATTCAATTATTTATATAGTGAACAAGTGTTTTTCTTAAGTTCGTGAATAAAAAAGAATTAAAAATTTTATATTTTTCTTTTAATTATTTAAAGTTCCCAATAGGAACTTCGGAACAACTGAAAATATTTCTTCCAATTGGAATAAATGGGAAAGAGTTCAATGAATAAATGCTTTTAAATCTAAATCTTTGTTACATTGTAGCAAACGAAAACAACTTTGTATCAAATGAAACTGTTTTTCGTTTCAAAGGATTAGAATTTTGATTCAAAGATTTTTCAAAAGAAAAATTCTTCGAAACAAAGAAAAATTCATTTGAACCAAAGGAATTTTTGTTTATCCCAAAATCAAAGGAAAAAATCCTTTGTTTTTGCGGCACTTTCCTTTGAAATAAAAAATCTTTTCGCTGCGTGTACAAAAGGTGAAATTACTTCCGTCTTCCAAAATTTGTTTTTTTCTTCTTGTGATCTTTTGGATTCTTGATTTTTATTCCAAATTTACATTAAATACTTCAAACTTTATTTATTTCCCCCTTCGGGATTTTGGAAATTTCGAAGGGGGGGGGGGGGGGGGGTGACAAAAGAAGAAATTGATATTTGTTCCAGCCTAATCGTGAGGTTCGTTTTCGGTCTGATTTTTGTTGTGATTAATTATTGTAGTGCCAATTTTTTCTGTGAATATGCGTCGGGAATTGAACCGCAACGCTTCACCATTAGATAAACTGTTTATCTAATAGTGAAGCGTTGCAGTTCAATTTTCGTCGCATTTTCACAGATAAAATCGCACTACAGTATTTAATCACATCAAAGATTAGACTAAAGACGAACCTGATAATTATTACCCACTGAGGAGGACCACAATGGATAGCCGAAGCGTTTGAACGATAATAGGGATGACTAGTTTTTGTTCCCACAAATGACTGACGAAGCCGTTTCAATCCTTGAATGTAACTTTTTTTTTTATAAATTTTGATCCATAGTTGAATATCAGCCAAGTGAATTTTCAGCATTTGTTTCCATTTTCCTAAGATTCTGCCACTTGCTAGATGTACACAATGGTGTACACAATCTTTCTAGTGATAGCTTCATGCTTCTGAATAAACTGTTCGAAAGGCTTTTTCTGGTGATTTTTTTTTTATTTTAAACACTATTTTTCTAAATTTTGGTAGAAACAGAAAGGCTGGCGCTATGTCCTCGGGGTTCAGATTCAGCTCTTAATAACTTAATAACATGCTCTTTTGAGCATGCTCTTTTCAGACATTTGCCGAGCTTTTTTTTTATACTGATATTTTTTTCATGTTCATTCATCATCGCTTAACTTGTTGCAATTCAAGTTAGGATTTTCATAGAGAGCTCTCAAATAAAAAAAATCTGTTAAACGTCAACTTGATATGCCATTGGATTAAGAGACTATATAAAAGAATTATTTTTTAAAATTAATGTTTATACTTGGTAATAGTCGTTTACTTTTTTTATCACCATTTAACCTGCTAATGAACTGAAAGCTTTCTATAGAAACTTTATGAGTCAGGAAAACAAAATTTATTGTTCACCGTAACACTAGTCAAAAGTGTCTTCCAACCGATTCCTTTAACCCCTCTCCCAACCAAAATTATTTTGCTAGGATGCAGAGGTGACCTCGGTCCTAAAGCACAAATTAGATCTTTCATCCTTTCTCTTTCTTCCAACCTATCCATTGACTACTAGGACGTGGCCGGCGCCGTTATTGACGTTCAAAGAGAGAGCATCAGTTTTGTGCAGTGTGAATGAGCTGCTAATCCCAAGCACCATTCATTTGACCTCTGAATGAAATTGATGGCCTCGGTCAATCACGGAGTAGCAACCATTGGCGATGTGGAACTTGTTCTACTGAGCCACACCAGCGATCGTGGAACTCGAAATGATTGTTATCATAATTTCGGGTTTTACGGTTTAAGGTGGATGTGAGTAGTTAATCAAGCTAAGCTAAGCTAAGCTTTTTGTCAATCAACGTTTTCTCAGATTATTTCAACCTCCAAATTTAACTTGCAACTGAATTTCGAGTATATTTTCATACCGGTTCACAATGGGGAATAAAGTGTATAAACCGCGAAGAAATTCATTATCTTCCCTCCTACATGAACCAAATCTCTGAAAATATACTTTTCTACTCTATTATGTGTTGTGAGCCTACTTGGTTGAATAATTCTACTAGAACATTTGAAACTGATTCTGTACTTTTCTACAGTGAAAAAATGTCCGGAAAATCAATTGGACATAGTTTTAGACGCCGCACGCCTTTTTCATCCCTAACTTCCCTATATTTTGAAACAATCCAGAAAAAAACTAATTTGGACTTAAAAAAATACATAGACCTATCTTGGGGGCCGTTCAAATATTACGTAACGCATTTTCGAGCATTTTCGACCCCCCTTCTCTCCTACGTAAATATTTAAAATCCACAAAGCGTAACAAGCTGCTATACCCCTCCCCCTCCTAAAGCATTACGTAATATTTGAATGGTCCTTTTTGTGATTTTTTCCGAGGATTCGAATGAATGCTGTTTGGAGTTATTGCTGTTTTTACCCTCAATTCCCCTACATTTTTCAATCAATTTAGAAAAACGCATTTCGGAGTTTCATTCAGACTTTTCTTGTGTTACCTATTCATTCGATGTTCGTTGTTTTTTGTTATTTTTGACTCATTCCTATATGTTTAAAATTTTAATTAGCTTCATAATCAGTTTGCCTAAAATGCTTGAAGCGAGGTTGACCGTCAAATGACAGGTGTCAAATAACACATCTGCCACCGGATCCAAAGTCCAGAACATGTCCGAAGAGAATAAGCAAGAACCTTTGCTGATGCGTGAACGATAGCAGATGGCTCGTGCACTTAATTTAAAACACGGATTCAGTAAATACGTATTGGAGAGTGGGGAAGCATGGGCCACTTTTTTTCGTTGTTCCATAACTTCTTTATTATAAAAGATAAAATGAAAATAAAAAATGGTATGGTTTTCTACATTTTCAAGGTATCATAAGGTATTTTTGTAAATTTTTAATAAGTAATTTTCCAAAATTCAGACTGTTTGAAAAAATGCAATATTTTTTAGATTTTGAAAAATGGTGGGGAATCGTGGGCCACCGAATCCAAATTGACCAAATAACATGCAAAGTTTATGAGTTGTCCCAAAACTGTGATTTTCTAATTCATTCCGTTATATTAAAGCAATTTCAGATGATGAAATAAAAAAAATAGCTGTGTTTGATCGCATAGATTTCAAAACCTGGCTCGCGAACGTTTTGGCAAAATTTCTTATATAGGATGGACAACATACTTTTCATAACTCTTCATTTGGCGTAAGAAAACTTTACAGATAGGTAAAACGTATTTTAAGTTCTGAATGTGTATAAAAACATAAAAATATAGGTGCTTCAAGATGTGTGCCCACGATTCCCCACAAGCTATGATTTGCAAATTGGTTGCGTTCACAGAAAGAAAAATGTAAATTTAAGTTACACATTTTCGCATCGTCGCCGACAGAATATGGAAAAGACTATAGCATCTTGACGATTGCGAAGAAATTCTCGTGCAATTTCATGTAAATCTCAGCGTTGGCGACGTTCGTTCGTTCTTTTTTGTACCTGTTCGAGTGCTGTTTGCTTCTGTTCGAGTTGGAGGTAAAGTAAGTAAGTAAGTAAGTAAAGTAAGTTTCAAGTAAATTTTCATACTGGTTCACAATAGGGGGGGTGGTTAATAAACCGCGAAGAACACTTCCATCTGTACCGTTGAGTCGTCAACACGTACACCGGAGCATCGCATCGTTGCTGTGTACCTGCAGGAACATTTTACTATTTATTTTATTCTTACCTGTTTTTCAATCACTACACCTTTCAAATCGTATGATATTTTTAGAATTTATTCAAATTTTTATTGTTTTGTTGGCATGATTTTAAATCAAATTATAACATAATTTATAAGCAACCGCTATATCTTGATTTGTGTTAAAGATCTGATAATTTAAATTTGTTTTTTAAGCTCCGCCCTAAAAAAAAGGAGGGTTCCAAATAAATCGTACGCAAACAATCCAACTGATGAAATCTGGTTGGTTTTGCTTAATATGTTCTAGATTTATGCTAAAAAACTGATAAGAGAGCCCACACCCCCCCACCCCCCCCAACAGCGGAGGTTGAGCTACTGGCCACGGTAGCTATCCAGGCAGTGGAACGCTGGATGCACTCCAAGTGCCTGCGTCTAGCCCACCACAAAACCGAGATGGTGCTTATCACCAACCTGAAATCACCCCAAACAGGTACCATTGCCGTTGGACCGTGCAATATCGTGTCCAAACGCGCAATCAAGTACCTAGGGGTGATGATTGACGACAGGCTCAGCTTCACGAGCCATGTCGAATACGTGTGCAAGAGAGCGGCAATGGCCACGGCCGCACTCACACGAATGATGCCGAACTCTTCGGCCATCCAAAGCAGCAAAAGGCGGATCCTGGCAAGTGTGACCACATCGATCTTGCGGTACGGAGCAGCGGCCTGGAGGCAGGCCTTGGGAGGAAGCTGTAACCGGCAGCGACTTTGCAGTGTTCAGCGGCTGATGAACCTGCGGGTTATCAGCGGATACCGGACCATATCGTCCGAAGCCGCCTGTGTAGTAGCGGGTGTTATGCCCATCTCGGTTTTGCTTGAGGAGGATGTCTATTGCTACGATAACAAAGACACGCCCAACGTTCGAGATCTCGCCAATGAGGACTCGATGTCCAACTGGCAGCAGCTGTGGGACAGCTCAACGAGAGGAAGGTGGACCCATCGTCTGATCCCGCACATCGGGAACTGGATCGGAAGAAGGCACGGTGAAGTGGACTTCTATATGACGCAATTCCTGACTGGTTATGGATGCATTATGAAGTACCACTACCGGTTTGGACATGTGGCTTCGCCATATTGCCCAGATTGTGGTGATGAAGAGGAGACACCCGAACATGTGGTGTTTGTCTGTCCGAGGTTTGCGGCGGTACGTACTTCCATATTTGCCGCCTGTGGGCCTGACACGACAGCAGATAACGTTGTACAGAGGATGTGTGCGGATTCCAACACTTGGCATGCGGTCAGCGATGGGTTCACTCGGATCATGACTGCCCTGCAGAGGAGCTGGAACCAACGGCAGTCCGCGAACGGTGTAGGATGACTCCATCGGCGGGGAGCATCTGAGTAGTGTGCGTCCGATCCCCCGATCGAAGCTACAAAGATAATGCAACATCTTCTGCGTAGCGGAGGTCAGGGGTGCGCCGCGAACGTGTGTAGGATACCCCAATGTCGGGGGGTATCCGAGTAGTGCCGCTTCCTAAGAGGGAAACTGCGGGGATAAGACTTTACCTTCCTCGTAGCAGATCTCGAGGGAAGAGGGTTAACCACTGTCGGGGGATACCCACGGGTAGAGAGGCTCTCGACGCCGGGCGAGCCTCTCGAGTCGGTGTAGGATGTCGTCACCGTCGGGAAACATCCGAGTCGTAGCGTTCCAAGTCCCGAATGTGTGCCGAGTCTAGGATAAGCTGCTCTCGATCTGGCACACAACGGGCAGGAAAAATCCGCGGGCCAAAAATCCTAGGGTTGCCAGCCAAGGGGGATAAAGAAGACCGGACAACGGTCGGAGTAGACTGACCCTATCGACGGGGGGCTGTCGAGTAGAGTGCGTCCGACCCCGCGGTTTGAAGTTACAAAGATAAGACAATACCTTCTGCGTAGTGGATGCCGTGGGTGCGCCGCGTTCGTGCGTAGGATGCTCCACCTTCGGGGAGTATCCGAGTATAGCGGTTCTCAACGACAGAAGCTGCGGGGATAAGACTTGACCTTCTTCGCAGTGGAAATCGTTGGGAAAGGGTTATTCCACGTTCGGGGAATACCCACAGGTAGAGTGGCTCTCGACGCCGGGTGAGCCATTCGAGTCGGAGTAGGATGTCGTCTTCGCCGGGAATCATCCGAGTCGTTGCGTTAAGTCCCGCGCGTGTGCCGTGACAGGCGCGAGTCTAGGATAAGCTGCTCTCGATCTGGCACACGACGGGCAAGGTGGCTAACCTCGAACCCTGAAGATAAGAGGTTTGGCTTCGAGTCGTTAGAGGAGAGGTCAGGTCTCAAACCTTCAGGCGGAGAGGTTTGTGTGGTCAACCCCGAGTCTTTATGATAAGGGGTCGGGTCTCGAGTCGTAAGAGGAGGGATCAGGCCCCTTACCAACAAGAGGAGGGGTACAAGTGGTCACCTCGAGTCATTACGAGGAGAGGTCAGATTTCGAGTCGTTAGAGGAGAGATCGGGCCTTGAATCGTGCAGAGGAGAGGTAAACCTCGAGTCGATGCGAGGAGGGGTCGGATCTCAAGTCGTTAGAGGAGAGATCAGGCCTCAAGTCGCGAAGAGGAGAGGTTTGTGTGGGAATCTCGAGTCATTGCGAGGAGATGTCGGTTCTCAAGTCGTTAGAGGAGAGTTCAGGCGTCGAGTCGTAAGGAGGAGAGGTTTTGCTGAAAGTGGTCTCGTTAATGAGTATTGCCTTGGAGCGCATTAGCGCGAATAGACCTCCCACTATTGAAGTATAGTGTACTAAACAGTTCGAGGTGGGAACCAGGTCGGCGGCCCCAGGTGGAGTTTAGGGAGTAGGGGGTATACACGGAGTATATCATGAGTCTTCCCATTGTACCCATGGACCCAGAGTAGCAAACTGGGGGGACGCGGTGGCTCGCCGTGCCTTGGAATACAATCCGTAAACCGGGATTTACCACCTGTGGTTACCAACTAAAAAAAAAAAAAAACACCCCCCCTCCCCCTTGTCCTTCCCTTCCCCTGCTGAATGGAGATCGTGATTTTTAACCTTCCAAAGCCGTTCGCAAAATTTCCGTAAAAATCTATTTTTACTAAATTTGACCTGCAGTTTACGTACGTTCTCCTGGGCGCAAATATTGACCGATTTCGATGAATTTTAATTCATTGTATAGATAATTTATTCTAGTTTCTTAATATTGAAAAATGAAGTCGAAATATTTTAAGAAATCACCAGTAGCTGATTCCGAATGAAAAAAGTCCCGAAAAAGAGCTCTTTTTAGAATGCCTATAACTTGAGACAGGTTCCAAATATTGCGCTGATTTTATAATATTTGGAATTGTCAAGAATAAATCTACTCATGGATGTATAAATTTTTGGTGGTCCATAGGAAGTTTTGGCCGCTATCCCGGAACTTCCGGTAGAAAAAATTCTTACTTCAAAAAAGTCACCCAATTTTGGCTTTGCATTGCTGTATCTCGGTTACCAATGGATCGATTCTCTAAATTCAAATTTTAGTTTTTTTTCGTTAAGTTTATTATTATTTTCGTAGAACATAGTTGGTTTCTCAAAAATCTCAGTTGTTCAGTATATGGTAATGAAACTCACATCTTTTTTGTCATTTTTCAAACTCCTCCTCGTGTCGGAGGGTTTAGGCGATTTGGTTAGCGTGATTTCTCTAAAATTTGAACTCAAATTGGTCACTTTTTATATACCTAGAGATTCATTAGAATCTCCTCTTTCGATTGACATACATTTTGTGTGGTGATTTGAAAATTTGTAACAACGTTTTTCGAATTTACTGAAAGCTGCCAGATTTCAGCGGTCTCGTTTTTAGTCTTGTCGTTATGTGTTTTCTAGAAAAATTATAATTTTGTTTGGCTGATCGGAATTTTTTCGCGTTGTGTTCAAGTGTTGTGTGTGGCTGTGGCAGGAGTATACCTCGCATCTAGATCAACCGCAAGTCATGCGCCGCTGGATGGAGAAAACCTTTCTGACGAATACGGAAAAAAATCCGGTGAGGATATTCCATGATGGCATTTTTCACTCTCTCTCTCTCTCTCTCTCTCTCTCTCTCTCTCTCTCTCTCTCTCTCTCTCTCTCTCTCTCTCTCTCTCTCTCTCTCTCTCTCTCTCTCTCTCTCTCTCTCTCTCTTTGTTTTCATTAACTTTTCTTTACATTTTGTGTGCGAAATGAAACAAACATCTGAAAATAGTAGGTTTCATTATAATTTTTGCAGGCAGGTTTTATTTAAGAGTCGATGAACTAGTTCGATGTGTGTTTGCGGCATTTTATTAACGCGTCTGCAAGCAAACTTTGATAACAATTTTAATGTTCTCTAGGTTATTTCAAAACTTTGAGTTTTATTTCCATAGTTCTTTTTTTTAAATTAAGGAGTTCGGGTTCGCCGGCACTTGTCGAGCGAAGAGTGTTTGAGTGTCGAGATCCACGGCGTATTTTTGTAGGATGTTTTTTTTTATCCGCTTTAATCCGTTCGGTGGATTATGCAGACAAGGTGAACAAAATAAGATTTATCCTGAGAAATTTACCTTTTTCAAAGTTTACTCAGGAACTGTGCCGAAAATAGTGTACTTTGTGTATGATAGTTGGTTCTCGTGTTACGAAGAAAAAATATGAGGCCAACATCGAAATACGCAATCCAACGTGGTGTGAGTTTCGCTCGTTTCTATCCTAGTCGATGTTTTAATTTTCGTGACCTGCTTAGGTTGTCAGTTGTTTTTTTTTGTTTTGGAATTTTTTTTCTCGGAATTTCAATTTCAGCTTTTTATCGTTTGGAGGTAATTTCGATTAATGTTGTGCTAAAACACAAGGAATTTAATTCTATCAACAAATATTTCTTCTACGTGGAACCTCTTATTATTTACTGACTTAGCTACATCCTTTTTAAAACCTTTTTTTTTTATAAAATAACTGTTTTAAAAAAATTCTTTATTATCTTAGTTCTCTTTATTTGTTCAAATAAATTAACCATCAGAAGCATATTAGATCAGGTTTACAAACAAAACCATGGCACTAGTCAAAAGCAGGCTTCATTTTGCTCATCTTGAACAAAAAGAGACAGTGAACTTTTTCGCTCCGAATAATTGTGAGTTTAATTTTAATGAGCATTTCATCCTCCGCTGCTGAGAGAGCAGGGAGAAATTTTTTCTCAAACGAATGATCACTCACTCACTGACAGAGCATTGTTGGTGTGTGACTCTGAAAACAAAACCAAAAAATTACACATGAAATTTGGTCGTTTCACTAAATCACGTGGACAGCTTTAATGTGTGATTTGACCGTCCTCTTTCTACGTGGAATTATGGAATATTGGCCTCAGAATTTGTCAACCTGCTTTATTGTTGGGGACGTTTAATAATTCTGGCATGCTTTTATATCTGATTTTGTAAACAAAGAGGTAATTATAGATTCACACATTTGTTTCACATTATTTTCAGCATTTTAGCATTTACAACTTTGCTCGGTCGTTTATTTCTCAGCCAGTTACTGAGAAGCTAACGAACATTTCTCCCTGCGAAAATGAGATTGGGTGACTGCGTGATTGAAATGATCTCCAACAAAATGTGGGTTGCTTGATCGTTTAAAGTGCGAGAAAGCATGTTTCTCCCAGGCGTTTGACAAGGAGATGAGAAAAAGTGAGCAAAAATCAAGAGAATCGCAGAAGCCTGGTCAAAAGTGTCTCCAGAACATATCCTTATACCCACACTCCAAACCAAAATTATTTTGCTAGGATGCAGAGGTGACCTCGGTCCTAAAGCACGAAATCATTCTTTCATCCCTTTCTCTTTCTTCCAATCTATCAATTGACTGCTAGGACGTGGCCGGCGCCGTTATTGATGTTCAAAGAGAGAGCATCAGTTTTGGGCAATGTGAATGTGCTGTCAGTCCCAGACACCATTCATTTGACCTTTGAACAAAATTGGTGGCCTCGGTCAATCACGGAGTAGCAACCATTGGCGATGTGGAACTTGTTCTACTGAGCCACGCCTGTGATCGTGGGATTTGAAATGCATAGCTTGTCATGATAATTTCAGCAAAGGAATTTATTTTTAATCAAGAAAGGTTTTGAAAGAGGGAGAAAAAATACACGCATTAAAAAATTGATTTTTGTCGACAAAGCATTTCAGGTTCAACTATTTAAGGTGGATGTGAGCAGTCAATCAAGCTAAGCTAAGCTAAGCTTTACTGAAAGCTGCCAGATTTCAACCAGTTTGGTCCACGTTTTCAACAGGTTGGTGTACAAATCTCGCACCCCTCACGTAGCTGCGGGAGAAACAAATCATGTAGCTCTCTTTTTGTCGCTCACCAAATCTACCACCCAACCCAGAAGCAGGAGGAACTGCCGTCTCGCCGCACGGTTTGTTGATTGATTGTGCTGATGCTGATGCCTCTTTGCGTAGTAAATGTTTTGATTTTAAAATAGAGAAAGATTATTTTTCCAAATTGAAATAAGCTTCTTGAATCTTTTTAGATATTTTATCATTAGAATTCTTCAGTGATACATTTGTTTTGAATGTTATCATGATTCTTTTCTTTTATTTCAAGCAGTGTCTACTGCTCTAAAGTTCACGTCCATGATTCCAGATTCAGATTTCAGATTTCAGATTTCAGATTTCAGATTTCAGATTTCAGATTCAGATTTCAGATTTCAGATTCAGATTTCAGATTCAGATTTCAGATTCAGATTTCAGATTCAGATTTCAGATTCAGATTTCAGATTCAGATTTCAGATTCAGATTTCAGATTCAGATTTCAGATTCAGATTTCAGATTCAGATTTCAGATTCAGATTTCAGATTCAGATTTCAGATTCAGATTTCAGATTCAGATTTCAGATTCAGATTTCAGATTCAGATTTCAGATTCAGATTTCAGATTCAGATTTCAGATTCAGATTTCAGATTTCAGATTCAGATTTCGATTTCAGATTCAGATTCAATTTCAAATTTCAGATTCTAATTTCAGATTCCGATTCAAATTCCGATTTCTGATTAAAGTTTCTGATTGAAATTTCAGAATATTTGTTACTTGAATCATAGATTTTGTGTCTCCTGCAGTAGACACTGCTTGAAATAAAAGAAAAGAATCATGATAACATTCAAAACAAATGTATCACTGAAGAATTCTTATGATAAAATATCTAAAAAGATTCAAGAAGCTTATTTCAATTTGGAAAAATAATCTTTCTCTATTTTAAAATCAAAACATTTACTACGCAAAGAGGCATCAGCATCAGCACAACCAATCAACAAACCACGCGGCGAGACGGCAGTTCCTCCTGCTTCTGGGTTGGGTGGTAGATTTGGTGAGCGACAAAAAGAGAGCTACATGATTTGTTTCTCCCGCAGCTACGTGAGGGGTGCGAGATTTGTACACCAACCTGTTGAACACGTGGACCAAACTGGTTGAAATCTGGCAGCTTTCAGTAAATTCGAAAAACGTTGTTACAAATTTTCAAATCACCACACAAAATGTATGTCAATCGAAAGAGGAGATTCTAATGAATCTCTAGGTATATAAAAAGTGACCAATTTGAGTTCAAATTTTAGAGAAATCACGCTAACAAAATCCCGTAAACCCACCGACACAAGGGGGAGTTTGAAAAATGACAAAAAAGATGTGAGTTTCATTACCATATACTGAACAACTGAGATTTTTGAGGAACCAACTATGTTCTACGAAAATAATTGTTCGGGCTCGGCCGATGGGGGGGGTTCGGATTTCGAGGGATTTCTTCCCGTCTCTGGTCGACGGCATCCACCAACAGCAGGAATAAGGTAAGTCGCCGATACTTAGTACAATTGATGGCACAGCAGCTGATCGCCCGCTCGGGGGGAGATTTCGTTTGCACTTGATAGGGAAGTTGCGCGATAGACCACTCCACAAGATTATCGATTTATGATACACCAACTGTTCATTCGCGTTTTCGGAATGATTAAAAAGTCGCTTGATTGGACTTTACTTAGTTTATTAGGGAAGAAGTGAAATTCCGTGCGATTCGTTTTACGTTACTTTCTATTCTAACTTTCTAAAATGGCTAACCTAAACTATTATGTGAACTCTCTCCGCGGTGTTCGCTATGTTGCGAGAGAGAGTTGATCTTATGCTAAGGTACGATCACAAATAATGGTGTTTACGAGCAAATGGATTAAAGTGTCAAGTGAACATAGATTAAGACACATATTTAAACAACAAGAACATTATTCATGACCGGTGTAGTACCGATCATTCCGGCCACCTTGAAACTACAGTTTCAACACTCCCTGCTCCCGAGGAATTTCGGCATGCTTCTTCGACTGGATTCAAGGACACAGCTGGTTTGTCGCATATCGAGGAACCTTCTTCGTCTCAGCGTCGGAACTGGTTCAGAATCTGTGGACAACAAAAGAGACCCGGTAGAACGAACGGCGTAGGGTAAGATTATAGGAACGCTAATCACCTTTTAGCGCCCCTTTGGCGCGTTGAGCAACGTTCGGCGTGCTCTACCGATCTTTGGAGACTCTGCTGTCGCTGTAGATGGATTTGATCGTTATAGGAGGTGGACGATGAGATTCTGCTACGATGTACGACAACGGGAGATCTGGAATTGAAAAAGACCCGGTAGACCGAACGATATGGAGAAAGTAATAGGAACGCTAATCACCTGTTAGCGCTCCATTAGCGCGTTGAGCAACGTTCGGCGTGCTCTACCGGTCTTAGAAGATTCTGCGTTGTGGCTTGGTGAATGGCGATGAATACGTAGTGACGATGTAGTGATAGTGTAGGATAGGATCTGCAATCGACAAAGAACCGGTAGATCGAACAAGAAAATGTGACAACTTGGAACGCTAATCACCTATTAGCGCTCGACATGCGCAGTGAGTCACATTCGGCGTGCTCTGCCGGTCTTTGTAGAATAATCTCGATGATGGTGAGGAATAACAAGACGTCTAAGGATCTGGAAGCAACAAAGACCCGGTAGATCGAACGATATGGATGAAATGATAGGAACGCTAATCACCTGTTAGCGCTCCATTAGCGCGTTGAGCACGTTCGGCGTGCTCTACCGGTCTTTGTAGCCTTTTCTGGTCGTCGGTGGTTTTGACAACCATCTCGCTGGGCTGTCTCTAGTTCTAAAACCGGAACGACTCCATCTCGACCTGGATGAAGCTGTGCAAGGCGATCTAGTGGCCGCAAGGGGACAGAACAGGGCCGGTATTTTTGCGACGACGGATCGTAACACCATGCAGGTAAGTCGGACGGCTGTAGGTTTCTGGAGAATTCGCTGACTGCATTGTGCACTCCCGGAATGAGTCTCCAACTGGGCCCGTCTGTACCAATCTGGATAGCAGTTGCACGTTTAGCAGCGACAGTTCTCCAACGATGCGGTGGCGACTTTGAGCGTTGGGGTATCCGGAACGGTGCACAGTACTCCATAACGGTAACAGAGGGCTGCTTGGCCAAAGGGACAACGTAGCAGCAGGATCCACAGGCAGCGCCTTCTCCTTCATCGATGACCTTGGATGCGCTTAGAGGAGTACTGGACAGCAGGCTGTGTTGAGCGACGGGACCGACGAGCAGCGTATCGTTGAGCGCGTACCCTGAATTGGGCTCATAGGATGCGTTGAATACCACGCGTTCATTGGTGGTTTTGCTGGCTTCCTTGAGCACCGGGTGATGTGGCAGATAGCAGTGTGGTTCGTCCTCAACAGGATCGCTGTTGTGCATATTTCTGGGTTGGGTGATACTTTCAGTAGTTTGATGGTGTCCATTTCTGGTGGAGTTTCGTTGTGTGGTCTTCGTGTTTGAATCTCCAAGGGTGGTTTTAGGATTATTGGGCCGGGAATGGCGGGCGATGCATCCTTTTTTGTGGATTTGAGTGGTGGAGGGTTCAGCTTCCATTCTCGGGCTTCCGTTGGTGGTTACCATTGGCCGGAACTCCCCAGGGATCGTTTCTCGGGTTTGATCAACGGTGGAGAGGAAGCACGCTTGCGGTGCGGTGGTGGAGCTTGAATCCACTTTGCCAGAAACTGTCCAGCCGAAGAGGGTGTCCACCAAAAACGGAGAATTATCACCAAGAGAGTGGCGTATGCCTGTGTGGAATTCATGGTAACATTCTCCACCGATGATCATGTCGATTGTTGCTGGAACGTTGAACTGAGGATCCGCCAATGGAACCTTCGGCATTCTCCAGGCAGTTGAATCGATCGGGGATGTGGGAAGGTAAGAAGTAGGCTTCTTCATGACGAGGAAATCGAGTGTGGTGGAGAAGTCGCTGTTCTTGGATACGATCTTGGCAGCTAACTTGTGCTTGATGCGCTTCACTGACTCTCCAATTCCGGCAACTGCGATGTCCACGGGGCTTTGGCGGGTGGCGAGTTCGTTCGCCAGCTTCTTGGTGATGAAGTTGGACATCGCTGCAGAATCTAGCAGAGCTCTAGCAGGAATCTTTCTACCGTATCGGTCGACAACTAACAGCGTAACTGTCTCCAATAGAACCGTTGAATCTGAATGCACGGAAAGATTTACTGTTGGGGGGCTAAGCAATTTACTGGGGCCTGGATTCGCTTGTACGGGATGTGGTTCCTCAGTAGAGAGTTGCTCCAGATGTGATATGTGGTGGTCGTGCAACATGGTGTGGTGTTTTGCTTGACAAATCCTGCACAGAAACTTGGATTTGCAGGATGTTGCCCGGTGGTTTGCGCGAAAGCAATTCCAGCAAAGACTGTGCTGTGTCACAAGCTCTCGCCGTTGGGAGCTTGACAGGTTCGAAAATGCTGGACATTGGTAAAGCGGATGTGTCCTAAAACAACAGTGGCATGACGAAGTACTGGATTGAGTTTCGGACGTAGCTGTGTTCACAACAGATCGGATGGGAACTGGTCTCTTCGGGATTTGACCGGCCACCTTGGAAACGGTGGGCAGTGAGGAACGATGCTGGAGATCGCTGTCCACGGATTTTAACATCCGGACCTGGTGGATGAGGAACTCGATGAGCTCGTCGTATTTCACCTCATCCTTCTGTCGAGTATCTTGCTCCCACGCACGAATCGTCGCCGAATCCAATTTATTCGTCAGGATGAAGATGAGCGGAGTATCCCAATGATCTATCGGTTCACCTAACTTCCCCAGTGCCTTGACGTGTCGCTGGAAATCATCAACCAGTGTGTTGAGGTCTTGTGCGGACTCATGCTGTATCGGTGGAAGGTTGTACAGGCCTCGGAACAGCTCCTTTCTGAGGAATCGCTTGTTGTCGTAGCGCTTTTTCAATGCGTCCCACGTCGACGCATAGTTATCGGCTTGGATATCCACAGACTCGAACGGTTTTCTGGCCTCTCCTTCCAGTGACTGCAACAGATACTGCAGCTTGTTGACGATTGGTATGTCTTCGTTGCAGTGGATCATCGAAATGAAATTGTCGCGAAATGATATCCATCGCGATTCATCCCCGCTAAACTTCGGTAGATCGATTTTTGGCAGCCGATGATGGAAACTGGAAGACATGCTATGAGAAGTCGATGCGTGCATGATCGTCGAACTCAGAAGATGCTCCCTGCTTTCCAGTTTAGACAGCAAAAAACCTTTCGCTCTGCAAAACCGATCCTCGAAATCCGCCCGGAACTCCAGATGCGCCTCGAACCGTTCTTCGCTATCGCCCATTTCGATGTCATTCTGCACGTTCATGAACAACTCGTTGCACTTGTTGAGCGCCTCTAAACGTACCGCAACCTGGCAACAATCTCGTTCGTAGGTGAAATCCGCTACGAACTTCTCCACCACATCTCGTTCGGCACACGCTCGTCGTCTCGTCAGAAGGTCCGCTGCTAGTTTTTTCTCCGCCTTGCTAGCCATCACTCAACACCACTCAAATCACACTCAAAAGCACCAAACGACCGTAAATGCCACCAATGATTGACTTTCGGATGATTTTTTATAAATAAATATTTTCAATTTATTTTTATTTCGTATGAGTTGCTATCCTTTTGGGCGTTACTGTAGTCAGCAACTTGTATTAACGCCACCCAGAAATGTTAAAATCGCCACAAAATGAACTCCG
Source organism: Uranotaenia lowii (assembly GCF_029784155.1). Classification (NCBI taxonomy): domain Eukaryota; kingdom Metazoa; phylum Arthropoda; class Insecta; order Diptera; family Culicidae; genus Uranotaenia; species Uranotaenia lowii. The sequence continues at coordinate 95,699,838 of NC_073691.1, forward strand.
AAAGCGATTTGCATTTTTTTCCAAAACTCCAATTTTTTAAAGTGTCGCTATACTTTTGTACGATACTGTTGTCTAGCAACTTGCCCCAACGCGTCTCAGCAATGTTTCAGTGTCTCAGTGACCACTGGAAGTGAATTCCAATTTGTTCAAAAACTTTTAATTTTTCAAGTGTCGATGTATTTTTGAACGACACTGTAGAGTGCACCACCCTAAATGCACTTGCACTTCCGCTTTGAACCAACTTTTAACCACAAAATGCAATTTCGTTAAAAAAGTTATCTGATTTTTCCTTGTTGCAAAACTTTTGCGTGACAGTGTAAAACTGCAAAATTTTGTCGACCAGTGTAATCTTGTCGTTTGTTTTGATTCCACAAATCACCGAATCTAATTGCAAGTGCCGTATCAAACAGATTGAAATAGAAAAATCGGTGCAATTTTCGCTGGCCAAGTGTATTATTAGGCCGTAATAGTTTGTCCGCGGTGTGAAAATCACAAGTTGGCCTACCTTGAGTGTGAGGATTTCTACAAACCACAACTGCGATGGCGTTCGGAAGATGGCGAATGCTGATTCCTCTGCTGGTCCAGATGAGCTTCCTGTCCTCGAATCCGGCTTCGAAGGACCAAATGTTCGGGCTCGGCCGATGGGGGGGGTTCGGATTTCGAGGGATTTCTTCCCGTCTCTGGTCGACGGCATCCACCAACAGCAGGAATAAGGTAAGTCGCCGATACTTAGTACAATTGATGGCACAGCAGCTGATCGCCCGCTCGGGGGGAGATTTCGTTTGCACTTGATAGGGAAGTTGCGCGATAGACCACTCCACAAGATTATCGATTTATGATACACCAACTGTTCATTCGCGTTTTCGGAATGATTAAAAAGTCGCTTGATTGGACTTTACTTAGTTTATTAGGGAAGAAGTGAAATTCCGTGCGATTCGTTTTACGTTACTTTCTATTCTAACTTTCTAAAATGGCTAACCTAAACTATTATGTGAACTCTCTCCGCGGTGTTCGCTATGTTGCGAGAGAGAGTTGATCTTATGCTAAGGTACGATCACAAATAATGGTGTTTACGAGCAAATGGATTAAAGTGTCAAGTGAACATAGATTAAGACACATATTTAAACAACAAGAACATTATTCATGACCGGTGTAGTACCGATCGTAACGAAAAAATTTGAATTTAGAGAATCGATCCATTGGTAACCGAGATACAGCAATGCAAAGCCAAAATTGGGTGACTTTTTTGAAGTAAGAATTTTTTCTACCGGAAGTTCCGGGATAGCGGCCAAAACTTCCTTTGGACCACCAAAAATTTATACATCCATGAATAGATTTATTTTTGACAATTCCAAATATTATAAAATCAGCGCAATATTTGGAACCTGTTTCAAGTTATAGGCATTCTAAAAAGAGCTCTTTTTCGGGACTTTTTTCATTCGGAATCAGCTACTGGTGATTTCGTAAAATATTTCGACTTCATTTTTCAATATTGAGAGACTAGAATAAATTATCAATACAATGAATTAAAATTCATCGAAATCGGTCAATATTTGCGCCCAGAGGAACTTACGCAAACTCTCGGGTCATATAGACCCGAACAGCCTAATTACGGATTTTTTTGAGGGAGCACTTCCGGTGGTCACAGGAAGTGGCCAGGTACTACAGATTGTGTATTTCGTGATTCCCCAGGAAGGTTTTTAAAATCAAATTTTTGCGATTTTTTCTCGAAGAGTTATGATGATTTGAATGTGCGCTTCGGGTCATATTGACCCGAACGACTTTGGAAGGTTAATAATCATACCCATTTTTTTCGTTCTCAAAAATCTTCTTGTATCAAATATTGTTCCATTTGTTGATAATTTTTTAAGCTTTACAACAAAATCTATATGGAACCCCCTCCTTTCTTCTCCTCCCTACACTGTAAAGCGTAAGAGTCTATAACAATTGTAGAAACATATCTCATAACCAAGTACCTTTCTATGCCATTTTTGTTTCCATTTGTTGGCTTCGTTAGCATAAATTGAGAACTTATGCTAAAAAATTTTATTGGGATCACTCCCTTCTCTTATGTACCTACTCACTGAAAGGAGGATGGTGTGTCAGATAATCATAGAGTCATACCAAAATAATTTTCCATGTTAAGTTTTGTCCATTTCTCGGATTTTGTAAAAAAAAAGATTAATGTAAGCTTTCCTCTTCTCTTCCTTTATTTCAATTCTATCATCCCACTGCAAGAAAGGAATTGTTCGACATAAAAAAATTTCTCGTATTGAAATACCATCACATGCCAAATTTGGTTTTATTTGCGATGTAAATTCTTGAGTTATGCATAAACTTGAAATGAAGAACCAACCCCCTTCCATTCGCCCCATTGAATGGACGGGTGAGAACTTAATATTCATAAAAGTAATTTTCTATACCAAATTTTATTTCATTTGCTCTATTAATTCTCAAGTTATGCAAAAAAAAATGTATGGTAGCCCCCTTTCCCCTTTATATCTTTCCGCTGAAAAAAGGGTGGGGATGCAGTTTATAACAGAAACATTACTCGTATCCAAATACCCTCACATCCCAAATATGGTTCAAATTTGCTCGTTATACTGAAAATTACTGAATTTTCTTCTGAAATCTCTTCTCCCCCTTTTCATCCACCTTTTTGACCTTAAATTGATTTTCAAAAAATTTAAAAATATGAAAGCCCCGGGGGAAGATGGGATTTTCTATATTCTTATTAAAAAGTTGCCTGAATGCACTTTAAATTTTTTAGTTAAAATCTTCAATAAATGTTTTCACTTGGCTTATTTTATTAATAAATGGGAAAATGCCAAAGTAACTCCAATTTTGAAACCTGGAAAAAGTGCTTCAGAGCCTTCAAGTTATCGACCAATTAGTTTGCTTCCTTCTTTAAGTAAACTTTTTGAGAGAGTTATTTTGAATAGAATGATGATTTACATTAATCAGAATTCTATTTTCCCTGATGAACAATTTGGTTTTCGTCATGGACATTCTACTACACATCAACTTTTGAGTGTAACTAATATGATTAACGCTAGCAAATCTGAAGGTTATTCAACTGGTGTTGCTCTTCTTGATATTGAAAAAGCTTTTGACAGTGTTTGGCACAAAGGTTTAGTAGCTAAATTAGCTCGATTTGATTTTCCTGTATATCTCACCAAAAATATTCAAAATTATTTGACTAGCCGAACCTTACAAGTAAGCTATCAAAATTCATGCTCTGAAAGGACACTCATTAGAGCTGGTGTTCCTCAGAGCAGTATACTTGGGCCAATTTTATAGAATATTTATACTTCTGATCTTCCTAATGTACCAGAAGGAAAAGGTAGAAGATGAATTGCTGATGACGCAACGCAACAAAATTTGAATTTTCTTTTGAATTACTTGAAAATGTGGAAAATTTCTCCTAACGCTTCCAAAACTCAACTTATTATATTTCCCCATAAGCCAAGAGCTGAATTTTTAAAACCTAATGAAAATCATTCCGTATCTTTTAATGGGGTTTCATTAGAATGGTCTGATCACGTGAAGTACTTGGGACTTACACTTGATCGGAATATTACTTTTAAAAATCACATTGAAGATATTCAATCTAAATGTAATAAATACACTAAATCTCTTTATTCTCTCATCAACAGGAAATCCCGACTTTGCCTGAAGAATAAGATGCTTATTTACAAGCAAGTCTTCCGACCAGCGATAATGTATGCAGTTCCGATTTGGTCTAGCTGCTGCGCGACGAGGAAAAAAGCCATCCAGAGCATTCAGAACAAGGTTCTGAAAATGATTTTGCGGCTTCCACCTTGGCACAGCACCGAAGATCTTCATCGGATTGCGGGTATTGAATCTATCGAAGAGATGGCCAACAAATTAATCTCCAACTTCAGAGGCAAATCGATGCAGTCTTCCATCGCAGAGATTCATTCTCTCTATAATTAGTTTAATTTTAGGATAGTATTTAGTTGTAAGTTTAATTTTTTTTTGATATAACAGGATGACCTCCTACAAAAAAATACTTGATTGTGCTCAGCAAATTTAAGTCGAATAAATAAATTTAGGTGATAAGTAAACTATAGGGCTCTGGACAGTTCATTATTGAACTGAACACCTAATTTAATGTAATAATGTTATATAAATGTAATGATGAATTGGTACGAATAAAGACATATTAAAAAAAACGAAAATGATTTCAGTATGTTTGAAAATGAAATAAATTTATATTACAAATTGTGTAGTAAAAGTCTTCTTGAACTAAACGTGAAAAATGTTCAAATATTCTATTACAAGGAAAAAATATCCATTAAACTGCCCCAAATGTGTACGGGAAATTCAAAACCTGTGAAATGTTATGCGCTGCAGGCTAAAATTGATCCTAGGCCTAGTACAAGATCTCATGCCAAATTTGGGCCAGATCTTATCACGAGAAGGAGTCGCTTTTGAGGAGCATAAAAAACCAGTTTTTCATCAATAACTTTGGTTCCCTTCAGCCGATTTCTTTTGAAAACGGGTTTTCTTAAAGCCACAAATATTCCATACGAAGACTGCATTTCGATAAGAGTTAAGATAAAAATGTTATTAGACTTCAAAAATGGGCTAACTTTTTTAAGGGTGGTATAATGAGGCGAGGCAGTCCACTGTGGTCCAAAAGGGCCAAAAGTGGAACTTTTTTCGTAGCGCCTCTGTTTTAAATCTTCAGAACATTTGTCTTCAGAACATTTGCTTCTTCAAACATGCTTCATAATTTGAAAGTATTAAAAGTTAGTCAAAGTACACTATCAAAAAAAAAAAAATGAAAATTATAACTTTTTTATTTCAATAGATAGAGCTTTACTTGATACTACAAAATTGTAGAATACGTGAAAATATGAAACTTTGTTGAATACATCAAAACTCTATCTTTTTTAAGAGCAGAGTTATAAAAGTTTTGCTTTGGAAGTTATTTAAAAGTTAGTTTTTTTAACTTAACTATAGTTAGATGAGGATTTAAATGAATAAAATGTTCTGAACATTTGTTGAGGCATTCAAATCACACGTTTCGCACAAGATTTCAACATTCTACGACGTTTCCTAGCCAACTTATTGCAACTTTAAGTTTTATTTTTACTCAACTTCACGAGCGTTTATTGCAAAAACGTGCAAGTGGATTTTTAAAACTAAAAATAAAATTTAAAGTTGCAATAAGTTGGCTAGGAAACGTCGTAGAATGTTGAAATCTTGTGCAAAACGTCTGCAAAACTGCAGTCGGGGCAGAGATGAAAACCCTTAAAAAAGTTATCCCATTTTTGAAACCTTTATCTTAATTTGTCATAATTTGGGCTTTCAAAAACCCGTATTCAAAAGAAATCGGCCGAAGGAAACTAAACTTATTGATGAAAAACTGGTTTTTTATGTTTCTCCCGAACAAAATGTCTCAAAATCCCATACAAACTTCAGGCTCGTTGAGCAGCACTTCCCGTGATCAGATCTGGCCGAAATTTGGCGTGTGATCTTGTACCAGGCATAGGATAAAATTTGCCCTAAAACTGTTGAAAATCACTAGCTTAAATCAACCATAAAGCTACAAAATAAACGGTTTAACGTTGAAAAATATAGATTTTTATGCATGTATGTATGTTGGTTATCCACCATGGGTGCACGAATTCACCACAGTTTCTGTCTAAGTATGTGTTCACGTGCATTCTTTAGATTATTAAGTTCGACAAATCTCCAATACAACGCGTACACCATACCCGGACCCCATAGCTTCGTTAAAACTGTTTTGGAGTGAATGTATAGTGTTGTTGAAAGGTGTATATTCGGAAGAACGAGTCAATCAGGTGGGCTAGTTTACTTACAGGTATTCCGGCATCTGTGTATACCCGATCAGGAGAGCATATCAAAATAATAACTCGAACGTATCTCACCAAGATATTTACATCTGATTCAGTTATAATTAAGTACACTAAATTTTTGATTTTAAGTTCCTCCAATCTGAATTATATCTCAATTCATTATATCTCAATTCAATTCATTTTCAATGATAAAGATTTGTTTTTCGGATTGTCCTAATATAAAATGATTATATCATATTTTGATATACATGCAACTTTTTCTGAAACACGGACATCGAAGTCAACGGCCCAAACCGTGCATTAATGAATTTCGCTCAACAGATCCATAAAATTGAATCCAATTTTAAGGAAACTAAAATTGGAGCATGGTTGTAGCATATAATGTGGTTTTTGATATTCCACTAGAAATTTTTCTCGAAGCATTCATATCTTGATAAGTTATAATTTTGATAGGATTTGTTCTGGCTAATATCAAATTATGCTATCTGAACCAGATATAATCTTGATAGGAGCATATCAAAAACTGATATAATTTAGCTATAATCGCATAGACTTTTTGATATAATTTGAGATATTTTAACATCCTACGAGTACTGAATTATAACTCATTTAGATAGAAAAAAAATTAGTATCAAAATATCTCATCTTGATATAATTTTGTTTTTCCCTCCTGATCGGGTATACCTGGCCAACTGGCAACTGATTGAACATTCTTATTATACAGTCAGTTATAAGAGGAAACACATCAAAATAAAATATCGCTTACACTGAATAAAAAAAATTAGTTAGATTATTCTTATGAAAAGTTGGAAAACAACCCCCCTTAACAACGTATCTGTTTCTTTCCTAAACCCGTTCGTAAAATTCGTACGTTTAACCGTATAATTTCCACAAAAAATGTCGCAAAAATGTTGCTGGTTCATGAGAATGACGCTTTTTCGTTGCATGATAATTTCCCAATTTATAACTTTTCGTCATCGAGCGTATGCATAAACTTTTATTTCATAATTCCACAAAACATTTTTCATCATGAGCATCCATGCCAAATTTCAGCTCTCTAGGTCTTAAGCCATCAAGTCTTTTAAGACAGCGGGCATGAGATCGAATCTTGGTCACGGCATACATAGTACGATAGTACCCTTCCTGTGGGTTGATGGTTTCAGCATTTGTAAGATGCTAGTCATCATATCTTCGAAAAAAGTACGCTTAGAGTTAAGAAAAAGGAATCTCTTCGAAGAAACATCAAGTTTCATTGAGATCCTTTCCGGGGCTTGTGATATAGCTCAGTTGGCAAGTCTGTTGTCTCCTGAGCCGATGTCCGCGAGTTCGAGCCCAAGAGTAAACATCGAACACAGTTGTACCGGATGAGTTTTTCAATAACGATCCGCCAACTGCAACGTTGATAAAGTCGCGAATGCCATAAAGATGGTAAAACGACTATAATCGAAACAAAAAAAAAATGAGATCCTGTATGTGTTTGTGTTCGTTTTTTTCAAAATAAAAAGACGACTGCACTTATAGAGGACTAACAAACAAACAAACATACATAAATTGCTTTTAATACATACAGATGTTCTATGAAACTGCTCCATTTTAAGTGACTCAAAACTCTCTAAAACATATCTTGCATGTATAAGCGCTGCCTGAAAAGATATAGTTAAAAACAGAAAATTATGTTTTTTTTTTACTTTTGAACCCTTCTATCTTTTTATGGTTAGCTAAGCTGCTCCCCTACACTTAGTTTGCTGATTTTTTCTCTTGCTCTCACCCTGTCGGAGACTTCTCTTCTCTTTGATTGGGTGAACGCTTGGCGTCGCAACAGAGCTGGGCAAGTGTTTCAGAACGAAAAGTTCACTCAGTTGCATTTTTCGAACCGCTCGGGGAGAAACGGACAACCATGGTTAGCTTCTACGATGTTGACGTCTTTATTAAAATTACTACACTTTTCACAATCTAAAAACTTTCTGAAGAAATGACAGCTCTAAAATAAAAAATTCAAAAAATAATTTTCCCACCTCACTACTAGGCAAGGCCGGATTAAAGGGGGGGCAAAAGGGGCAATTGCCCCGGGCCCCCCGGCTCAGGGGGGGCCCACCGAGGAAAAAAAAATTAACATTACTTTAATCATACTCCCTCAATTTCTACAAATCTATGAAAAGAAATCAAAACAAGAAAATCGGAATGAAAACCTGAAATATAACAACTAAAGCGGCCCCCGTGAAATAATATCTAGAATAGTTTTTCTCTTACATAATTTAAGGGGTCCCCCTAGAGGAAGCAGCGAAGAAGTTCTTCCGCATTTTTCGGGCTGAGAACATCAAAATCTTGGTATTGAATTTCAAAATTTTCAACCCAAAATCTGGACAAAAATAATGTAAACCAAATTCGAAAAAAATCAAAAGAATATGAGGAAAAACACCTCAAGTTTTTTTTTTTTATCAACACATTTCAGTCTGGTAAAATAAAGAAAAACATCTCTTCATTTTCATTACACGCAAACGTCTTGCACAATAATAATGTTTATTATTACGTTAACTTTCCAAGTAACGGATACTGCTCTAAAATAGCAGCTAATTTCGCCAAAACTGGCTCACAGTGCTAAGAGAGAACAGAGAAGCTTTTTGACAAACATTTCAAAATTTTACCAGGGATCAAAATTTTGGACCAATTGACAGTACTGAGTTTCTTTATAGAATTTCCATCCCAATTTTTATCTTAGGTTTAAATAAAATTCGTATTAAAACATTTTCAACTGATTTAACCAAAATTTTATTATATACTGAAGTAAATATTCTGAAGTCAGCATATCATTTTCCAAATGATCATTCTCAAATTATACGATCTCATAGTTGAGTTGCTAATATCATTGAGTGATTCTTGTAACATGAATATTTTTATGTTTTTTTTTCATCTTTTGTTTTTCCAGATTCAGTTCATTGAGATTTTCAAGTCTTGTGTTGTTACTTCAGTTACTGAAGTTCATTTCATCTCCATGGTTTTTCTGAATTTTGAGAACTCATGATCTTTGTTTTAGGTTCTTAACTCATTTGGATTCCTCATCTGGCTTTTTTCAATGATAACTGATTCTGGATTTTAAACATTTAATCTCTATTCTGAATTGTTTTTTTTTCAAACGATCATTTTTTCATTTATACCCCCTTGGCTTCGGGAGCATCAAATTTAACTGTTGTCACATTCAGAATAACAATTTGATAACTTTTTTTTTTATCCGATGAGAATCATATCCATAACCATCCCACGAAAACGTTTTGTTTGTTTTTCAAAGGTATAAAATTGAAATACACATTTGGTTGAATTTCTGCTTTGGCTCTGGATTCTCAATTTTTTTAAATTTAATTTATATTTCGTTCCTCAAAACTTGATTTGAAATTATGTTTCAGATTCAGATTCAGAATACACTGAATTGTGGTTCTGAAAATAACAGTATTTAAAGTTTTGAATTCTTAAACTCTTATATCTGTATTTCTATGGAATTTAATTATTTTGTTTATTTTTTTGAATTTTTTATTTTATGTTTCAAATCTTCATGATACATACATTCCAATTGTCATAAGGTGAAAATTTCTCGATGAAGCACAAACCAGACGATCAATGATGAAATGAAAAACATTTTAAATATCTATCCGGTCACTATTCTAAATCAGAGAATTTTAGTTGGTGATAAGGGTATTCAAAAAATTGAGAATTTAATTTTGCATTTGGAAGCTCAAATCAGAGCTTTACTTTGTGAAAAATTTCTAAACTCTTCCGCAATGTTTGCACTTGATTGATTAATAATTTTTATTTGAAGACACCAGAAACCATCTTCTATACAGAAAACATGGCAATTTGAAGAGAGTATATTGAACTCATCTCCAGTTCTTCAAGACGTTTAAAATGTTCAGGATAGCATTTGAAAAAAAATTGAATCATAGGGGGCCCCCGAGAAAAATTGCCCCGGGCCCCCCGATGGCTTAATCCGGCTCTGCTACTAGGTGATTTTATCGCTTTTATCGAAAGCTCATTTTGAAGTACTTTGAACAATTTTGATCACCTTTTTGTATCGTTTTACCCTGTGTGCGGTGTGGCAAACATTCGTGAGGCGTGTTTCGTATTTTGGTGAAAGCCTGACGGTGCGTTAGATATGACGCGATCCACTCGAGTGCCTAAGCTGGGAAATCTAGTTGATTCAAGCTTGCAACCAGTATATTGTGCTGCTCGCGGTCGAACACAAAGTCATTATACACTGAATCCACCTGACAACCTTTCTCCATACTTTTATTCAGTGAACTTACGTAACACATCAAATTAGAAACTGTTGAAATTTTCTTGACGAATGCATGTTGATATTCAGAATTTCGAAGATCTTTGATATTGAATTTTAAGTAGATATTGGCCGATAGTTTTCCTCGCTGTGAGACTTTCCAGATTCGTGTATCGAAGAAATAGCCGCAACTTTCCATGCATCAGGAAACGATCTTTCAGTTAACGATCGGTTATCGTATTTTTTTTTCTCTTTAATCTCTCTTTTTAATTTAATAATATTAAATAAAAATATTCTTATTTTTTTTTTTTTTCATAAACGGATTATTCCATGTCAAGTGTGCTCAGCGAAACATATAAAGAAGTGTCTTACCTTAGTTCCAATTCGTATGACATTTTGACCCCTTTTATTATAGCAAAACTCAACAAATCACCTTTAGATCTCTTGAATTCGTAAACAATTCTACTTATACCTATGGTTAACTGAATATCGAGATTAAGGTATTATAAGAGAAAAAAGTATAAGCTAAATTGATTGCTATTAGTCTCATATAGAAATGCTGACATTTTGGCTCTCTCACGATCAATTTTTCTCGAAATATGTATACAACTTACATAATCGTTTACTGAAAATTTTATAGAATAACCTTGGATAGAACTGTATCGTATTCTTATTATTAGATTCTACAATACACGTAGGATGCATGATAATTCACGAGAAAACAATTGAGGCTAAAAAAATTTAGGATAGCAAAATGTCGTAGAAAAAATCAATTTCTACCACTCGCATATCAATCGAAGAAGTGCTCGATAGATGTCGTTAATTGACTAGCATTGAAGTTCCATTTGGAGTGACGTCAATTTTGAAGTTCACATTCCAAGTTCAAAAACGTTACATCCTTTTGCGGAAAATACACAAACACTTTATTGAACAGATCCGTTCATCCGTTGGGCGGTATAAATCTCGGTCCGGGATGCTGCTAAACCGAACGGCCACCATCGTTGCCGTCGTCACATTCGTTGGTTTTTTTCCGTACCTACCACTTTCAGCCTGCATTAAGTTCCAACGATTTGCTCTCGGAAATGCCAAGGACCTGCGCGGTTTTTTCCTTCTTTCCAATTTGTGTTCTATATAAAGTCGTCACCGGCAGTCTCGCTGGCTACAGTAGTAAAGTTTCCGGTTGAAGAAGAAGTTGTCCTCCCGATTACTGGAATCTGACTAGGCCGGAGAATAGAACGTTCCCGTCGGTGAAATCAACTGCCACAGAAGTGCAACGTTCTCAACAAGTGGGTCCATAGAGTGAGGGAGCAACATCTTTTAACCGAGAAAGCTGCCCTCAACGGTTATTAAGTCGAAGTGTGTAGTGCTTGTGTGTCTATCTTCGTAGAACTTCATAGTGAATCGCCCGATTGGCCATACCGCTCCCACAGAAACAGATAAGATTTCAACCGGAAATAGTCTCACGGGCCAAGTGCAGCTTTCATAATTCAATATCCTCCATCTAGTGATATCGTTTTCCACTTCCATTGAAAGGTTTGTAGAAGCTTATCATCAAAATGTTGCACTTGATATGTTGTTTGTTTGTCATCTCAAGTAGATATGTTCCTATAGATGCGTGTTTCAAGATAGGAAAAACAGGATGTGGTACCTGTTTGCCAGTGCAAAGATAAGACAATCAACAATGTGTTTCGTGATTTCATCTAATCGACAAGACGCTAGAAGACGAACCCTTGATTAAGGGAATATTAGCTATGGATATCGTATTGTTATCACAATGCTTTACATCGAAATGTTGAAAACTAGTAAAATTTCAGTGTTCTCATTGGGTTTAAGTTAAATTGAAGAAATGGTTTTTCGCATTCTTCCAGCAGAATATTGCTCAACTCCCGGATAAAAAATTTGCAAAATATGCAAAAAAAAATTCTAGGAAAATCCTATTTTAAACAATTGGCAGATCCCACTATATTTTCAAAAATTAATTTGAATGTTTGATCAAGACTACGAACAAAGTTCCTAAAAGTTTGAAAAAATCTGTCATAGAATACCTTACATTGCAGTTTACTTGTAGTATTGAATTTAAATTTTGGTTAAAAATTTACTCGATTTATCTGTTTTGTGCTAAATAGAAAGTATGCAGTTTTGTTGCAAATAATCTTTTGAGTTGCACTGCAATTCTGCAATATTTTTGTTTTGGCATTATTTTACATAATCCTCATTTAAAATCTTAAACCCGTTTCCCCTTTTTCAAATTTGCAGGAGCATTGTCTAACGCAGGCATGTCAAACTCGTTTAAGTGTGCGGGCCGCATTAAAAATTTTCTATGAAGTTGAGGGCCGCAGCCAAAATCAGTTAGAAAACATAACATATTAGTTTCACAGAGATTAGATACAATAAAATGGAATATAGTTATAAGTAAACTTGGAATGAAATTTTGCTTTAAATTTTAATGTAAGCTTTTAATGTTTAACTTTCTTATATTAAAATGCATTATATCTATTGTCCTGATATCAGGTTGAAGTTTATTTGTCACTGACACTTTCATTATTGATGATAAATTTTTATCAGATGATCTCGAACGATGAGTTTTTGTAGCTTTCATTATGGAAAAAAAAACTGCTCACATAGATAGCTACTTGCAAACATAGCAAGAATTCTGGCAACAAATTTCCATAACTCAACGTAGCGTTTAGGCAAATAGCTGTAAAATTCTGGTACAGCCACTTCAATGTATTTCGCTTTTAATAAAGAATCGCACTGCAGCTCTATCAACTCTAGTTGCAAATTATCAGCAGCATTTTTAGGAGCAAACGAAAATTGAGATACAAACAACGAAAATTCTTGCTCGTATAAATTAAAGTCACCTAAACGGCTTTTAAATGCATCTAGTAACGATTCTAGGTGAAGTACGTATTTACCAAATTATGCAGCCTCATTTGATCTTTTCAGTTCTTGACACGTAGAGAAGTGCACAAGGTTTTCTTTAGAAATTTGGTTGATCCAAATCCGTAACTTCGCTTGAAAGTTTTTTACATCATCACAAGCAGTTATGATATTTTTTTCTTTTCCTTGAAGCTTTAAGTTCAAATCTTGCAGGTGGCCAGTGAGATCAGCTTCAAATGCTAAATCCTGAACCCAGTCGTCTGCTTGAAAATATAAAACAGGTTTACCTTTCATTTCCAAAAATAATATTATTTCCTCTCGTAGCAAAAAAAACGGAAAGGAATTTTGTGAAAATTTAAGACGGGGTTACGAGGGCCGCATCGACCAAGGCCGCGGGTCGCATGCGGCCCGCAAACCCCCAGTTTGACATGCCTGGTCTAACGTAAACATTTATACAATTTCTATTTGAACTTAAAACGAAGGCTAAAATAGTGATTTTATTTTATTTTTATGTGAACTGATCTGTAAAATCTCTTAAAAACTGTATTGTCAAAAATAAATAGATCAACCACTTGAAAACAAATGCTGATGAAGAGATGTTGAAAACAGTTTTATATTGTTTAGCACTTTTAATTTGTAAAAATACAAAACAAGTTTGGCTCCTTAAAGCCTAGAAGTATAAGCCGTCTCAAATAAAGAAATTATAAAAATACACCTTTTATTGTTATATTCTTCTGTAAAAGTTGCTAAAAAAAGTGCTTAAATTTCTCTCTTTAATGACACTAAATACATCTTTTCTCTAACTCAAGTACGCATTCCTCCAATGAATCCAATTAAGCAATCAGAATGATGCACAATGTCACTTTGATTTGATTAATAAAAAAAAGTTTATTCTATCACTAAGAATTCGAGAGATTTATACAAATATATGGAAGTTAGCAATCTTCAATTAGCGGAACCAAAAAATATCGGAACTTTTCAATTCGCTAAATCAATCCAACTTAGAGGCAAAATTAAACCGCTAACAAAAAGTTAGCGGACTAACTAGCGAATAGCGGATTAGCGCTTTTGTGCCGGACACTGCATTTTAGAAACGTTTATATTTAATCAAATATTCTAGACAACATTTACACATCAACCCTCATTCGTTCTTGAATCTCAATATGACACTTTTGGAAGTTAGGCGGCTTGTAACTTTATTCGGGGGCATCCAAATAAAAAAATCAAAATATTAAATGAAATCTTGAATTTTGCATAATTATTTTTTTTTATGGATGCTCCCCGCGAGCCCAGACAAAATCCCCAATCAACACACCTCATGTATCAGTTTGACACTCCTTGCATAAAATCGCTATATCTGTCGTGTTTCCCAGCCGATTTGTACAAAATTAACAGTTTTAGAAACCTCGTAACGTTTCAAATTATTCAAAGCAACAAAAAAACAAAACAAAATACCTGTTCTGGAAAAAGGCTTTACGCCAGCTTTTAAATGCTCGAAATAAAATTAACTAAATATTCAAGAAAATTGAAGATAGAAGCTGAATGTTGCGCAAAAGGATTTTTTTTTTGAATTTTGTAAAGACTATAAAAGAATATGACCACAAAAAATGTAAAAAACGGTGAACGGTCAAAATTGTATCAGTCTTAGTGTTGGCCATTCTTAAAAAGTGGATTGGAAAGTTGACATAATTTGATACATTTTCACATCTTTTAAAAACACAAAGTACAAAATTTTTGACGAATTTTCATAGGTAGATGTTTTTCAAACATTTTATCAATTTGCAATTTTTCAAATTTTCTAATACTCTCTAATTTCCAATTTGCACGGGAAACTTTTTTATATATTTGTGATGTCATGACGCATAAAGCACCAATTGCAGAAATTTTTGATTTTGTTCGAATTAAATTTAAATTTTTTCTGTCAAAAATGTTTAAAAAGAAAAAGCGTAATTGTGCTGCATACATTTAGGGGTAAAAAAATTACAAAAAATTGTACCAGGCTGAAATCATAAAAATTAATGTTAGGATGGATGAAATTTGGAAATTAACAAACGCATGATGCAAAACAATCGGACCTACATTGGACCCTTTAAGTGGTAGTTTTCAAAAAATCATGTTTTTCTCATAAATGGACGGGAAATTTATATCCTTCAGGAAATTCATTTATAAGTCATGATGTTATCTGAAAGTTTCAATGAAAATTTTCAACGTAGGTTTCGCCGTTGTTGAGAGATTTTCTAAGATATGGATGATCAAAATTTCCAACTTTGAACCTACTGTTCCTATTTTGGTACTGGACCGGTTCCTTTCGTTGGACCTAGAACTAAAATTCCTATAAAAAGTATGATTTTCGAAAATAATAAAAAAAAACTTATTGGAAATGTAATCTTCAATCAATTATTATCACAAAAAAGTATTACAGCTTTTTAACTTTTGAAAAAACTAAAATTTCTGTTATGAATATCACAAACACTTTCATTCGCCGTCAGCTCTATCAGCAGAACAATAGCTGAAACTTGTTTGTGTTAACTTACTTGTAATTTATTTGTGTAAAGCTGACAAAAAATGTAAGAAATATTCAATATTGGTTGTGAATTATGCCTCAATTAAAAATTCGCACCTTTGTTGATTTGATGGTATTATAACAAAGTTTTGGTGATGTCAGGTATAAACATGGAACATCAAAGTCGAAACTATATTTGAACCCTTTGCAAATTTTCCGAGTTTTCCATTGATTTTCATGAATTTTTGGAAAATTAGGTAGAATGGTTCATATTCTTCATAGTATAAGTAATTCTCCTGGCTTGGACAGAAAAAAGTCGTGATTTTTCCTTAAACACTCTAATTTATTAATACCTACGCGCCCCACTAATTAAGCTGTCTGATATAACACTGATAAGGAGGTAAATTTTTTAAAACTTTGATAATTTTATCAGAAAGATTTTAAATGGCAAAAAACGGTATGGTAAGATTCAGGAAGAATAAGAGTTCATTGTGTGCATAGGAATATCTTAATTCTATGCCAGCAAAATGAATTATATACAATTTTAGGTATTTTAGGACTAAAATAGGCTCTAGGTCACCCTATTCCAGCATATTAATACGAAACTCAAAAGGTGCATCTTTTATTTGCATTTTTATGCATTTTTAACTGATAACTGGTAACTGAATTTTAAAAATATTAATTTAAAAAAATTTGATGATTGTCCGAAAAATATTTCAACACCAGCAATATGATATAGGATAAAATAAGCAATATAAACATTGTGAGTGATACCATTAAGCCAATCTGTCATACTGGGTAAACTTGTTTACGGCATCGAAAAATGTAAAAATTGGCACATTCATTGCTCGATTTCATAAATTATCTATGAGAATCAAAAACTTTAAAAACTGTCTTACGATGTCAGAAACTATGTCATCGTCATTTTGTTTATCATTAAATGATGATTGAATAAGTGTTGTGGTATACAAATGTTGCATCTAACCCTTCTGTTGCATGCTGCTCTCTACAAATATGTCCCTTTTTCCCATCTATCTGCTTGGAACTTTTCATTTACAGCTTTTTTTCTTGAAGCATGTTGATGAATTTTTTTGAATTTTATTTGAAAGAATTTTAAAACAATTAATTTTGTTCAGATAAGTTGACAAATACGTGAAATGTTACGAGTTGAACCTTCATATTATGATATTTTTAAATATTTTCCTTAAAATCATTGCAAAAAGTATTAAATGATATGTATATCTAGTAAAAAAAAATTACACTTATTTCATACATAAACTTTTGCAAATTTGTTACTTTATGACAAGGCCATGCGATCAGGGGAGGGTTTAAGGTGTTAATTACCACCCCCCATATGGAAAGTTTTTTCCAAGTAGGAGTTTAATTCAAGAATTTATCGTAGTAACGTGAAATAAGTTGACAAAAGGTGTTTGAAATAAGTGTTTACAAACTTGTCAGAAAATAGGCCCTTCTCCGGCGGTATTTATCTTTCTAAACCTAAGACATTTCATTCTACGACACTATATGACGTTTACGAATTGAATATTATTTTAAATTGTTAATTTCGATTTGCCATTTAATAAACCTTTTGTATTAAAACTCAAATCTTGAATCACAAAAACCTTACCTCGCCTTTAAAATTGGTTTTTATCAAGATGTGTTTCCAACAAGTTCATCCTTCATTTTATAACTTATCACATCGAAAATAAAATAATCGTTTATATCATTACAAATTTAAAGCAGATATGAAATATTCTTCAAAAACGAATGTCAGCCTCCATTTTATTTTGTCTTTCTTGTACATCTTAATTATCTACTCAACTCCACATTTAAAGGCGTTTGATGAATTACACAGCCACAAAATTCACAATTTCCTGGGGTGCACAATATTTTAGAGATTAATTTGATTAATTTATAAACTGCGACCCAGAGATGGGTCTTGACTCAAACATTCAGTCAGCGAATCTTTTTTGTAGAGAAATGAATCCAACTGTGTAAGTTGAAATTTCAAGGACTAGACAAGATGAAAATTGATGTTGAAAAACATACGAAAAAAATAGCCTTATCTCCCGGTAGGAATTGAACCCACATCTTGCGCCTCTTCTGGATCCATGTATTATCATTCTACTACAGGAGACAACCTGCTGTGTCGAGTCGAGAGTCGAAGTCTATCGGAATGAAGGGAATGGATTTCTCATGTTATCATCATCATTTTCGTGGTCAATTTCAATTCCCATCATTTCATCTTACGGTAATTGGACTCAAATTTGGACATTTTAAGCACGGCAAGATTTGCATTGCCTTCTCATATACTGCACGGGTTGTCAGTTATGATGAGAAATGATGCGTTTGCTGTATTTGGTTATCCAACCAAATGCGGTGTTTGGCACCGCCTTATTTCTATTTTTTAAACTTTAAACTCTAAACACTACACATTTACTTCGAAAATCAAAAGAAAAATTAGTCGATGAGTGCAAAATTGAAAGCATCTTCGCTCGATGTCCTCCATCAAAGTCTTTACAGTGTCATCCGGTACAAGTTTTTCAGTTTTTTCCCATTTTCTTAACATGTTCTTCTCGTTCTTGAATGTCTTCTGGCTCTTCCGAAGTTCCCGCTATATTATTGCCCAGTACTGCTCCTCCGGGTACAGTTCCGGACAGTTTGACAGGTCCATGTCCTTTGGAACAAAATGGACATAATTGGCCTCATACCACTCCAGGACAATTTTAAATTAGTGGCATTATGCGAAATCTTACTAAAATAGCGGAGCTTTGTAGTGCTGCTGCAAGAACGGCAAAAGGCGCTTCTAGAGGCACTCAGATTTGTAGATCTCGCCATTTACTGTGCTCTTCGTCACGAAAGGCTCACTCCTCAGTCCGCTAGAGTAGATGGCCTGCTAAACGAGATATTTGGAGGCGAACTTCGACATTTTCTTCTTCTTAAATTTGTCGTCCACATCGAACTTGCTATTGCCGGTGTAAAACTCCAACCCCGGAATTTGCTTAAAATCGGCTTTTATATACGTTTCGTCTTCCATCACACAGCAGCCATATTTTATCAGCATCCTCTCGTAGAGCTTCCGTGCCCGAGTTTTAGCCGTCGATCATTGCCGCTCATCGCGATTTGAGAAGTTCTCTACCTTGTATGTATGTAGTCCAGCTCTCTTCTTTGCATTCTGGACGTAGCTCTGCGACATGCCGATCTTTTTAGCCAAATCACGGTTTGAGACGTTGGGATTTGGGTCCCGGTTTTCTTCCAGCTCCTTTGTCGTGGTTCAACGTCAACTGCTCCTGGAACCGCTTCAACACTCTGAAGACGGTTGAATGGTGCCCCGATCAGGAGAGCATATCAGAATAATAACTCAAACATATCTCACCAAGATATTTACATCTGATTCAGTTATAATTAAGTTCTCCAAATTTTCGATTTTAAGTTTCTCCAATCCGAATTATATCTTATTCTGATTGACAGACTTGAATGGGGTTGAGCTCATTTTCAATTATCAAGATTTTTTTCGGATTGTCCTAAAATAAAATGATTATATCTTATTTTGATATACATACAACTTTTTCTGAAACACGGACATCGAAGTCAACGGCCCAAACCGTACATTAATGAGTTTCGCTCAACAGTTCCATAAAATTAAATCCAATCTTATGGAATCCAAAAATGGGGCATGGTTTTAGCAAATAATGTGGTTTAATGACATCCCACTAGAAAATTTTCTCGAAGCACTCATATCTTGATAAGTTATAATTTTGATAGGTTTTGTTCTGCCCAATATCAAACTATGCTATCTGAACGAGATATAATCTTGAAAGGAGCATATCTAAAATTGATATAATTTAGCTATGATCGTATAGATTTCTTGATATAATTTGAGATATTTTAACATCCTACGAGTACTGAATAATAACTCATTTAGATAGGAAAAAATTAGTATCAAAATATCTCATCTTGATATAATTTAATTTTTCCCTCCTGATCGGGGAATGTTAAATATTTTTCCCAACTGTCGCACAGTGCGGTGATCCCATAGAGCCGATGGACAAAAGTCATAAAAAGTTTTAATTCGATAAAATATTAGTTTAAATGTTCAATTATTGAAAGTACGTCAGAAAAACTATATTTTGAAGGTTTTTTCTCGATTTTGATTTTATAACCTTAAAATCCATGTCTAAAAAAACTCATATTTTGAAGATTTTCAATCTTTCTTATAAAAGATCCTTTGTATCTGTCAAATATTTGCTTTCATGGACGATTTTGTTTGGTCGTGATAATGTAACACATAGATAATAACTGAATACAACAATTTCCTTTTCAGGCGAATGTGGATTTCACGGGAACTTGGCCGATGTATGCTTTATCTTAGGCCAAAATATTTCAAAATTCAAACCACAAAGCTTTATATAATTTTTCAATGAGATTTCAATGCCACAACCAAATCAAAAGTCCATTTTTATTCAAAATGTATTTTATATTATAATACTGATAAGTTCAAGAAGAAAAATTCACCTGATTTCGGTTTTCATTTTACCACAGCGGTTCATTTTCGAAAAAATTCTATTCCTGTGGTTGAAAAATAACCCTCCGTAAATTTCTTATATCTCTGTTAACGCAAAAAAAACGCAATTCAGCAAGCATAGTGGGTGTTCAGGATGAAATTCCCTAGCATTTGAACATAAAATGGTAGTGACGTCTTGTGACGCGAATTTGTTCTGACTAGCAGAAGTTGAGCAATTTTTTTTATGAAACTTCCAAAAATAATGGTAAATTCAGAGGTAGCTGTAAAGACCAAAAACTAAATTTTCTCACTCAAAAAACACAATACGACACGCGTTGAGTTCAAATCTTCAACTTGTGGAACAAAGATTTTGAATTTGCTGCGAAACTTGTCAACGGTAAACAAAAGTTTCAAAAAAGTGTATGTTTTCGAAAAAAATTTTTTTTTCTTGCCTTCTTAATGCATCGACTTTAAACCAATGATGCGCGTGTAGGAAGCAAAACTATGTCAAAAGCAAGTTTGTTCATGAAACTCTAACCTCTTTCTAATCGATTGGTAAAGTTGAATTTAAGGTTTGATAAACTAAAATTTTTGACTTTTGTCCGCTGGTCACCGCACTGTGTGTCGGTGCGACATGTCAGAAAATTCCAGGTGTTTGGAAAGAATTTGTTTTCTCGACATGCTGAGTTTGACAGCATGTAAACAATACACATTTTTGAGAAAGTGTGCAAAATATGGTTGATTTTTACCCAATGGGAAAAAAGTTATGCCCTGTTGAATGTGTCGCAATAATTTCGTGTTCGCCCTTTATTCGAAATTTTAGTTCGCATTCCTTTTCTGGTGTTTCAAAAATATTGACTTAAAATTTCTTGATCAGAATAAAGATCATTATTTTCAATAATTTATTAATAACTTACCGGAAAAAATATTGATTTGAAACTATGATTCTGATTTATTTTGAATCGTATCAGTAAAATATCTAAGTTTTTTTCGAGTTTGTGTGTTGGTAATTAGTTAGAAAATGGTTTCAGAAATCAATTCCCTTATTTTTGTGCATTTTTGGTTTTGTTATTATTTCTAGCTTAATTTGGATTTCGACATTAAAAACACACTACGACAAGAGCAAAAGGCAATTTTTTGGTGGGCGAAGGATCCTAAAAATGGCTGCATCAAGCTTTGATTTCGTGTGAAATCAGAGCAATGATTACCCGACAAAAATAGGCAAAATTTTTTTATACCGCTTCTACGTTGAATGAATACAACCCGGTTAGTGATCAACAATTTATAAAGCTGTGCTCCAATTCAGCAGCACGTGGCGTGCCATCCCTTCTTCGTCTAGTTTCTGTTTCGTTCGCCCAATTACGCTACAATTTATCCAAGCGCAACAAGTTCACTATCTGAATTGTTTATCTTTGGTTCATTATCCAGGAACACGGATTTCTCACCCATTCAACAAATTTTGTCATCGTCCATCGTGTGCAGTTTCTCCCTAAACGGAAGCTGCATTCGTGCTAATATTCGGTATTTTTGCATCGCCCGAGACACATCACAACCAGGGTTGGATTATGTGGTTGGAGCTCTCCGGGACGCTAGCCTCTAGGGAATTTCGAAAATTACATATCACAGAAGAGCTGGCTTTTAAAAAAAACGATCTTTTGTGTCACCCACTCCTGTACCCGCAGAAATGTTAATGCTAATGCACAAAATAAGGGGCAATCAATCGAATATTACAGCTATCGTCCTCATTTCCCAGCATGTATTCACCGCATTTCACCGTATTTAAATTATGTTTTTCACAAGTTTTTAAGTTTTGCATAAGCATTTTCATAAAGCGAAGAACTGAAAATCTTTTATCTTCCCTTTTTCGGGTTCGACTTATTTATTATCCTCAAAGGAAATTTAAATCGGTTTATGGACTTTGTTTTCAAAAATGGATTTTTTCGTTGATAGAAGATCAAGCTCGTTGATTTCATTAAATGACAAAAAAAAATTGAAAAAAAAGAACCTGAGAGAAAACTAGAAATTTTTGTCACAACAAACATACGACCTCCAACTCACAGATAGGAAGTCTTCCAAACTGCCCCGGGCAATCTGCACTTGATCCGTCCCCAAACCCCAACATTGATGCTAATTTGCTTACCATAGCAAAGCCAGTCGATTAATTTTGATGGCTTTCATCGGGACTACGTGGATTTTCCTCGGAAAGCATCGCTATCAGATTAATTGTTCGTTACGAAGTGCTAAATTGGGACAACATATTTTTAATCTCCTCTAAATTTATATATGTACATAATTTATGTGGGTATATTTACCAATCATTGGTTCTGATTTCTTTTATTTCTAATTTGGTTTCGAAGAAAACATTTTAAGTTATAGCAATAGTCCTTCAACATCATTTCACAAGCTTATCCTTCCACGCATTCATAAATGAAGTGTCATTTATTAAAAATGTTACCTCAAGACTTTTCACATTTTGAAGTGTATCGTTGGATTGACATCTTACCGATGTTACATTTCTCCTCCACGACTACCTAACATCAATCATCCCAAGAAGACGAATTTCATCGTAGCTGACTCAAATCGTTCATACATACATTCGTTCGTATCTGGTGGCGATTAAATTAGGCATAATTTATAACCGCACTCTACTCATTGCCCGGAGAGGGGACATTCAAGGCCAAAGTTGGTTTCCCTACCGTGTGCCAAGAATCTGTGCCTCCCTACGACGTTCAAATGTTGCGAAATGTAGTTATCCATCTGTCTGGAGAAGGACGACGTCACCGTTTTTAAATTACATCCTCAACTTTATTCCAAAGCAGCTGATTGATATCGGAGCCAAATCTCTCCGGGCTGTTTTTATTTACCACGCACATTTTTCTGCGGCGGGAAGTTTTGATCCACAGGTGTAATAAGTTTGAAATATGTATTTTTTTTGGTGGAGGTTTCAGTTGGATGAACTGGCCATTTATTTATCAGAGGAACTTAATTTGATTTTTACGAATATCTGACAGTTCTAAATTTTTTGTAAGTGTATTTTCTATACGACTTATTTTCTTTAATTCCAATTAGGGGGAGAATGGGGATACTTTATCCTTTTTTTCTAATTTTCATCATATCTCATTGGAAAAATAGAAACTCGCCGTCTTTTGCATTTTCTGCCTTGAGCTTAGCTTGAGCTTAGATAAACCGTACATTTCAGTAGTTGCTACTCCGTGATTGACAAGAACCATCAAAATTGCACATAGATCCAAATAAATGGGGCTTGGGATTAGCTTACCATTTTCTGTGTGCACGTTTCGAAGGTTCCTTTTCTTATATGGTCAATAACGGCGCCGGCCACGTCCTTACGGTTCATCGGGGTAGGGAAGGATTGTTAGTTCGACTTCCGTTGCTACTAGAGACCGAATACACCTCTAAATCTCCACGGTCGTCACAGGAAGGGTGGTTTGTTAGTGGGGAAGGTAAATAAGATCTGGATTCCCTTTGGGAAGGGATGTGATCAAAGCAAAGTTAAAAATCGTCGCGTCGCACACTATCGAGTACATCGCGTTTTTATATGTCCTAACTAACAATGTACTTAGCACCGACGTAACAAACCGAATTTAACCGTGCGCTTAAGACGAGAATAGCAAAGCGTCCTAACGTGGCACTTTCATACACGTACAATGCACTTGGTAACGATGCAACTCACCGAATTTTATCACGCGTTTAAAGTTTAAAACGAGAAGAAGAGCAAGAATGACTTAACGAGCAAAAAACGACAACCGAACCAACCGATCACGTCAATTTTTCCCACACAAACACACACAAACACACACACACACACACACACACACACACAAACACACACACACACACACACACACACACACACACACACACACACACACACACAACGAACCGACCCTACTGACGGAAAAATTATCCATTACCGAACACTGCACAAGCCTTTGATTTGACCGAATACTTATAAATAAACACGCAAATTAACTCTTGCAAAAACTCAGAATAAAAGCTTTACAAGCTAAAATTTATTTGTAACACGAACACTAACATTACATTGATTTTCCTTCTTCTGAATTTACAATATCCTTTGATTTAGAAATTTTTTACGATTTTTCATATTCATCGATGAACGTCAAAAGACTATTATTTGTTTCTGTTTTGTTACTAAAGAAAAACAACGAGCAAAAAAACACGCACACACACACACTTATCATCTTGAATGAACTTTGTTAGTAAATTAATTAAATATGTATGTACTTAGCTTTTCAATCCACGGTGTCCACTAAACACATTTTCTTCTTCAAAAAATCATTTCAGAACCTGCCACCAGGGGAATCACATTTTGCATGCAATATTGCATTGCATAATAATAACCAACTTCGATGAAGTAACGCCCGTTACTCCCGTTACAAACCGTCAGAGCTTTTCACACGTATGACGCAAGCTTTTAAAACACAAGCTCACTATCTTCAAATCAGATCTTCTTAGCGTCGCCATTATTGCAACAACAATTTCTTCAAACCCAACATCACAAAATCACTCAAAAACAGACTAAAGCGCTTTTTTTTTTTTGTAATTTTACTGTTACGACGAAAACTAATCACCGCGCTACCGAACAACCAGCCAAAAAAACATTAATTCGATAGATTACACCAGAAAAAACTAAAATTACGACACCGCGTCTCGAAACAATCACTTGAACTTGGCAATGTTGCCAGTTCTCCTCGCCGTCTTTTGCATTTTCTGCCTGTGAGTAAATTCAAATTTATATGCTCTTAAAGTTAGAATGATACATGAACCCGCAAATGAACTAGAAGCATTTTCGTAAGACAAAAAAAGTTGTGATATTTTTAAGTTAAAGGGACTTGATCCTTTACTAAAGGAGACTTGTGTTTTATTCATGTTTCTCTAACCCTTGACAAAAATCAAGTAACATCCAAAGATAAAAAATCTGTTTACTTTTTTTTGCATTATTAGTTCTCATTTCACATTTATCAGAGTCAGACAAAGAAAATTCTAAAATTTGGTCTACTACCCCATAGGCATTGCACCAAAGGCGCAATGTTGTAATTTTTGGACAATTTTTTGAGTCCGTTTTTTCAGAACAAGATGATAATAGATATTGGACTAATATTAGTAATTTCGTGTTAATCATAGATCACGATCCATTCAGAAGAAAATTTTATCATTTGGACTCAAGGGACCAAACATACAATAAAAAAAACTTGTTCTTTAAAAAAATTGAGCGATTACTATTGCTTTGAAAATACGGCATTATTGAGTTCATCTTATACTCTAACGATTGACTTATCGGAATAATTATTTTTATTATAATTTTTTTCATGTGGGAAACATTTTAAAGTGATAAATGAAAGATCTTCAAGTCACATTTTGATAAATTTTTCAAACAATGTTCAAAAACTCAGAAAAAAATTAAAATTTGTTGATATAATTGCATTGTTGTTTTGTTATATTTAGCACATTTTTCTACAATCTTACAAGAGATTCCGGTTGTGAGATATAGAAAAGGAATCAAGAATCCCCAGGGATCAAATTTCCTCATTTTCCCCTACCCGGTATAGAAAATAAAAAAAAAACAATTTTGTTAAATCCAATCTCCATTTGCGGTAATCGAAATGGGCACAAGTAAGGGGTTGACCGAGTTATGCATCTATATTTTCCTGTAGAGATCAACCGTTTGGCAGTTTAGCAATGTTCATCAATAAAAATACCAATTTTTATCCGAAAAGTCAAAATATACTGGACCATGTTATTTGCAAAATAAAAGATATAGATAGCATAAAAATTGCCACAATTTTTACAGATATAAGTGATCATTTACAGATTCTAACAACTTTCAGAATGCTGTCAGAACGTCAAAAGACGGTTCTGAAAAGATATATCACAGCTCACTTAAAACTAAATAATTTGTTCTCAAATTATCTCCGAACATTTTTCCCTTGAGAAAACGTGAATAGTGACATACAATAGATTACTTCAACATACAATTGTATCTTTAGGTAGTGCACAAAAACAATACCTAAAGAAATTAATCTAAAAAAAAAATTGTCCTTCGATGGCTCTTGATCTCTGGGCATTGATAAAGCTAAAAGATAATTATCTGTGAGAAATCATCTCAACGATATACGCCTCAAAGAAATGCTTGCCCATATCTACAAAAAACTATATAACAAAAAAAACGTGCAAGCGACTGTAAAACTTTGAAAAACTTCTGAATAATACACCCCATACTAAACTTTGGAAAAACATTTATCAATTCTTGGGAAAATCAAAAACAATCGTCGCAAATTCAGCTGACAGATAATGGTGAACTTATAACCGACAAAAAACACGTTTCTAATAAATTCAACATTTTTTTTTCTTCAATTGGATCAGATCTTACCAAGGTAATTTCCACTGAATCGGAGTTTGATGTGTTATCTAATATAAACGAAGTGCGAAACTCTTTGTTCCTACAACCAACCGATGAAAATGAAGTTAATCTCTAAAGTCTCTCTAGTCTCTCTAAAGTCTCTGAAGTCTCTAAAAAACAAAAAAAGCTGCGGACCAGATTGTTTCGTGTGTGCGTGTTAAAAAAGCGTGTTAAAGCGTGTTTCCAGAGTGCCTAAAAATAGCGAAAGTTACTACTATTATTAAGTCTGGTGATTTGGATGATGCTAATAACTGCAGGCCAATTTCAACTCTGAGCGTTTTCAGTAAGGTTTTTGAGAAATTACTGGTAAAAAGAATTATAAATTTCCTTGATCAAAACAATATTCTTTATAAGCTACAATACGGTTTTAGACCCGGGTCTGGCACACTCGTTGTAATCTCTGAGATAGTGGACTTTATAATCAAGGAAATCGATTCGAAAAATATAGTTGGTGCATTATTTCTCGATTTTAAAAGCCTTCGATACGCTAAACCATTTAACTTGGTTGCTCAAATGTACAAATATGTGGAAAAAGGGGATTAGCTAATGATTTAATTCGAAGCTACCTTGATAACCGAAAACAATTTATCGTTTTCGAAGGAACAGAAAGTGAATTTAAAAACATCTGCGTTGGCGTGCCTCAAGGCAGCAATATAGGGCCGATTCTTTTTCTTCTATACATCAACGATATATGTAATCTTCCACTAATAGGGACAGCAAGATTATTCGCTGATGATACAGTTCTTTTCTATAGGGGAAAGATTTCCTAAATGGGCCTATCGGGTTAAATGGCCCTATGGCTGTTTGATGAAGTGGCTGACTAGACAGCTTATCTGACCAATGCATTTTGAGGGTGATACGCTTAGAACATAAGGCAAGAAAGAATTTTATGAATTTACACACTCAAAAAAATTAAAAAATCATACAAGGTTTTGATACATTTTGATGTAATATTTCGACTTTTTAAAATTATACGTAAAGAAGTTTAAAACAAAAACTAGAATGGTTTTTGTATCTTACTCAAATGAACTTAAGAAATTCTACATATTTCAGCTTTTGTGGACGTTTAATAATGATTATATAGTGGAATAATAGAGTGTTTTTGTATGCCCCCATCATGTTTGTAAAATGCCTCCATCCTAAAATAACAGGTTAAATAAAATAAATAAATGATTTTTATCACTGAACCTTCAAATCTAAGCTCTGAATAACGTCTTAAGAGAGAATTGAAGATCTAAGAACAGATTTGATAAAGTTTTTCTCATTGATGAACTGCCTCCATAGTATGGCAACCCTAACTTTTGTTTTATTCGATAAAATTATAATAAACATAGATTTTTATAACACTTCAGCTTTGTCGTACGAAAATTATTACTTTCTAGCAGTTTCAATGAAATTATACGGAAATATTGCCCAAAAAACAGAAATTTTGCTCAAAACATAAATAGGCGCATTTAGCCCGCACAGTTTGAGGTTCGGCATTTTAGACAACACTTACGATAAAATCGTTTTCTTGGAAACAGAAGAAAATTATAACATAAAAATTACTCCATTGTAAAGAAAACAGATGCCTGCACACGTGTATATAGTTAGTGTTGATTAAACCAGTGTTCTGCTTAATAGGCGCATATAGCCCGCTCCTCCCCTACAAGGAAATCCCCAACCACAATCATCGATAATATAGAACATGACCTTAAATTGTTAATTCAGAGGTAATCTCTAGTTTTGTTTCATTAAACGACCGGCACTACTCGCTACTCGCATGACGGATAAAGCACGACAACAATCAACATTTCTCCATCATGCGACTGGCCAAGCTCCTACACATGGTCAAATTTCTCTGAGAGTGACTGGCAAAGCTCTTCACACTTCGATCGGCTGCTGGCGGCAGGTACAACTAATTGAACGGTTCGTTTGAATGCGATTGCTTGACTACACAGAAAGAAAATCTGAATCCATAACAACACTGAAATAGAAAACCTTTATCATAACATGACGTGGAACGCGATTTATTAATGTAAATTCACAAAATAAAAAAAAGTTGAATCCTTAACAGCACTGAATTCGTATGACACAAACATTACTTGACATGGAACGCGATTATTTGATGTAAATTTACATCACATATCTAGCGTAACATTTAAAAAGGGCGAAACTAGCAGTTAGCTCGAAACGAGAAAAACGCGTTTTAAAATTCGGAACACCTATTCAAATCCTATTCCTTTACTCGGTAAAGGAATTTTAGATCCTTCTGATTTATTTTCTTAAGGTTCCAATAAGGTTGTTAACTTCATTCGTGTTGTTCTTCCAAATTGGGAAAATGCTGATCAACAAGAAAGTGACACTACTGTGATCAATCAGAGTGATCTATCTTGAGAAGCTACAGTAAATAGGGGACAAACCACAAAAGATCTAACAACTGGTCGCAGTGGTAGGGACCCAACAAAAAAAAAATCCTATTTATAAAACCGACCACTTTTTGTCAACAAAATCAAAAAATGTGCATTATATTACCTTATTGTTCGATGGTTATCAAGAACTTTAACTTTTTTCGCGTAATTTAAGAGATTTTCGAGTTTCGCCCTATCATTGTTTTCGATTTCAGTTACGCCTGCAAGTTTCGCCCAATTGATCGGCCGTTTTTGTTTTGGTTTTGAAGTTACGCCCATTCAATCTACACGCAAAAACTAATTAGGCCGTTTTGTCACACACGGTCAACTCAGTTACGCCTTTTGGCTCTACACGAATAGAAAAATTCACTCCATTTTGAATAGGCGTAACTTCACGTTCCAACGAAAATGCATCAACAGGAAGTTTCGCCCAATTGAATTTTATCAATTTTTTGAAAGTTTTAAGTAATTTTAAGATGAAACCGCGTTTGATAGGTAAAAGGCAGTTTCGCCCTTTTGAAATGTTACGCTAGATATGATGTAAATACACACAAAAAAAAGCATAGTAAAACTACTAAATCCGTGGTTTAAATGAACAACAGGCAAACATATTTTTGAGTCAAATATGTTTTGTTGTTTATAATACCTTACGCATAGCTATTTTACCATGTGCTCAATTTGGCTGCGCATAGTAAATTCGACTGCGATTTAGTAAAATTGTCAATGAAATGATGCATTATTTTACTTCGTGCCTAGTAAAATTGATATATTTCATGATGAAACTAGTATGTGTTATGGTAAAGATTAGTATGCGCGAGGAGCTTGATTTAAACCGTAAAATTACTATGTTTGTTTGTTTGTTTACTTGCATGCATGCATTATAACATTATTCAAAACATAAAAATTCACACTTCCGACACACGTCGGTCAATTTTAGTGTGTTCTCTCGATGCGCTGGAAAGATTTTCAAAGTTATAAAACTTGAAAGCGGCACAAAATTTGTTTGTTTACTCACGGGTTTGATGATTAATGATCCTTCATTAGTACAAACAACAAGAATGTTTACCATGGTAAAATTATCATACGCACTGATGTTTTTGAGTCAATAATGTTTTATTCTCAAAAGTACCATGTGCGTAGTATTTTGTTGATAGGAACTGGAGCCACAATGTCTAAATTACTATGTGGACGCTAGTTGTAATAGAAATTATGATGAAATTATCATGACCATAGTATTTTCGACAACAAACATTGTGAGTTGTCGAAAATTACCAGGTATATAGTAATTTCAATAATATTTCATGCGCGCTTTTACAAAATTGATGTTATACTTTGCGTGGTTGAAAATACTATAACGCAGAAATGGTAAAGTTATCATGACAACGTCTTTGGAATACCCATGCAATTTTTTTCCGTGTAAAAAGAAGCGTCATGTATGAAGGAATTTTCAGTGCGAATTAAACATTACATGTCTTAAATATTTTACATGTCTTTCATATTTACACGTCTGTTGAAGTTTACAGACGTGTAACATTCAACGCGCACTGAAAATTCCATCATATTTGACGCTTCTTTTTCGTTACATCATATGTGATGTAATTTTATAACATTTTTCTGGTCACACAAAATTCTTAACAGCACTGAATTCGAAATTTCTTAAAATTACACGACATGGAAAGTTATAGGACATTGAATTTGAATTTAATTAATATTACAATACA
Organism: Uranotaenia lowii; assembly: GCF_029784155.1. Classification (NCBI taxonomy): domain Eukaryota; kingdom Metazoa; phylum Arthropoda; class Insecta; order Diptera; family Culicidae; genus Uranotaenia; species Uranotaenia lowii. Next base: position 95,730,388 of record NC_073691.1, read on the forward strand.
CTGAACGCGATGATGTCATGTAAAAATACAGACTGTCAAGAACAGAACCATAGACAAATGTAAACAAAGTGTCAAGTCCAGTCGTGCACCAAAGTATTTGTTTTAAGCAGTTTTCCCACGAGTGAGGTTCCCGGAGATCTTCATGATGTAGGGATACGGTTCCGGAAGCGGCTCCATTTTATCACTATGTTGTTCTCTGTGATGTTACTCAAGTTAGGATTCGGGGAAGAAAATGAAAGGTTGAAGTGAATTCTAATAAAAAAATGTGAACTGAAAAAAAATTTCTGTCGCTAAATAAAATAAATTAATTTACGTATAAAAACGTTTAATTTTTATGAAGAGATGAGAAAATTCCATTATTGAATCATATAAACAAAAAATAAATTCCAATTGGAAAGTTTCTCTTCCAATATTCAATGATTTTAAAATTTACATCATTTTTATTTCACACGTTGCCATTTTTACATCATTTTTTATTTTAGACGTTGCAAAATTTTACTGACGTGTAATTTCCAACTAGAACTGAAAATTCTGTCATATGTGATGCTTCTTTTTATTTACATCATATGTGATGTGATTTTACAGATTTTTTTCGTAGTGTGTACACAGTATTAAATAATTACATGTTATAACCTGCAAATAAATGGAACAAGTTATTTCTACTAAATTTACATGACTTATGACGTAATGTAAATTCCCGAAACGAGAAAAAATGACATTGTAAATTTACATGACCATAACAATGAAACCGTTCCGGCTCATTATTCCTTTTTAGTTTTTGAATTATTATTTTATCAACTTCTAGCCATCAGCCTTGTAACAAAGCATGAAAATGATTAAAAAGATGTTCATAATGGTTTACCCAACCGAAATCCACGAGCTCCAGATTTTAAATGGTATTTTCTTGGCGCATCAAATCGAACTTGCTCCTTCTCGGTCGGCCGTTCGGTGTTTGTTTGTGAAACGATCTTGCTACAGGGTGTATCTGAATTTTCTTTTAGTTTCGTTAATACTTTTCGGATGGATGATTTTGAAAACAATTTTTCATTACTTTTCAATATAGGTAGCACTTAGTTTATCTAGATTTCATTTTTATTAATAATACTTGTTATTTGTTCCTTGTACATTGAAATGTCCTTTGCAAAATGATGGAATGTGAGGAAGGGGCAATGAAGCTTGTAATTTGTTGTATAAATATTAAACAATTCAAAACGATTCACTTGTATATAAATCCAAGAACCTGATTTTCTCGAATTCACAATACTTTTTTGTATTCATTTTCAATGGTTAGATTTCGTATCAATGTTATCGGTTAGAGTTATTCCAATTTTTTTAAATATTAAGAATCAAAGACAAGAGGTGAACTGTTGCTTAGAGTAAAATATCACTTCTCCAATAAAGTCTACAAAATTCTATCGTGTAATATACTATTTTTAAAATGTTTTTTTTACAATAAGCAATTAAACATAATTTGGTTTTAGTGGAAAAAGTTAAAAGGATTTCATTTTTTTAAATTTATTAAAGTGTCAAACAATAAGAAACACCCTGTGCGCGACAGCAACGTTTCTGATTCCAAACGTCGTTTTAAGCAAAAGTCATGTAAAATTACAACAAATTGACCCGAATGAGGAAACGCATGGTTTTTTTCAGGGCTGCGTTATAATATACAACACATCTGACCGAATTTTAGATGAAATTATATTTTACATCAAATGTAAAACTCAGATTTTTTTTGTGTGTAGGTCATTCTTTTAGCTTCAAATGACTGGGGAATTAAAACTAGGCCTTCGACTAGCTCAGGACTCCAGCCAATCTCAGGGTCGGCTCGTCGTAGCTAGAAAATCACTCACTCACCTGTTCGACCTTCGCTTCCTCCCACCCCGTTATAACCCGTTTGAAGGCTTTTCGGTGCACGCAATAAAGAACCAAAAATCTTTAAGGGGCAATTAAAATTAATTATATTGAGCAAAAAGTAAGAAAATTTTAATAAAACAAATCTAATTTATTATAAAGAAAAACCCTTTTTTGACTCACTGCTTATCTCTGCTGCTGCTGCTGCTGGACACTTCGTTGCCCCGGGGATCGCTGCCGTGGTACCACGTGGGATCGCTGTCCGTGAACTTTGGCCCAGTTCACCAACGATCGGTGCTGTCGTTCGGCCCTCTGCCTGCCTCCGGCGTTACGTTGGAAGTTACCTTGACCTCGAATCCAAGAACCGCAGTTCTTAATATTTTCCTGAGCCGTGGGTTGTCGTACGGCCGGGAATGTCCTGCCGTATGTTGACGGACGGCGTTTACTGAGCCGTATGGTTACGGACGGCTGTCCAATCTTCTTGGAGTCGCGGGCACTTCAATTTCTTTACACAGTGCCTTTCACTCAACGAAACTGAACACTTAACAACAACCAAGGTCCCAAAACGGAAACGACACTTGGTTGGCGGAAATGGTTGTTGGCGGGATAAAATGCGCGCACAACGATTGGACGACACTTCGGACGCGAACTCCAAGGTATCAAAGAGGCCGGCCAATGGGTGCGTAGGCCTTATATAAACTCCGCCTGAATTGGAGATCGGCAAAGCCGATGCATCTGATTGGGCCACGTCATCTGAGGCGATGTAGCCATCTCGCTCTTTTGTTGTGACATGTGTCAGGAAGTTCGATGTTCGAGCAGTTGAGTCATCCTGAACTGCTACACGGAAAAAAATCTGCTAATCTCCTATCTTTTCAAACAAATCAACTCAAATGCCCAACTAAACAATATATTTAATGAAATTTATATAATTCAAAACTTTAATGCGTGAATATGTACATTTACCTACATTTTATTTTATTCGGGACAAAACAGACACCGAAAGGCATAAAATGCAGGTTGTAACCGAGTAGAAGGTTACAGAATGAATGACTGGCAAACGAAGTGCCTGGTCGTTAAGGAACAGCCAAGTGAGTTTGACGGACCAAGAGGCTCAACAGTCACAGTCATTTGACTAATGACGTTGAATGATGCCAACCCTGCACATGAGCCTTTTAGTATGGGGGAGTGTTGTGGGCTGCCACCAAAAAAAATTAAAAATGGGAGCTATTAATCCTAATAATTAATTAATAATTAATCCTAATACATAATCAACGGCATCTCGAAATTAGGTACTCATATAAAATAATACAAAATCGAGCAATAGATGAACAAATTTTAACATTTTTCGATGCCGTAAAAACTTTACCCAGTGTGACGGATTGGCTTAATGATATCACCTACAAACTTTTTACTGGTTTATTCATCCTATTCCAACACTGTTGGTGCAAAAATATTTTTCGGACAGTAAATTTTTTTTTAAATATATTCAGGTAAAATGCGATAAAATGCAAGGCGTCTCTGTGAATCTCGTTTCCATATGCGGGAATGTCATTGTTTTGCATTACGAGTTTGTTAACATTAAAATTTCATCCATCAAAACCTTTATTTTTATGATTTCAGCTAGTCAATTTTTTTGCAGTTATTTTTATCTCTAAATGTTTGCAGACCGCTGCAAGCTTTTTATGAAAATATCAAGTTTAAACATTTTTACACCACCCATAACTTTTGTTGTTGTTGTTTTACTGCCAAAATAACTATTTTTTTTTTTTTTGAAGGGATTCATTCAGTCCTGAATTAGCGCTACAAGTTTTAATTTTGTATGGAAATTTGTATGGGAAAACAAAATTTATCATTAAAAAATTGCCAGACAATATATCTTTGGATTTCAAATATTACTTGATTCTTGCAGTACATTTCATGTAAATAAACCTTAAACTTAACTTTCACCCCAGAAAAGATATTTGATGATATTAGAAAAAAAAATTTCAAAATATATTTTTTTTAATTTTAACGTTTTTAACTGCACATTTCAAAGCTATTTTACCGTAGGATAAAAATAAAAAAAATCATAAAACTGATTTACACGCGTTTTCCCTTGACCAAATTTTGACCGTATCACCCTTTAGTAATAGTGCAATAGATACTAAGTTTAGGATTTTTTTTTGCTTATTCTGTTGACTCGATGTCATATGGCTAGTAGCTTATTAATGTGTTGAATTAGTATTTGATGAATGAATTTTGAAATTAAAATAGTCTATACTAGTTTAGTTTCACTTCCTCAAAACATCCATGCTAAAGACGAGTTTGTAAAATTGCAATTCGAAATTTATAATTAAAAGTAAGTTCAAATTTCTGAATCTGTATAGTGTCTCGTAAAAAGAAATGTTATTGGCCTAGAATGATACAAGTCTAAATTCCGCCAGAGACGAACCATTTTTTGGACGTGTTTATTAACACTAATTTTCAAATACCTTTTGGGGTCAAGTACTTCCTCGTTACTGCAGTAAATTCATTATTGAACTGAAAATTTTACACAGAGAAAATAATCGTAGAGGGGGGGGGCGTATTTAAACCCCTAAAGGCCCCCTCCCCCGTTCGCTCTTTATAAAAAAACATTGATTTTTCATATGTTTGCATAACATTTTTCATTGAACTCAAAGTTTCTGAATAGGGTGAAAATCGCATGTTTTTATAAAACTAAAAATAACTGAAGTATTCAATAATTTTTCTGACATCGTCAATTTAATGCCCCATCAATTTTAGAACTTTTGATGCAATATTTAGCTGCATAATTATCTGTGGATATAATTATTCTAGAAGCCATTGAATTTTAAAAAAAAGTGTTGCATGTTACCCCAATTGACGGTACCCGTTAAGTGCTGCCATTTTTCAATGTTTTAAATTTTACTTTTAACAATAACAACTCAGCATGTGTAGGCAAACAAGAACAGCATGAGCAAAATAAAAGGCCGGATATGAAACAGATAAACACATTGTTTCAGCCGGTCGATCTCAGTCTGGGTGTCTGTCAGTGAGTCGAAGATATCATCCCCCCATTCCGTTCGTTCTTTGCAAAGGTTTTGCCCAGCAAGCAACATCGTAAAACCGCATAAATTTTCGCTCATGTGTTTTCCGTTTTCATCAAAACTCAACCGAAAGGGATGACAAATGAACTGGGGGTGTTTTGCTCCAACAACGATGGCCCTTGACTGAATGGTGATGATGATGTTGGAGATGTGAAGATATGCAAAATGTGTCACAGGTTGTTACGGCACGGCACGACTATGGCTGTCCAAAGCCTGATTATTGTGTTTGAGTGAAGTAGACAAATAGTAATGTGCTGTAGGTACATCATGTAAGCGGTTATGTTTTCAGGCTGGTGGAGATTTTCACACTGTAGGGTTCAACAACTAAGCAAGGTGCATTTCCACAGAAATTTTCTTTACCTCCATTTTTTTAGTTTCAACATCAAACGTAATGCGTCCTATGTGAGCTATTTATTTTGGATGCAAAACGTGTCTCAACTCAATCATGCACAGAGATATAATTTCTTCCTTTCATCTTTAATTTTCAAACCAACTTTATAAACCTTAGCTTAATTTTTTTTTGAATATTTCCTGTTTGAAACTATTTTGTAATAACGATTATCGTGAAGCGACCTTGAGTTGAAATGTTTGTTCCAGTTTACGCTTCGGTAAAATTGAGAAATAAATACTCAAAAGTGAAGAGTAGTAAAAAACAACAATTTTTGAGGAGAAACCAGTTTTTTTTAAATTATTTTGAGTAAAATGTCTTAAAATCTCATAAAAAAACTGTTAGTCATAACTTCTACAGTTTTCAACCTATTAGTATAAATAACCTCCCGAATTCCATGTTTTAAGATTCATTTTGAAGTTATTGGGAACTTTAATTTAAAAATAGTTGAATCTGGTCAAAACCGATAAATTTGAAATAGTAAAAAAAATGATGTTAAATTCACAACTATCAATAGTATTTTTGATCTTACGTTAAAATGAATTCCCATACATATTTTGGTAACTCTACTATATACTATTATTATTTAGAAGAACAAGCCTTTTTTGTTATAGTTAAATAATCATAACTTCTACAATTTTATACCGATTGTGATAAAAAAAATCTCTTAAAATCATTGTATTGATTGAATTGACCTTAAAAATTTATAGACATTCAAATTTTAAAAAGGCAATACCTAATCTTGTCTTAAACCGTCGGAGAAATTGAAATTTCGAAATTAAAAACCACAAATTCACAAATATCAACAGTACTACAATTCTTACCAAGAAGTGAAGTTGATGATTGATAGCAAACTTCAATAAAATCAACTGGGGAATTATACAACAGTTTTCAACTTCAATGGCTTCTAAAAACTTTATGTTCACTGATAATCACACCGCTTGTACATTAACACTTCTAAGGACGATGAAACATCAAATTGACGTAGTCAGACAAATTATTGGTTTCATCAGTTATTTTGAATTTTATGAAAACATGCGATTTTCACCCTACTAAGAAAAAGGGGTAAGTTGCAACAAAATTTGTTTTTAATAAAAAATCGATGGAAAATGTTTCATAATGTATAGTTTTTTATTTACATATATTTTTGATGTCATAAAGCACCAATTGCAGTAATTTTTGGTTTTGTTCGAAGTTGATTTTACATTTTTTCTTTCAAAATTATTTTAAAAGAAAAAGCATGAGGCATACATTTAGGAGTAAAAAAGTACTACAAAAAATCTACTAGCTGAAATCATAAAAATTAATGTTTGGATGGATGAAATTTTAAAATTGATGATGCCCCGTTTGACGGTACGTGTTCAAGTTTTAAAATTTTCCAGTGCCGAAAAAACTGTTCCAAGTATGACGGATTGGCCTCATAATATCCCTCACAAATTTATATTGGATCTATCACTATATACCAACACTATTGGTAAATTAATGGTTCATGGAATTACAATTTGAGTCTGCTCATGATTTTAACTAAAACTTTGTAAGTCCAATTGATGCTCAAATTTCCCTAGAATTTGATGATATTCATTCTATGCAAAATATATTTGAAAATTCTTGTGAGACAAATATTGATGAACTTAAATTGATTTTCAAAAAATTTAAAAATATGAAAGCTCCGGGGGAAGATGGAATTTTCTATATTCTTATTAAAAAGTTGCCTGATAGCACTTTGAAATTTTTAGTTAAAATTTTCAATAAATGTTTTCACTTGGCTTATTTTTTCAATAAACTGAAAAATGCCAAAGTAACTCCAATTTTGAAACCTGGAAAAAGTGCTTCAGAGCCTTCAAGTTATCGACCAATTAGTTTGCTTCCTTCTTTAACACTAAACATACCGGCGCTCTGTGTAGTGTATACCTATTTATACCGCCGGGGGTCAAATGACCCCTAACACCTTTTCCGCTAAAACTCTCTTGTTTCTCAACCGATTGTTGAAAATTTTATAGTTTTGGAAAGCTTGTAACGTGACTCGAATATAGTTTTCAATGTTCAGCTACAACCATGGATTTCAAAGTTATTCGTAGTCTAAGAAAAAAAAACCCAAAAAAACATACTTCGGGAAAATGGCTGTAAGTCAGTTATTAAGACTAAAAATTAAGACTAAAAATTCATTTGGTGCCAGAAAAAAACTGTACCAAGTATGACGGATTGGCCTTATAATATCCCACACAAACTTATATTGGATTTATCACTATATACCAACATTAATGGTTCATGGAATTACAATTTGAGTCTGCTCATGATTTTACTTAAAACTTTGTAAGTCCAATTGAAATTTCCCTAGAATTTGATGATATTCTTTCTAAGCAAAATATATTTGAGAATTCTTGTTAGACAAATATTGAGGAAATTTAAAAATATGAAAGTCCCGGGGGAAGATGGGATTTTCTATATTCTTATTAAAAAGTTGACTGAAAGCACTTTCAATTTTTTAGTTAAAATCTTCAATAATTGTTTTCACTTGGCTTATTTTCCCAATAAATGGAAAAATGCCAAAGTAACTCCAATTTTGAAACCTGGAAAAAGTGCTTCAGAGCCTTCAAGTTATCGACCAATTAATAATAATAATAATTCGTGTAACATAAGATATGTACAATCTTTTTTAAGTGTTACATTTGGGTTTGTGTGGTTTTGATTTATGTCTAATGTTTCTGATGCACTTTCATATTTAACTAGAGAGAATCAATTGTTACCTTATAATGCAAATCTTGATAGTGAAGCTTTCTTGAATACCAATTTCGATTTAATGGATTTAATAAGGGTAGGAAGATGATTCCAGTTTGAGATGCCTCTAACGAGAAACGAGTTGTTGTAGTAGACTGAGCTATGAGGTGGGATGACAAAGTTAATAGTTCTGGAGTTTCTTACAGGAATAAAAAGTCTTTTAATGTATTGAGGACCTCCTCTGGTGACAATTCTATGGACTAAAACGCACGATCTATGTTTATAAAAGTTATGGAATGGGCAACCAATCAACATTTTTTGAAAATGAGAAACACTTGAAAATCTAGACAAACCATGCCATAGACATACCGGACGCATGAGTTCAAAGCTACTCGGAGTTTTTCCAGGGACCTAGCCACAGAGAACAGACGTACAAGCTCGAACAAAAAATCGTCAAAAAAGTGTGTAAAATTTCAAATGCTATCACCCAAAAAATACGTTAGAAATTGACTACAAACAGTGCCATCTATTGCGCCGTTCAAAAGTTATAAATCAACTTTAAAGTGCCCAGTTTTCAAAAAGGCGTCATCGTATATGAACCCACAAAAAATGAATCCAATGTCTCAGTAAAATGGACGGCTTTAATGTATTGCTAAATAAATGAAATCAGAGTTACTTTTAACACGTTCGTCGCCACGCTCATTTTGGTAGTTTTACTAGCCGGGCCCAAAGAAATTTTCAGAGAGAGAAAGCAAAGAGGGAGAACTCCCATATATGAAACGTGTGGCGAAGCTGAGCGGTAAACTCTAGTCAGAGAGCGTCACACGCTTTTTGATGTGACGGGGCCCCCCAGGAAATACACCCGTCACCTGAATATGGGTGCCGTGGCGACGAACGTGTTAACTGGGCGAAATTTCACTTTCTTTATTTTTGCACGACTATGACAGTTAAGATATCAAACAGCTTCGGTTTTAAGTTTTCGCACTTCTTGAACAGTAATTTATGTAAGAAAATGCATCATCTATGTCCAGTCAAATACAAGAACATTCTTGACGATCAGTCTTACCCAGCAGTAGTGATTCTAGGCATTTCAAAGCGGGTGATTTTCACATATCACTTAAACATCCAACTGTTTAAAACTATGTATTTCTAACAAATTTGAAGGAAAAAGATGATATCTAACTTTTATGATTTTTTTTTTCATGCAACATGGTGAACGTTCGTTCATCAAGTTTCGAACGAAACTTCAACAGAGATTTTCTTGAAGCATGCTAAGCAGCACATACGACCTATAGAAAACTGACTGAAACTTAAGGCAGAAACACAATACAGCGTCGGTCGTCGCGTCACGTCAGCGGCCAACGCTGTCGATAAGTACTAAAACGCGGACGCGACGCACCCGACGATTTCTGCATCACAATTCAGCGTCAAGAGACATCTAAGATGTCTCTTGACGCTGAATTGTGATGCAAAAATCGTCGGGTGCGTCGCGTCCGCGTTTTAGTACTTATCGACAGCGTTGACCGCTGACGTGACGCGACGACCGACGCTGTATTGTGTTTCTGCCTTTAGTCAGCTTTGTTTTGACAGTTCTCTTTGGTGTGTTTGGAGACATCTGGTGGCCCAGCCTAAAGACAAAAATTGGTTCAAAAAGGGTGTTGGGATTTTTACACAACTTTCGTGGGCTAGCTTGTATGTCTGTTCTCTGTGACCTAGCTGAGCAATTGCCAAGATTTTCAGCAAATACAGTAAAGGTTATCGCGGAGTTCGCCAAGCGAAGACTCGGTAATTCTGAAGTTCTATTCCATCTATTAAAAAAAGAGCTTTAGTTTTTGCGGAATCCGTATTGCTGTACGGGTGTGAAACTTGGTGCACATATGCGGTGACGACGCGAAAACTGCAAGTATTTGTAAACCGCTGCCTGCGGAACATCATCCGCGCTTGGTGGCCTGGCAACTGGATCTCAAATGCGGAACTACATCGCCGGTGTCATCAAAGGGCGCTAGAAATCGAGATTCGGGAACGTAAGTGGAGATGGATTGGGCACACGCTGCGGAAAGATAAAAACGAGATTTGCAGAGAGGCGCTAGATTGGAATCCAGAAGGACATCGAAGAAGAGGCAGACCCAAAAGCAGACCTGTCAGAGCAAAAGTATATTTGCACGTCATCTGCAAACATTTGAATACTGCAGTATTAAGGAACTGGGGGAAGATCGTTTATGAAAAGCGAAAATAATATTGGACCAAGAATGGAGCCTGGGGAACACCTGACTCAATCGGCATTAGGCTTGATAAACAATCGTTTATGAGAACAGTCTGAGTACGGCCCTGAAGGTATGATTTGATCATTTTGGCTGCGGGTCCGGAGAAGGAAAACTTTGAAATAAGTTTTTCAATTAACTTCTTGTGAGACACTCTGTCAAAAGCTTTAGCAAAGTCTATTAGAAGAAGTATAGCAAGTTCTTTTTTGTATAGAGAAACAGCAATATCATCATGCACTTTCATCAAGGTAGTTTCTGTGCTATGATTGGTTCTAAACCCGGATTGGTTACTACTCAAAAGGTCATTTTGATTGATATAGTCCGAAATTTGTTGTTTGATCAACTTTTAAAATATTTTCGAAATCGAACTCAAAAGACTAATTGGTTTGAGATTAGTTAAATTTTGATTATTGGACTTTTTGGAATTGGTATAACCTTGACTTTTTCCATTGAAACGGAAACTTTGACGTAATGATAATGGTATTGAAAAGGTGGTTCAAGACCGGAATAATGTACGGAAGAAATATTTTAACAAGTTTCGTAGGTATGTTATCTAATTCAGAAGCATTGGATTCAATAGAGGCAACAGCGTTTATAGTTTCATATTCATGAAACGGTCTGAACTGGAAACCAGAAGAGCTTTGCGGGATGAAGATTTTTTCATAAGTTACCATCAGATATGATATCTGAACAGAAATAATCGTTTACTTTTGTAGGGGAAAAGTTCGGAGTGAATGTAGATTTTTCCGGTTTACCCAGACCAAAGCTTTTTAAATTATTCCAAAATTTTTTTCTTCTTTTTCCATATTTAATTTCCGCTTGTCAGATCTTATTTTGGCTCTTGAAATCTGGGTATTGACTTTATTTCGCAATCTTTTGAAAAACACTTTGTCGCTGTCTAATTTGGTTGGTTTCCAAGTTCTGTAAGCTAGATCCCTATTAATCATAGCAATTTCAATGTCTTGATTGGACCAGGTGTTTTTGCGGTATTTTCTAAACTTCAAAGGGAAAAATGAGTCATGAAGAGACAGCAAAAATGTGTTTAATAATTCAACAAGAATATCAGAATCATTTATGCTGAAGAAAAAATCCCAATTCATATTACTACTATTCATATTACGATACCAGTAGCCATCATAATAAACCTGTTTCAAAAAATTAAGAGTTGAAAAAATTAAATCGTGGTGGGAAACGCCAGGTAAATAGTGAGATTTGGCTAAATCTATGAATGCTTTCGGTCGAATCTGTCATTAATAAATCCAGTAAAGAGCAACCACTGGAATGAAAGAAAGTGGGTTCACTATTAGTAAAATTTGAGCTAGACAAGGTATCCTTGAAAAGTTCGATTCTTGCAGATTGCTTCAGAAGATCACAGTTAAAATCGCCGATCAAAAAAGAGTTTTCATAATGTATGCTATATTCCTGGAAATGAGTTCGAAGTAGTTGCGGACAATCTTGTGTTGGTGGGTCATAACAATACACTCCAAACAACAACCTTTTGTCATTACAAATTAGTTCAAATAACAAGAATTCAGTGTCGCCACTGTAGTGAATAAGGCAGTCATTAGAAATAAACAATTAAATTGAGCGTAGCTTTACCGATCAATGCTATAAAAAAATAAATGAGAGTTTTATTAAGTGTTTTCGAGCAAACGCTTCAATGAGGTGGAATATTGACGAAGATATGAAATCTCTGATGAACAAAAGAGAGAGGAATAAATAATTTGGATGGATGAAAGAGTAGCAAATATAAGGAATTCATTCTATCTGTGATTGTTGGTGAAGATAAGATAGACGCGCATAAGTTAACGGTTCCAAACGCGTGAAATTTCGTCACATGAAGTGGAATTGATTTCGGATACGACACCCCCCTGTCCTTCCCTTCACCAACAATATAGGTCACTAGTCACATTTTTTGGCTCGTGACTATGACATAATCCCGTCCCTGATAACGAGTGAATTATGATTGTAGAGATAAATAATAGAGATAAATAATAGAGATAAATAATTTAATTCAGTATTTATTTGGTGAACCTTCAAATCAAGGATGATAATGGAAATTAGTTTGTCAAGAATGGCGATGATTTTAAGAATTCATTGTAAAAAAAATAAAAATAAAATAAAATTGTACCCCAGTTTTGTAAGTTTCATACATGAATTTCAAAACTACTTATATCGTTTTGAAGACAACCGAGTGATTTTTATTTAATTCAACGAAAAGTAATTCAACTCAGGATAGAGAAGGGGAGTAATGTAGTGAATAAGGCAGTCATTAGAAATAAACAATTAAATTGAGCGTAGCTTTACCGATCAATGCTATAAAAAAATAAATGAGAGTTTTATTAAGTGTTTTCGAGCAAACGCTTCAATGAGGTGGAATATTGACGAAGATATGAAATCTCTGATGAACAAAAGAGAGAGGAATAAATAATTTGGATGGATGAAAGAGTAGCAAATATAAGGAATTCATTCTATCTGTGATTGTTGGTGAAGATAGACGCGCATAAGTTAACGGTTCCAAACGCGTGAAATTTCGTCACATGAAGTGGAATTGATTTCGGATACGACAGCCACTACCATTGCAGGATTTTGTTACAATTTTATATATCTCAAACCAGTTTTTATGTAAGCATAGATTCCACCACCGTTTCTATTTCTGTCATTAGGAACTAAGCTAAAACCATCAATATTAATAGCTGAATCTTGGACCATATCATTTAACCAAGTATCTGTCATGAAAAAGACGTCTATTTTGCCACCTAATATGAGATTTTTCAGTTCAATAAATTTGGTCATACGTCGTGCACAGAGGCTTTGTACATTAATGTAAGCTATTTTCAATTTATCATTGCATTAAACAGCGTTCAGCACTGCTTTTGGAATAGTTTGCTTCCTTCTTTAAGTAAACTATTTGAGAGAGTTATTTTGAATAGAATGATGATTCACATTAATCAGAATTCTATTTTCCCTGATGAACAATTTGGTTTTTGTCATGATGTATCAGAAGGAAAAGGTAGAAGATTATTCGCTGGTGATACTTTGCTTTCAGCCAAAGGTTTGAATTTACGAGTGGTACGCAGTAGATTGCAACAAAATTTAAATTCATTTTTGGTTTACTTGAAAATGTGGATAATTTCTTCTTACGCCTAAAAAACTCAACTTATTTTATTTCCCCATAAGCCAAGAGCTCAATTTTTAAAACCTAATGAAAATCATTCCATAACTTTCAACGGGGTTTCATTAGAATGGTCTTATCACGTGAAGTACTTGGGACTCACACTTGATAGGAATCTTTTGTTTTTAATTCACATTGAAGATATTCAATCTAAATGTATTAAATATACAAAATCTTTTTATTCTCTCATCAACAGGAAATCCCGACTGAACCAGAGAAATAAGATGCTCATCTACAAACAGGTGTTCCGACCAGCAATAAAGGGTGTCCACGATGAAATTGCCACACACAAAATTGATTCGCAAAATTCGAGTTTTCATCCGATTGCCACCAAATTTTCAGGGATTGAAGAATGACTATTAAACTTTATTTTACCATTTTTCTCGTATTTTATTCACAGTCCATTCGCACATTGGCCTTAACCCCGGCCATAAGATTCTGCACAACCTGTGAATCAATAGTTTTTTGCATGTAAACCCGTACTTTCTTCAGTTCCTCGACTGTCTTCACTACCTTAGGTCGTTTAAGAAGGTGCTGCTTCCTAAGCCCAGTTCCGGAAGGACAAAAATAAGGCTGGGCTTCAAACGTTCAAGGTACAAAAGGCCCCTTATCGCGACGAGAAGCGGAACAAGTCCGAGAAAACCCGTGCCAGGAAGTTGTAGGGGAGGAGCGGGCTATATGCGCCTATTAAGCAGAACACTGATTTAATCAAATCTCACATCGAATATGTGTACAAAAACTATATACACGTGTGAAGGCATCTGTTTTCTATACATTGGAGTAATTTTTATGTTAAAATTTTCTTCTGTTTCCAAGAAAATGATTTTTTTATAAGTGTTGTCTAAAATGACGAACCTCAAACTGTGCGGGCTAAATGCGCCTATTTATGTTTTGAACAAAATTTCTGTTTTTTGGGCAATATTTCCGTATAATTTCATTGAAACTGCTAGAAAGTAATAATTTTCGTACGATAAAGCTGAAGTTTTATAACAATCTATGTATATTATAATTTTATGAAATAAACCAAAAGATAGGGATGCCATGCTATGGAGGCAGTTCATCCATGAGAAAAACTTTATCAAATCTGATTTTAGATCTTCAGTTCTCTCTTAAGATGTTATTCAGAGCTTAGATTTGAAGGTTCAATGACAAAAATCATTTATTTATTCTATTTAACCTGTTATTTTACGATGGAGGCATTTTACAAACATGTTGAGGGCATACAAAAACACTCTACTATTCCATTATATAATCATTATTAAACCTCCACAAGAGCTGAAATATGTTTAATTTCTTAAGTTCATTTGAGTAAGAAACAAAAACCATCCTAGTTTTTGTTTTAAGCTTCTTTACGTATAATTTTTAAAAGTCGAAATATTACATCAAAATGTATCAAAACCTTGCATGATTTTTTAAATTTTTTTGAGTTTGAAAATTCAAAAAATTCTTTTTTGTCTTATGTTCTAAGCGTATCATTCTCAAAATGCATTGGTTAGATAAGCTGTCTAGTCAGCCATTTCATCAAACAGCCGTAGGGTCATTTAACCCGATAGGCCCATTTAGGAAACCTTTCCCCTACCTCAGCATGCTGACGAAAGTTGAATGATGCATCATGGACGACGAAATATATGTGAAGGCTGACTTCAAACAGATCCCCGGCAACCTGTTTTTCACGGCCAAGGATAAGTTCAGCGTTCCGGAGCATGTCCACACTCAGAGGATTTCCAAATTTGCGAAGAAATTCCTGGTTTGGCGGACTTGTTCTGCTTTTCGTCGCGATTAGGGGCCTTTTGTACCTTGAACGTTCGAAACCCAGCCTTAGTTTTGGCCTTCTGGAACTGGGCGATTATGAAGCTGCACTTTCTTAAACGGTAGTGAAGACAGTCGAGGAGCTGAAGAAAGTATGGGTTTACATTAGACTGCCCCACATGGGAAATTCAAAACCTGTGAAATATTATGCGCTGCAGACTAAAATTGATTCTAGTCCTGGTACAAGATCTCATGTCAAATTTGGGTCAGATAGAATCACGGGAACGGGTCGCTCAACGAACCTGAAGTTTGTGTGGGATTTTGAGACATTTTGCTCGAAAGAAACATGAAAAACAAACATCATTAACTTTGGTTCCCGTTGACCGAATTCTTTCAAAAGCGGGTTTTCAAGTATTCATCACTGTTAATAAGTCGGGGCGGTCGAACATATTGACGCTTCATTAACAGTAATGACTAATGAATACCACCGTAAAAAAGTAAGCCCATTTTTGAAGCCTAATAACTTTTTTTTATCTTAACTCTTATCGAAATGCAGTCTTCGGATTAAATATTTTTCATAGTTTAGGCTTTAAGAAAAACCGTTTTTGAAAGAAATAGGCCGACAGGAACCAAAGTTATTGATGAAAAACTTGTTTTTCATATTTCTCCCGAACAAAATGTCTCAAAATCCCATACAAACTTCAGGCTCGTTGAGTGACCCCTTCCCGTGTTTCGATCTGGCCCAAATTTGGCATGGGATCTTGTACTTGACCTTGGATCAATTTTAGCCTGCAGCGCATAACATTCTCAAAAGTCGGGTCAATTGGGGCACTCTAGTTTACATGCAAAAAACGGTTGATTCACAAGTTATGCAGAATCTTATGGCCGGGTTAAAGCCAATGTGGTGGCATTTGCGTATGGACTGTGAATAGAATACGAGAAAAATAGTAAAATGAAGTTTAATAGTAATTCTTCAGTCCCTGAAAATTTGATGGCAATCGGATGAAAACTCGAATTTTGCGAATCAATTTTGTGTGTGGAAATTTCATCGTGGACACCCTTTAATGTATGCCGTTCCGATTTGTTCTAGCTGCTGCGCGACGAGGAAGAAAGCCATTCAGATGATGCAGAACAAAGTTCTGAAAATGATCTCTAACTTCAGAGGCAAATCGATGCAGTCTTTCATCGCAGAGATTCGTTCTCTTTATGATGAGTCTAATTTTAGGATAGTTCTAGTTTAGTCTAGTTTAGTTTAAGTTAAAAATATTTTTGACATTAGGGGAGAGTGAGGATACTTGATCCCTGGGGACACTTGATTCCTTAGCTATATCTCCAAACTGGAATGTCGTACAAAGATCAAATGTTCTAGAAAAATGTGCCAAATGGAACACAACAGCAATGGTTAAAGCTCAAAATTTTTTATCAAAATAAGTTTTTGGGTTATTGAACTTTGTTTGAAAAATTTCACAAAATGTGACTTGAAGATCTTTTTTCATCATTTTAAAATGTTCCTAACATGGAAATATTATAACAAAAATATTTATTCCAATATATCAATCTTTCGAGTGTAAAATGAACTTCAAAATACAATATTTTCAAAGCGATGGAAAACTCCCAACTTTTTTCAGAAAATATTTTCTAAAATGTTGATTTTGGGGTACAATTGATCCCTAATATATGGGTACAAATGATCTCGGTATACTCTTCTTCTCAATGGATCGTGGTCATTGCTGATTACGAGATTAATAATATTTATCCAATAGCTAATATTCATCCATCAATTATCTGAAGAAAAGTGCTAAAATAATTGATTTTCTCTTGTTTATAAAAAATTGCGCCCGTAAGTATGCAATGTCATAAGGTTTGAGAATAAGCTATAGAATTTTTTTTCTGACAATTATAGATTGTGAAATGAAAACAACCATGACCAAAATAGTTAATTAAAATTCTATCTTGGGGTTTTGTTTGATTTTCCGTGGATTAGGGCTTCCTGAATAAAGGATCAAGTCTCCCCTAACTTCGAAAATATCGCAATTTTTTTACTCCCACGAAAATGCTTCTAGTTCATCTACGGGTTCAAGTATCGTTCTAATTTTGGGAGCATAAAAACTTGAAGTTACACGCTGTCAGAAAATGTCAAATACGGCGAGTTGCTAAATTTTTCCAAAAAGATATGGTGAAAATAAGAAAAAGGGATCAAGTATCCCCACTCTCCCCTATAGGATGTTCTCCTACATAAAAAAAATTGATTGCGCTCAGGTAATTTAAGTCGAATAAATAAATTTTAGTGATTAGTAGTAAACTATAAGGCTGTGGACAGTTCATTATTGAACTGAACACCTTATTTAATGTAACGATGTAATATAAATGTAATGATGAATTGTGAAATATAGAAAATCACAATATTTTTTATTCAGTGTTTTATAATTAAGCAACTTATCTGAGGTAAGTTGCACCAAAATACAAATCAACTGTTAACATCGTTTCCACACGTTTGAATATGATTATTTTGCCTCACACATTTGTTGACATAAAATTTCCATCCATCCGAACTGTTATTTTTATGATATCAGAATCTATCGAAATAAGTTTTACCCCTGAATGTACGCAGCATCTCTTTATTGTTTCTGATATCCGATTTAGTGACAGAAAAGACGTATAATTAATTTCGAACAAAACTAAAAATTACTGCAATTGATGTTTATAAGACATTGATCAGCAATAAAGGTTAGCTTCAGACTGATGAATGCTGTGTGTGGTTTGATTAATTCGTGGAAGTGCAATGTAAAAATGCAATATCTGCTAGTCCGCGAGCCCACGTGGTTGCTTCAAGGTTGTGTCAATCGTACCCCAAGCTTAGGGTGAAGATAGATTGCCTATCGATATGAGACAGCACACCAATGATGCATGTTTGCCATTAGAGCGTTTTTCTAAAGGCACACTTCAATCTCTGTTGATACCTACATGGCTCGGCAAACCGGAGACAATTTCACCTCGGGGGAAGGATCACTTTCACCCTGAAGTGAAAATAAAGGTGATTCCTTCCCTCGTTCCTCTATTTGGCGGTACACATTTCACGATGTCATCATGATCTGTTGTTTTCCGAAACCAATGACGATGCTGAAACTTAGAAATTTCGAAACAAACCTAACGTGGAATGCAGATTAGAAACTCATGTTCTTTGGTGGAAAGGAAAAATGTGCGCTCGGTTTTCGGAAGCAGGGGAAAAATGTACCTACAAGTTGTTTCGTTTCTTCTGCAGCCATACCACTTTGCTGTCTGAAACTTTTCATTTTATTTTCGTAGACCAACAACTTGAAGCTTTTATGATTGGGAATCAATGTAGTCTTGCAAGTTTTCTAAATGGATTTTCGTTATTATCTTTGATCTTGTTTGTAAGGAGAAATTGTTTGTGTTGAAATTTGCATTCGAAGTGTATATTTTTGTTATCATTGGAAATATAAAGGTCACCTGCCTATTAAAAGTAGGTACACGAAAATAAGTCAGTTAAAATCTTTAGCAGGAATTTTTCCATACTCCCCAGGGTGATTGAGTTGCTGGAATATACAGCAGCAACTTAGTTTAATTTTTCACGAATATAGGAAGATCAAATCATAGTCTTTTTTAAGCATCTCTTTAAATTAGCGAAATGAATCGTTGTAGAAAGACACCTAAGGTGGTATGTAGTAATACCTATAAGAAAACTAAATTTTTTTTCGAAACGTTTGAGTATCAAAACTTCATCTTTTTCTTAGTGAATTGAATATCTTCGCACCGGATCGAACAGGCTAAAGTATACATTCAGGCTCAATGAAGGTTACACCCGTTTGATACTTTTCAGATACGAGTAAACTTAAACATAAACTTGAAGTGTGAAGTGAAAGTTATTTGACTCATTGGAAGAGCAGTAATATTTGTTCTACAGAATCCATTTTTTAAAGTTAGAAGTCACGTAAAGCACCACTTCCAGGTTCATATTCTAAATTGAATACAGTTAATATCCTTTAAACTATTATCTAATTTTGGGATAAATTGAACATGAAGCATGCAGTTTCGTTGAAAGGTTTTTATGGCTACCTTTCATATGAGACCTCGTCTTTAACCAATCCCGTTTAGATCGAGTAACTCATTTGCAACATAAGTTTTTAGGATATTCGTGTTACAATTTTATTAAAGTTCGGTCATGTCTTATGTTTCATAAAATCATCACCACTAAATGTCCTTCATATCTTTTCAATATACTCCAACCCTTCAAAGGCACTAGGGCTCGAAATTATGTGATCCCCAATCATACAACGTCTTTTTATAACTGCACATTTTTTGTCAAAGGTTTGGAATTTACTACCAAACCATTATGTGTAAATAAATCTTCAAATGTTTGAATAGATGAAATTTTATTGTTTACAAATGTGTGTTGCAAAACCATCATTTTCGTGGGTAGTAACGAAAGTAATAGAGGATTACAAGGTCTCAACTTTTGTTACATCTTACCCCATGTAGGTAACTGAATTACAAATGTATTGGTATTTTGGTATAGATAAACCATAACATTATCTTAGAAACGCGTTTCAAGATAAATATTCAATGTTTAGTGATCAACCTTAAATTGTGCTTTATATTTCATTTTTGTAAACAAATTTCGTGATTGCATTTAATCTGCCAAACCAAGCCATTCCACGCCCTTCTCCCATCTTCGAGTAACTGTGAGCCTGAGCTGCATTCACACCAACACCTTTGCTGGCGCGAAGGCTCAAAGTTTGAACATGGAAGTGCGGTCTGATGTGTAAAAAAATCGAGTATAATTAGTTGAATTTATGCTTGGTCATAAATGGGATAACCAAACTACTTCATTTCAATCCCACGGCCACGTAGACTGCATCCGATGTACGTACATATGTATATGTATGCTAGTGGATTATCACCGCGTGTCCGCAATGTGCCATCTCAATTTGGTCTCTCCAGCAGATGATTGCAGTCGGATTTTTTTCTTCTGTTTGCCTCATGGAAATCTATCACCACAAATTACTCTGACCTGCTGGATCGGTCTTTGACTTTGACAAAAATCCTTTCCCGCTTTATCGTTTGATGAATAAGAGGACAGCATCATAAAGTTTGTTACAAACACTTTCCTCCCATATAACCGGGGGCGGCAGTTTTACTGGTTGGGAAATAACTGGCGGACGGAGACGATGCGATGCTGCCAATCTGGACCGATGACGTCCCAGCCAGTCCAGCATTGTTTGTTGGAGGTTCGATTCCATCAACTGCGGTTCCAAAGTTGTTTTACCGATTGACATAAAAGTTGGTACTGTTTTGAGTTCGAAAGTAACGCGTCTATATCAGAGCTAACAAATAATTGAGACCTACATGTGCACTACAAAACGGCATTGCCAAAAATCTAACCATGTTAAAATCAACATAGTATATCTATATTCCTAAAATGGACATTTCCATCATGAAGAATCTTACAACTTCGTTTGTTTTTGTCATTAAAATGCTAAAAACCTTATATTGTCGGTTTTTATAGGAAATTTTGGATATCAACTCGATTATATTCATACACTCGGTGTACAAAATGACAGAATATTTAGATTTCCAAATATTGCAGTGTATCCTCAATCAATTCTCAATCTTGTTATAACTATTCGTACAACTTTGTTCCAATATGATTTGAACTCAAATATCTTACCTAGCTCTGGACTATTTTGTGCGGTTTTGATCACTTGAGCTCCTCCAGTATGAGGAACATCGAATTCTTACTAAGCCAGCAAACACATCGTGCACGTCAATCAAGCCATATTGAGCAGATAAAAGATTCTAAATGTTATGTGGTCGAACAACGGATAGTTTGTTTTCGTAGAACCTTAATAAAATGAAAAATTAAATGCTTAAAAACGTTCAATAAAAGAACTATTGTACAGTCTATGATATCTGAGATAATTACCAAACTGGAGGCGCAAATAGATGCACTGATCGACCAAATATACTAATGAACCATATCGTAATATGGAAGTAAATATGTCAATTTACTTTTTAGTCTATTTAATCATATGACTACTTCGATTTCTCGATACCACACAGTCCCCCCACAATCATGGGTCACTCACAATTGTCAGTCACTGAACATTTGAACTGCTGATATGTATCTGCTGAACTGAATGAAATTGATTCATAGGTATCAATACACATTTTGATTGTCGATAATATCGTCAAAATGCATTGAATTTAGGGACGAATGCCTCCTGTGAAGTTAAAATCCCTTTAAAAAAATGCATTGAACAGTGAACAGTAAAATTGCTGTTTGAATAGTTTTTATCTGTATTTGTTTATTTGTGTAAAACATCAACGGATCAAATGTTGATTCTTATGATAACTTATTAAAATAATGAATAAGAATTACTTGAATCTACAGAATTAAACCATTAAAAAAAATCTTCGGAAAGTAGCCCTTGAAACGTTGAAGTCGAAGTACTCGGCTAAGCGGTTGAAAGTTCTCAAAATTCCAATTAGAGCGCTGTTGGCTCCGTAGTTATTCAGCCGGATGAGAGCATATAGAGCTGCAGATTATGATTCCTGAATTTTCGGGATCGCATACTGAGGGGAATAGCCTCCAGCAGCATTGGAGAATCAATCCTAGACGCAAGGAGATACGCTACAACTCAAGCACGTGCAGCGTTTAGACGAATTTGAAGCGTGTCTAAATCAATTAGGAGGCAACGGTTTATGTAACTGGGTAAACGGATCTAACCAGTGTCGCAGGGCACTTCTGCTCCGTTCTGGTAAAAATGGGCACCAAACTAGAGATGTATATTCGAGAGTTGAGCCAACAAAGCTGCAACACAGGCTTTTTAGGCAGTACATGTGTGGCCAGCTCTGGGATGGAGGGAGGTTCTCCGGATAATATTCTAGTTCTTACCTGGCCAAATACCACTTGCACTCGCGTGTCGCTTTGCCCGCGATTTGGCCGACGACGTGGCAGGTCCGCTGCTTGACGCGTGAGTGGGTGAGTGAGGCCGCGCACGTAGTGTGAGAGGGAATGCATGGCGGATTGTCTTCTGATGTACGAGGGGATGTCCGATAGTCGCATTGGCTTATCGATTTATTGAGCATCGGAACATAGCGCTCCACAGTACACATCTTTAAACTCCTTTGTTACGCGAAATAAGAAGCCAAGATTTTTAGAAGCTTTATCAACTATGTAACTCGTATGAGTCTTAAACTCCAGCCGATGGTCTAGGGTAACGCCCAGATCGTTGATATGGTCCACCCGGGCGATGGTTTCCTGCGCTTGCGAGAAAATGAAATGACCGCACATTTGCTGCGGTTCAGAGGCAGGCAGTTGGTGTCACACCAGTCTTGGCCATTGATAGTGTGGAATAGTTTGAGGTTATCGGCATAAGCAAGTTTTGGTCCGTCTAAGAGAGATTAAGTACAACGTTAAAATAGATGACAAAAATTGTCGGTCCCAAGTGGCTTCCCTGGGGCACACCTGAACAAGCGGAGAACTGTCTTCAAAAGTAATTTCCAGTTTGCACTGATAACTTTCGTCCCGTTAAATAGCTTCGAAACCAGTCCAGTAGGGATCCTCAGAATCCTAAGCTTTCGAGTTTAGCGATTGAAATATCGTTATTTACTTCATCGAAAGCAGCAGACAGATCAGTATAAAGTCTGCTTCATTTAATATTGGAACAAATTCTTTTGCTCATTGTGGCGCTCCTAGTGGACGGATTTGGAAACTTTTTTCACCCACGTGTCGGGAAATTCATTACCTTTCACCATGTATTTATGTCATAACACCAAACGATAGCATTTTGTAAACAACTGCCATGGAAGCCGAACGGAGAGATCAAATTGTGCACAGTTCGGTAATCTCTGTTATCTCCTTTTTTGTTAACAGGGAACATGTAGGGGAAAACTGTATTTACAAGACGCACCAGGCGGGGTAAGATGGCCCATGCAATTCTTTCTCAAAAAATCACTAACCTATGACTTCGAATGATGTTTTTCTTTATTTTTATTGTGGCAAATAATCTTTTCTATCATTTCTTAGGTGAAAAGTTCATTAAAAAGACTTTAATTCTTAGAAAGTAAAGGATTAGTCGAATCTGTTAAAAACTTGTAATTTTTCATGGTTAACATATAAGGGAGAATGAGGATACTTGATTCCTTAGCTATATCTCGAAACTGGAATGTCTTAAAAAGATCAAATGTTCTAAAAAAATGTGCCAAAATGAGCAAAATAACAATGCTTGTAGTTTTAAATTTTTTAACAAAATAATTGTTTGAGTAGTTGAACTTTGTTTTAAAAATTTCACAAAATGTAACTTGAAGATCTTTTTTCATCACTTTAAAATGTTCCTTATCAATCGTTCGAGCGTAAAATGAACTTCATAATGCCATATTTTCAAAGCAATGGAAAACTCTCAACTTTTTTCAGAAAAAGTTTTTTAAAATGTTGATTATGGGTACATCCCCCTTCCAAACGGCATATTCTTCTTCTAAATTGATCGTTATGATAGCTGATTACAAAATAACTAATATTTATCCAAAAACTAATATTTATCAAACAATTGTCTAAAGAAAAGAGCAAAAATAATTAATTTTCTCTTAATTATAAAAAGTAGCGCCTTTAAGTATGCAATGTTATTAGCGTTGAGACATAGTTATAGAATTTTCTTCTTATGTCTGCTATAAATTGTGAAATGAGAACAAACATGACCTAAATAGTCAATTAACATTCTATCTTGGGGTTTTTCTTTGATTTTTATACAAAGATTAAGGCTTCCTGAATAGAAGATCAAGTCTCCTTCAATAGGGGATCAAGTCTCCCCTAACTTCAGAAAAATCGCAATTTTTTTACTCCCACAAAAATGCTTCTAGTTCATCAACGGGTTCAAGTATCGTTCTAATTTTTGGAGCATAGCAACTTGAAGTTACAAGCTGTCAGAAAGTGTCAAAGACGGCGAGTTGCTAAATTTTTCCAAAAAGATATGGTGAAAATAAAAAAAGGGGTTCAAGTATCCCCACTCTCTCCTAAGGTTTCATGATAAACCAGCCCGCGCAGTCTAATAAAACTGCAGCTTTTCGTTTATCCCATCGAATGCACTTTCGAATGACTATAAATATTTTGCTATATTTTACTAACTTCCCTCAATTTTTCACTAAAAATAATCATATCAAAATTGGGACAGAATGCGCTCAACACCACGTGTTTTACGCTTAAATTTTGAATGCCTTTAACTTTTGAGAAAACCCAAATATCAAAACGAAATGTCATTTGACTTCATAGTTATGATAAAAATGCAGTATAATAACAAATTTTGTTCTTTTTTTCAAGTTTAAAAGGTGCACCAATATTCGATTCCTAAAAAATCCTCAATTATTATATTTCGTATAATTTTTTTTAATAGGAGTTTAACCCGTTTAAATTTCGTATAATCATTGTTTTATTTGCTACCATCTTTTTGGTATTGTATCTGTCCACTAGTTTTGGCGTTCTACCCCACTTTGTTTTTCTAGCTGTTTGAGCTTTTAACAAAAATATGAAAAATGAATTTTTATCATTCTTTTCAGTAAGGCGTAAATAAGCTCCCTAAATAATCGTAAATGTTCAATTTGGTTCTTGAACGATTGGTAGCGACCTAAATAGCGTTAATGCTTAACTGGTGCGTTCTTTAAGGGAGAATGAGGATATTTGATCCCTGAGGATTCCTTAGCTATATCGCGAAATTTGAATGTCTTAAATTGATTAAATGTTCTAGAAACATTTTCCAAATAGAACAACAACAAACCATCAAACCTGTGATCTCAAAAAATTCTAAAAATTTAACGTTGTGAGTTATTGCACTTTATTTGAAAAATGAAATAAAATATTGGTTTAAGATTTTTTTTTATTTATTTTAAATTGTTTCCCACACGAAAAAAATATTGATAATATATATTTATTCAAATATGTCAATCGTTAGAGTATAATATGAACTTCTAAATGCCATTTTTTTAAACCAATAGTTAACTAATTTTCATAAGAAAAAGTTTTCCAAAATTTATGTTATGGGTTCACTTGATCCCTCGAATCCAAAAAGATATATTTTTCTTCTGAATAGATGATGATCATTGCTAAGCATGTTAAGGGACGAATGCTTCCTGTGGAGTTAAAATCTCTTTAAAATAAAAAAAATTGCTAAGCACAAAATCATTAATATATATCCAATGACTTATATTTATCCAATAATTTCCTGATGAAAAGGACTCAAAAAAACGCTTTATCTGAAAATTGGAAAATTGCACCTTTAAGTATGCAATGATATATAGGGTAGTAGACAAACTTTAGAAATTCTTTTCGTCAGACACTTATAAACTGTTAAATGAAATCTAATATGGCCAAAACAGTCAATGGAACTTTCATCTTTAGACTTTGCATGATATTTGTCAAATCTTAGGGCAGCCTGATTAAAGGATCAAGTCTCCTTTATAAAGGATCAAGTCTCCTTCAATTTTGAAAATATCACTTTTTTAGTCTCATGAAAACGCTTCTGGTTCATCTACGAGATCATGTTCGATCTAACTTTAGTAGCATATAAACTTGAAATTACACGCTGACAGAAAATGCAAAAGACTGCGATCTGCAAAATTTTTCTAAAAAGATATGATGAAAATAAGAAAAAGGGATCAAGTATCCCCATTCTCCCCTACCGTTTTTCCCTAAGCAATGGAAAGATTGCGAAGTCCAGCGAAGCTCGAAAAATATGTCTGATGAGAGTCAGCAAACATTGCATGAAACGTTGCAAAATGATAGCTGGTATCCCGTCCGGAACCGTAGATGATAAATTTTTGAGCTTCACTGCCGGCCAAAAGTTAGGGACCACCCCATCAAAAACATGAAAATTTTTATCAACCATATCACAGCCATCTTACGACTTATTTCAATTCTTTTGATCGCATTCAAGGGATCCTTCTTTATATGTCTTTGGCAAAATGTTAATATTATTTTTATATGACTTAAATTTAGCTTATTCAAAGTGCGGACATTTTCCTAAACCTGCACTTTAAATTCAAACTCGATCATCTCAGGGTGTGGTGGACCAAATTTAAAATTTCGAGTTACATTCGATTTTTTTTTCATACTTATCAAAACATATTTGTTTAATTTTGTGCAAAAAAATTGCTATGTACTTAAAACAGAGAAAAAAGCTACCTAAGTTATCGTCCAAAAGTTTGGGATCACCTCGTAGTATTGTGTAACGGCCAAAAGTTTGGGATCAGTCTTCTAAAACATGCATTTTTATTTCGCGCGTATCTCTGTTATCAAACAATGTATTGTTTATCTAGTAAGCTGATTTGGAAGCTAATGAGTTGAACTTGCTTTATTTATATTTAGTTGAAATATTTTTGAAGACAAACTTCTTTAGAATTTTAACTAAAGTTTGATCATTTATGGATCATTTTCACCAAATAGTCCGAACGTTAAAAAATGCGAATTTATTTTGACCATGACTTAGTTGTCTTACAAGTTATTGCAGATTGGATTGGCTTATTTGAAAGCTTATGACCTGCACATTCCAGCTTAATGAAAAAGCTTTTTAAGAAGAAAGTGCGATTCAATAATATTTTGCAAAAGTTACAGTATCCACCAAATTCCACAGAATCATGGTTTACCTTTTTGCAAGCAAAACAAAACATTTCTTGGTTGCTAGCTCAACCCAATTGCCCCTGAATGTTTGCTATAAAGAAGATGATTTCCATGTTGATATTCGGGCGTTGCTATGAACTTCAAAGTGACTAATAATTTTGAGTAATTTGACTTATAATTGTAACGGGTTAAAATTTTGACCCTTAACTGTGGTTTTCAAATACGTTGATTGTTTCGGTTAATTATGTAATTTTTAACAAAATTTTAAATATAATCATATTTGAAACCTAAGAGAGAATATGGAGAATATTTAATGACTGAAATTCGTGAAAAACTTGATTTTCGGTCTACTAACCCCCGAATAAACGAACATTTTGTGATAAAATAATGTAATATGTCTCATAATTTAGGGGGGACTGAATAATGGTAATCAGGATAATAGATTATCAATTTTTTTTTCAAGAACTTAACAGTTGCTTTAGGTGACACTCTTAGGCCGATGACATAGTGAGTGCGATGCGATGCGAATCAGCGGAAAATTTACGGACGCAGCCTACGCGAACTCGAGCGGCGGAACAAATTGACATCTGCTTCGCCGCGTTGAGTATGTCAGGTTTAAGCGATTCACATACATTTTCATCAAATGTGGTTCACCGCATTGAATCGCATTCACCGCATCGCATCGCATCGTATTCACTATGTCATCGGCCTTACACTACTTTTCAATGAGTTGTTTAATGAAAAAGTACCTTAGTTTTGGAAAAAAAAATCAATTTTGATTATAACCTTATTCGGAACCTCAGGCGCTTTTACGCTTGTTCAATAAAAATACTATTTTTTGCAATTGCTTTCTTCTGATCCTTATTATGATTTCTGAATCTTGCTTCCACCTATTTCAAATGGTACACTAAAAAACAGTATAATTTTAAAAAAAAATCTTTGAACCAAATCTTGAGATAAGAATTTTTGAATATGATTAAAAAAAAGGTATGTATCCAAATTCTTATGTTAAGAATCAGTCTTTATGCCCATAATCTGGATACAGATTAAAGTTTGCGATGATTGCAAACAAACACTTTTTCCATCCAAGATGATATTGTTAGTTGTTTTTATGTCAAAGTTTATGCTGTCACCACTTTTGGCGTATGTTTTCATCATTCAACACACTGCACTGCCTCAAAAAATCATCAATCACTGTTAGTTACTCATATGTATGTCCTGCGCTAAGCCGTTGAACACTTATTTTACTACATACATGGCACTTCTCTCCTGATGTACGGACGACGGACACATCTAGTGCAATTGTGATGAAAAGATGAAGAATAATTCCAATGCATAATAGTGTGTCTGTTACAATAGGGGGCAATCGACTATCAGGGACTCCACCGCGCACCCCAAGCAGATATCTCATTCGTTGGCCTCCCTCCAAATCGGAACAAAATAGTGTGGGTGCCCATCAAAAGCTTTGTTTGCTCACAAGACGAGTGCTACTTTTTGAACAAGTTTTCACTCAGCAATGTCGCTCGCTCGCTGCTGCTGCTGCAGTTGCATTAGCTCAAAATATGATGGAAGCATTTTCTTTCGCGCGCCACTTGAGGAGGAAAACTCTCGTCCAGACAGTGTGGCTGAAAGGAGAATTTGTACTGAATTTCTTTCCCCCAGGAGACGCGTGCTGGAGGGCTGGATGCCGCGTTGGTACCGAAGATCAGAGCATTTCTTCGGTTCGGCAGAGGATGTTGAGTTCGATATTAATGACTGATTTGGTCTATTTGGTGTATATTTTTGTGATGATGACTTTCCGAAAAATCTGGGAGTATGTATTAATGATTATATTTTGATATTTCCTCCTTGAATAATACCTTTCATAATTCTACACAAAAAAATACTCAAAACACTAGTGGAATACATATTTCAAACTATTTACCGTAAATTGGGGTTACTTTTTGCATCGGTATAGTTCCGATCAACATGTCAGTTTTTGGTCCTAAGCATATCACTGAAGGCTTGAGACATTTCATTTACGACTCTGTATGACGTTCACGAAATGAAACAAATGTTAAATTGCAAATTTCGATTTGCATCATACTAACCTTTGTATTAAAACTCAAATCTTGGCACACAAAAACCTTACCTCGTCTTTTGAATGGGTTTTCATTAGGAAGTGTAACTACACAAGTTCAGAATTTGGAGCTGATAATGAAAAATAATTTCAACTTAAAAGAGACACGAAAGCCACAACCGTGGTAAAATGTTAATAATAAATTAAATAAAAAATAACTTCAAACTTTATTCATCAAATACTTTCAACTGGGGCAACACTTTTCAAATTAAATGGCTTCTAAAAACTTAATGTACACAGAAAATCATTCTGTTGTACGTCAAAAAGTTTAAGGTTCATGGGACATCAAATTGACATTGTCAGAAAAATTAGGCTGGAACAAATATCAATTTCTTCTTTTGTCAACCCCCCCCCCCCCCCTTCCTAATTCAAATATCTGAAAGATTAAAAGACCAAAAAAAACCAAATTTAAGAAGATGGAAGTTATTTCACCTTTAGTTTTCTTAATTTGATTGAATTATTCGATAAAAAATTACTTGATTTATAAGTTTTGTGCAACGATATAGTATGCAATTGTGTTGCATACAAGCTTCCGTTCAGTTTATTCCAATTTATTTGTTTTCCGCATTATTTTTTTATTGTCCCCCCCCCCCCCCCCCCTCGCGATGTTCCAACTTCGAGTGACAAAAGAAGGATTTGAAATTTGTTCCGGCCTTATTGGTTTCAACTGTTATTTTTTTATTTACAAAAACATGCGATTTTCACAAAGAAAAAGGGGTAAGTTGCAAAAAACTTTGTTTTAATGAAAAATCGAGTGAAATCGTTTGAAAATTTATAATTTATGATATCTTTGTGATGTCATAACCCATGAAGCCAATAAACACAAAACTGTTTTTAAAGAAAACGCATAAGGGCGCTGCATACATTAAGGGGTAAAAAATACTACAAAAAGTTCTACTGACTTAAATCATAAAAAACATTGTTTGGATGTATGAAATTTTGGAATAAACAAACGCGTGATGCGAAACGATTATATTCCAGTAGATGGAAACTATATTTAAAAGGTAAATCTTTGATTTCATTTTGATGTATTTTAGGCCAGACTGGTAACTGAATTATAAAAATATTTATTTAAAAAAAAATGGTAATCGTCCGAAAAATATTTTTACACCAACAGTGTTGGTATAGAATAATAAAACCAATATAAAGTTTGCAAGTGATATCATTATCATCATAATGGGTAAAATTTTTAACGGCATCAAAAAATGTTATGAGTGGTATACAAATGTTGCATTAAACCCTGCTGTTGCATGATGCCCCGTTTGACGGTCATTATTTAACACATCAACAAGTTGATAGCCATTTGATAGGTGCTAACTACACACGATAGTCAACAGAATTAGCAAACAAAAATAAATCTAAAACCTAGTATCAATTAGGTACCTTTTAACTTGTCAGTAAGATTAAAAAAAAAAAAGTTCATGTCATTACAAATTTTTTGCTGATATGAACTATTTTTCAAGAAATCAATTTCAGTATCAATTTTATTTGTTGTTTCTCGTTCTTCTGAATGCTCAACTCCACTTTCAAATGGGTGTTGATAAATTCCACAAGGCCACAAAATTCACATTTTTTCGAGGTGCAAAGAATTTAAGAGCTGATTTGCACTGGATTTAAATATGCTTTATTTTTATTTTTATGAGCTTTGAATCAGTATTTGAAATAGGTAACTTCTGAAAATCGGTTGCAATTATTCATAAAATTTCAGCATTTTTTGTAAAACTATAAAATATTACCAAAAAATAAATTAAAAACAATAGGTTTTGAATCAACTATCAACTTTTCCCAAGGCCGCAGTTATTTTTTTCTTCTGCTAAAATAAATCGATTTGAAGAATTTGCCAAATTTGTTAAATGGAATGAAACCTTTTCTCATAACTTTCTTTTGTTTTGTCAGAAACATTTTGATCTTTAAAAATTACACAAGTTTACAGCATTTTTGAACTCAGTAAACTGAAGGTCATTTCTAAATAATGTGAAATCGGGCGCTGAATCCGAAAATGAAATTCAAAAAAATCTCAGTAGAACCGTTTTTGAGTTATGCTCCAAATATGAAATTTCGGAAAAATTAAAAAAGTTCTTTTACTTAGATTAAAATATCTCGGACGGCATAACAGTAATTTGAAATCCCTCTTTTGCATCTTGAAGATGAATAAATTTTCTATCGATCATCTGAACACTGTTTTTGCGTTTGACCAACAGTATTGCTGATATTAGTCACTTTATGAGAGAAAAAATTATAAAAAAACGCATTTTTTTAAAGAAAATTTTGTTTCAACGAAAGTTTTAGACTCGATGGTAGCATTTAAAAAATCTGATTTTCTTTTGCACTTGAATGTCAATTTAAAACAAAGATTTCAAGTGGTTATTTATCAAATTCGGTTGAAAATTGAAGAATTTATGGCTACTTTACCATAATAGTATTTTTTGTAGTTTTTCATAATTTAACGAACCGCAGTACACTTATCATAGTATAGGAAGAATGAAATATGATAAATCTCACTCGCTCCAAGTCAAAATTATTTATAAGTTTACCAGAAGGTCACACGCCAAGTTTCAGGAAGATCTGACCATAGGAAGGGGTTGCTTGAGTCTCAAACGTGAATAAAATTTTGAGGTATCCAAATTTTTAAGATAATTTTTTCTGAAACTAAAACGCGATTTTTAGCTTTCTTTGAATAAGGGGTAACAAAAAAAAACTTTATTTAAAAATCAACTTAAAATGTTTCAAAATTCATATTTTTTTGATAAAGTTTGCAATGTTATGGCAAAAAACAAAAATTTCAGTTAATTTTCGTTTTGATTTGATTAAATTTTAAATTTTTTCTCACAAAAATGCTTTTATGAGAAAAAAAACACATGGGTGCTGCATACATTTAGGGATAAAAAAACTACAACAATTCTTCTAGCAAAAACCATAAAAAGAAATGGTTGCATGGATGAAATTTTTATGTCAACAAATGCGGGATCGAAACAATCATATTTTACCACATGTAAACGAAATGTACAAGGCTTGCAGGTGGTTTGTATTTTATTGTATCTTACCCCAGACTGAAAACGGATTTATAAAAATATTTATTAAAAAAAAATGGTGACTAACCGAAACATATTTTTACACCAACGGTGTTGGTAAAGGATAATAAAAGCAATATAAAGTTTGTGTAAAGTTTGTAAAGTGTGTATCATTCAGCCAATCCGTCAAACTGGGTATAGATTTTGAAGGCATCGAAAAATGCTAAAAATTGTTTATCTTTTGTTCAATTTTTGTAATTTTCCATGGAAATCAACTTTCAAATGGAACTTTCAAAAACAACCTAAGATGTGAAAATCTTTGTCATCAACATTTTGTAAATATTAATTGATTACTCGATCACAATATAATAAAATGGAAATTGAATAAATGTTGTTGTGGTATATGTTGCATCTAACCTTGATGTTGCATCATGCCCCGTTTGACGGTATTAGCACTGATAGCATTTCTTCAAATCAATCGATGCGCACTCTGGAATCGATATTGCGTTCTGATGGAAAAATTATCCAACAAACGAAATACCCTAATATAATCTAATCTTTCTATTCTAATATTTGAAATGTGTTTAAATTTTGAAATTTAAATGAATAAATGTGGCTTTGGAATTCAAAACTTCTTGTGTCGAACCAAAGTATGTTTTGAAGACTGAAAATCAATATTTTTATCGACGAAAAGAAAGGCGTGTACCGTAAAACGGGGTAGCATTGATCACCGATGATTTTTTTTTCACATAATCATCAATAAATAAGTCTAAAGTATAACTATTTCAAAACTTTTTTTCTACGTTTGAAAACTTTTAAGTTGAGTTTCAATATTTTGAAATTACATTTTTACTAACATTTGAAATTCTCAAAAACAAACCCACTTTGTTTTTGAGAATTTCAAATGTTAGTAAAAATGTAATTTCAAAATATTGAATTATCAATTTTTCGAAGGATCACAAACAAACACCCTTCCTGATGAAATCAAAGCGTTCAGAAGCAGCACGTTGATTTATGTGAGAGTTCAACTTTTTCCCCTTGTAAATGTATAATATTGATGGATTTTTTTTATTTTTTTTTAGGTAAATATTTGATATTTAAAAATAGAGACATTTTCCAAGAGTCCAGTCTAGGACAATAGGCTATAAACACTATCAAGTGGGAAAGTTTGAAGGAAAATAATAAAAGGGAATAGTGCGAGGGCCTAGGAAATTGAGTGAGCCAAATTTCATTTTTATTGTAGTTATAATTCCATTAGAAATGTTAAAAAGTTAAGCCCCTTAATTTATGCAGCATCATTGTGCATCTTTCGATTTTATTATTTGTTCGGTCCTAAAGGCCCCCGCACAATAGCACGTCGGCCGTCGCACAGTGGGCCAGGAACCACACTTTTGCGGTCAAAATTGACTGCAGGCCAGAGGCTTCGTTGTAGCTCATTGGTGTCTTCGACAAAGTTACTCGACTATATTTGCGCTATCTATTGATGGATTTGAATTAGTTCTATTTTTCTCCGCAAGGTGGCGCCAAAATCTAACTTTTCACAGAAGCAAGATACAGGCATGGTTTCTTCTACAAACTTGTTCATTATACCTTTTACATCAACTTTATAGAACATTGTTGAGCTCTATGTTGTGTACTTAACTTGCAAAAATAATAATTTAAGGAAACCTTGCAAAAAAATGGTTTTTTCACCTATTTTTGTGTTTAGCTATACAATACCTCAAATTTCCACAGTATTCGATTGGAATAGACTTAAATGAGATATTCTAGTGGAAAACTTATTCGTTTCGCCGATTTTTTTCTGTCAAAATTGCAAAAAATTGGTTAAAATTATACATTTTTCAAATTGCAATAACTTGCTTGCGAGCAGTTTGGCGCACCTCATTTTTCAAGAAGTGACAGCTGTGATTATGATCTAAATTCATGTAAAAAATGTCGGTGGGTTCTCGTGGGTTCCTTGTCAAATGATTTAATAAAGTTGGTAAGTTTTCAATACAAATCAACATATTTTAAGACCTTTTTCAAAGAAAACATCCGAATTTCTCGTAGCAAAGTCGAATTTTCATCGTTCAATTATTGGAGTTGCTGCTTGAATAAATAATTCAGCACATTTTTCGCACTTTTAATCTAATTAGAAAAAAAAAAATAAAAAATTTCAAAAATTAATTTAAATAAAAATAGTTTTAAATTATTTTTTATTTTTTTAAATAAATTTAACCAAATGTGCTTAATCGCTTAGTTAAGCATCGCAATGGACTAAAGCAATAATAAAACGACGAAAATTCGACTTTTCTACGAGTAATGTGGATGTTTTCTTTGAAAAAGGTCTTAAAATATGTTGATTTGTATTGAAAACTTACCAACTTTATTAAATCATTTGGCAAGGAACCCACGAGAACCCACCGACATTTTTTACATGAATTTAGATCATAATCACAGCTGTCACTTCTTGAAAAATGAGGTGCGCCAAACTGCTCGCAAGCAAGCTATTGCAATTTGAAAAATGTATAATTTTAACCAATTTTTTGCAATTTTGACAGAAAAAATCGGCGAAACGAATAAGTTTTCCACTAGAATATCTCATTTAAGTCTATTCCAATCGAATACTGTGGAAATTTGAGGTATTGTATAGCTAAACAGAAAAATAGGTGAAAAAACCATTTTTTTGCAAGGTTTTCTTAAATTATAATTTTTGCAAGTTAAGTACACAACATAGAGCTTAACAATGTTCTATAAAGTTGATGTAAAAGGTATAATAAACAAGTTTGTAGAAGAAACCATGCCTGTATCTTGCTTCTGTAAAAAGTTAGATTTTGGCGCCACCTTGCGTAGAAAAATATAACTAATTCAAATCCATCAATAGATAGCGCAAATATAGTCGAGTAACTTTGTCGAAGACACCAATGAGCTACAACGAAGCCTCTGGCCTGCAGTCAATTTTGACCGCAAAAGTGTGGTTCCTGGCCCACTGTGCGTCGCGTCGCGTCAGCTGTCAACGCCGACGTTTAGTTCTAAAACGCTGACGCGACGCACACGACGATTTTGGGATCACAATACAGCGTCAAGAATTATAGCAACCAAAACGTTTGTTTTGATTTGTTGCTTTCGATCAGCAATGTAAAGTATTTTTTAAGGCAGAGATGGACTTCGTTTAATCATCTCCCAGCGGATTAGAAGCCAACTCATCAACTTCACAACTGCGGAATTGACACCTCCCAGCCTAGGATCCTGCCAGTAGTGCCAGTAAGTCAATCCTCCAACCGGAAGTAGATCGACAGGCTGCACAGGGTAATTTCAAAATGCATATGATAGAGGAGGAATGCGTTTGATTGCCTTCCAGCGGAGAAGGATTCAATTCATTGCAACAAGTTGGTCCGTTGGCGGTACTAGCAACGCCTTCCATCGCTGGAGCCTTAAATGTAGCCAGAAAAGCTTCTCTGGTCAGCCACCAACTCAATTCTCCCGCCGGTAGTGGATCCAATGGATGTCAATTAAAATGATTGTGACCCAATACTTTCGAGTTTTTAATTTTTGCAAAAATAAAACAAATATAAAGTAAATAAGAAAGTGTGATAATTTATTTTGAAACTTGTGTCACGATTTTATTACGATAATATTGATGTGTTTTAATTGTAAAAAAATGGAATGTAGAAATATGAACAAAATAAAATTCGTGCTGTTTTTGTTTTGCTCCTCGTAAAGCACGATTTAATTTATTTTAAACGCACTGATTTTATTTGTATCGAGCTTTGATTTAACGAAGAACTTTTTAGAATATTGATGAAAACACTTCCTAAAAATTATCATTGACGCGCTACAATTTTGAATTTTTTCGAAAACAGAGCGTCGACGTTGGAGAACGCTGCTGTTTAGAACAAGTTTTAAGTTTTAGTACTATGCCTACGCTGACGCGACGCATAATTGCGGGGGTTCATACGAAAAAATATATCCCCAAAATGATTTTTTTTTACAACTTCTTTATTTGAAACGGCTCATACCTTTAGGCTTTAAGGAGCCAAAGTCGATTTTGGTTGTTTACAATTGTTGGCTTAACTTAACACTTTGTGATCCCCAAAATGAAATGTCAACGCGACGCTGACACGACGCGACGCACAACTCACAAAACTACCAAGGATTATATACAGTCTGGATCGTTCAGGGACATTAGACCAGGTATTAGCGGAATCTGAATTATCCTTAGGGCCCCGCTGATATTGAGTATTAGTCTTAGTCGCTAGGCCTACTATTGTGTGGTGGAAGCTACAATTCTATCTGTATCCACCACTGCAAGGTAGTAGGCCCGTGAGGAACAAAAAGATGAAATTTGGTGAAAAAATTTTCAAATTAAAAATTACCCCTCCGCTCATTTTCAACATCTTTCACCTTATTCTTATCTTCTATTCGTCTATAATCTTTCAATTCTTAAATATTCTTTTTCAAAGAATAAAAATTTCACAGATATAGACGATAAAATAATTTCATAAAACAAACATAAATGTTCACCTTATGCTGTGCTGTGCAGCAGCACATACTGTTAAATTGAATCATTGTGGCGCCAAATGTAAACTTTTGCCACTGTTACTTGCATTGTGACTGCAGTCCCCCAATGTTAGCATTCACTAGGGGGGACCGCCAGTACTTAGATGCCCTTCGTAGAAATCTCGTCTCGGTATTTTTTTGTTATCTGGGACAACACAGGTGACCTACCAAACCACACTTAAGAACGTCATAAGGACTGTCCCCCCTGGATTATTTATCCTTCCTTCGGGAGCTTAGGGCATGCTCAAGAGGAAACGTGTGCTGCCATTCAGCCAGAGCCCCATCTTTCCGTTTCATCGTGCGCTGTATACGTACATAATCAAGACTTGGGTAAAATGACGTTATGCAAATTAGGGGTTTTAGGAAATGAGATTATTGTTGCTGTCCTTGGTGACCTGGTCTATGCGTTTCGCACAAGAAAGGTGACAATAGCTTCCGTTGCTCTTAAGTAATTAGCCAAACTATAATTGAACGGATTTGGGTGGAGTCGTTTATTTTGATTTCCGAATTTCTTCAAACCATTAGAGTGAGTTCAAAGGTCAACATTTCGGGGAAGTTCAACATTCTACTTCTCTCTGAAGCAATACAGTAACACATAAGCTAGTTGATGCGATGTTGAAACTTCAAGTTCGTTAATTTTTGCTAGTTGACTTTTTAATTTCAAATACTGATTTATTTGTTCAGATTTCTAACATTTTTTGAGTTACATTCGGTTACATTTTTTTTATAAATAATATAAAACCATATTGAAAAGCTATATAGCTCTGTTATTTTTAACGGAAATCGTAGAATAACACATAAAAAAGTTTTCGTAATGATCTAAAACATGAAAAATTGCAAATAAGCTTTAAAAGTCCCGTCTGTATAACGATTGTATAGCCCATTTATGATGCAACTTTCATCTGAAGACACCAAAGTGGGCCAACAACTCCTTTAAGAGTGATTGAACAATGAACACGTAAACATTTAGGAGTAATTTCCTAAATAGTATGGTTGAGGAGGCAATTCGTAATGATCTAGCGACCAAGGAACAATATTGTCATTTCTCTGATTGCGACTTTAAGAATCCGAAATTCTTGAAGAATTTTTGAACAGAGTTAAAAAATGCTTTTACAATTCGACGATCACTTTTTCCTGCATATATTATTGTTTAAATTGATTTAACAGGTGCTCAATATCTTATTGGATGTTATTCTCCACACATTTCAGTTTTCCAAATTAAACTAGAATTTTGAGTGTAGAATTATTCTACCAAGTAGGCTCACAACATATTTATATAAAGGACCAGGCATATTACCTAGGTAATCGTAAAATACTTGTCCAATTTTAATTGTTATTCAAGAGTATTTTTCAAGGGTACGTTTTGAAAACTTTTGTGATTCAGGCGTTTCCTGCCCAAACTAAAATTAAATAAAAAAGTAGGTATCGCTTAAGTTCACTTCCGTTGTTTTTCTCTCTCAGCTCGTGTTAGTCATCTGCTGATAGCTAGCCAGTTACGTTACGAGTACCTACTGTTGAGGTGAATAACCCGCCTCACAATTCCGTATGCCTAATGTCCGTTCGTATGTCGAACAAGAACTTGCTCTTTGCCCTTAGGTTCAATGTCGTTAATGGTGTTGGATTATTTCTGTGGCTTCTTTCCTTCGAGCTTCCCCGCTGGGAAATCTTTTAATTGTGCGATGAACGCTCAACTGTTAATGACCTAGTCAATGGGAAAATGTGTTGGCCACAGTTTTCCACCAATCCGTGCTGCAATAAATGATGTTCAGCAGGCCTACTGTATAAGTAATAAATCTGTTTCCCGTAATTCGATACTTCCATTTTGTAATGAATATAGAATGGGAATATACTTTAATATTTTAAATCGAGAATAGTCGATAGTCGAAAATCCACAATTTTTTACATTAAACATGAAATGAGTGCTGTGATTCAATTTCAGATTAGACGAATTTCAGGATAAACATAAACAGGTGGCTCCAGAGAGCGCTTGATGGAACTAGCAACCTACAAATTTCATAAACAGTTAACAATTGTCAGTACCTTGTCTAAACGAGCGCTCTCTGGAGCCACCTGGTTATGGCAATCTTAACACATTGCGGACCGAATATGAGAATTCTCGTGTTTTAGCTTGCCGGGAGTATGAATCAATCACGGGGCGTTAAAAGATCATTTTCTGGTGATGCATCCATTGATTGATTTTTTGTAGATATCAAATCACATTCCAATGCTTTATTTTCAATTAACGAACGAATGCTTTGACCATGAAAATCACTTTGACAAAAAAACTCGCCTCGTTAAAAGCATAATCCAAATATTTTAAATTAAATGATGGCAATTTTTTATGTTAAATTAATCACAGAAGTCCAGTGGATTCTGAGATCAATAATGCAGAATTTTGATGTTGATCAAAAAAAATTTCTTCGCGGGTCTAATGTGTTAAAATTCTCCGTTTTCAAAATGTGTTACAATTCATGGGAGCTTTTCATCAACATACCTTCTAGCCTTAAATTTCAACACCTATCAAGCTTTAAAGCTATCAATAGGAGTACTATTGGCGCACTCATGCCTGCCTATCCACCTTTCTTACATATTTCTATAAAAATATAATTTCTTTATAGTTTTTCGTTCCACCGAGCATGCCACTTAAAATTAGAGTCGTTTTCAAAATGTATTCACAATTATATAGTTTAACTTTATGAGAACTGGATCTTACATACTGTAAATAACTGCAGAGACTATGGATTTTATATTTGTCATAAACAAGTGGCTCCAGCGAAAGCTTGATGGGCATGCAGCAGATTATTTGAAGTTTTTCGTAATCGAATAAGAACAACATAGTATTGTGTTTCACTACTCTTTTGATTTAATCTGATTACAACAAAATTGCTAGAGCTAGATAAACCATTAGCTATCTGGAGCCACCTTTTACGGTACCTAATCCTAAAATTCAGCGTATCTGAAATAAATACACAATACTAACATCATGTTCTATGATATGAGAGCTGAATTTAAATGTGTCCTCTCGAACAATATAAGATTTTTTAATTAGAATGGTGGGAATTGAAATCTACATACTTTAAAAAGATGCATTTATTCAATACCGTTAAAAAGGGTGCATTGGGACGGTTTTCGAAATATTATCGTAATAATTCCGGTGCACTCAGTTTTTTTCAATCAACAACTGACTATCAGAAACAGAAGGATTTATCGAAACTGCGTGAAACTTATAATTTTGCATGATTAACATACAAGGTTTAACTTTGTCTGTGGTTTAACTGTAAACCAAAAATAAAACTGCAGCTTATTAGTTTTCCACTCGTATGCTCTTTCGTATGACTATAAACATTATGTTATATTTCACTAACTTCCCACAAATTTTAACTAAAAACAATCATATGAAAATTGAACCTTAAGAAAAATCATAAGAAAAACCGAATATCAAAACCCAGGGCTGGAAATTTTTTTTTATAAAAATCGATCTAATGTCAAATTGGTCTGATTAAATCACCGATCAGTGAGTGAGTCAAAAATTTTGATTCTTGAAAAAGATCATTAAAAATATTTCTTTTAAGTCTTCAACACAAAACGTACCGGAGGGGGTCAAATGACATTTTTTGAATTTCAAATGACTATAACTCCTATTATTTTTTTTTTGTAAATTTTTTACTTAAAAAATGCACGAATTTTTTCATTATTATATTTTTTTTTTAAGTAGGTAGATTTCGAAAACTTATGTGGTATTAGACTGTGTCGATTCGGGGTCATTTTTGAATTACTCAAACCTTGGGTTCTACAAAGCTTCGTTTTGTATGATGTATGATGTAATCTTCAATACTATGTTGCGTGGCACAGCCCGTTTGCAGCGAACTATCTCGCATCATAATTTGTTCCAAATTTCATGTTTATTAACTTTAAATTACCTTTGAGCGGACTGTTCCAAGGGGGTGAAGGTACTAGTAAAGTAACTTAAACGATTTAGTTAGGGTAAGGATGGTTTGTCTCCGCCGAAAGTACAACCTATTGCCAATAACCAGGAAGCTTAGCCCTTATGATGTGAAATGTTCCAAAGGATGTCTAGACGAACTCGCCCTCTCTCGGCGATGTGTTGCGAAGGTAACTGCCCAGTGCACTCTACCTTCCACATCGTTTCGATCAGGTGTCCGGTTGGCCCTTCCCACCGGATTATGAAAATATGAAGATATGGGTATAGAAATAAATTTGTTCTGTAAAAAAATTGTGTTAGAAGTAATAAAATGCATTAAAAAAGGATAGTTAAAGTTATGAATATCAAATTCATATGTTTAATAAAAAAAACAAGGTAACATCATTCAAACTTCATTCGTTATTCGAAGAGATGCCATTATCCTATCATTCACAATTTCCTGCCATTCTTGTTCTTGTTCAAATTCCAGCTTTTGAAAATCCGCCTCCAACATTTTCCTCCATGTCAAACTTGGTCAAACTTCCTTCTTTATTTTTATTTATTTATATTGTATTTCACATATAAAAAGAGTAGTAGTTTAAGATAGATAATAAGGGAAGATTGTATGTAACATTGGACGAATTTTGTAAAAGATTATAGTAAAAAGACAAGCAAATCATTCTTTTCGTCCGATGATGCTGATGAGATTTGCTTTTATTTTGATATTTGTGGCCTTCTGCCATCAGTAAAGTAGCGTAAAAGATAAAGAGAAAGTCTACATATGTTTGAGCCACGTGCGCGCTATAAAATTAGATTGTCCTTAGTTTTTGTTACTAAATGTGCATTGCAAGCACAAAAACAGAAATCAGTCCGTTTTTTTTGCATACTGGTTCTGGAACAACAATACATAAATTATCTTAAAGATAACTCGACCAGCTCAAACTTGTGTAGGGGAATGAGGTGGGACCATCATCATCATCATCATCATTCGCCTTCATATTCTGTATATGCAAATTTCAAAAGATGTCATGGTTCCCTTCTCTCAATATGACCATAGTTATTTTAGTTTCAGATTTCATCTGCTTAAACACCAAGGTTCAAATTTTTAAACTTCCAAATTTTCAAGTGTTCTTTAATTTTCAAGATTATGATTTTTAAAGAAAAAATGTATTATCTAATTTTAAAAACTTCTTCAATTTCAAACATTCATTCATTCAATCATTTTCAGTTGGTTTAAATTCCGGAACTAAATCCACAGAAAATAAAAAATCCACTAAATCACTTTTTTATTCCTCAGTAGTTCACATTTTTTTACCCCACGTAACGACAATGATAAATGGCACCACTGATGACACTTTTTTCCCACACTATCACAAATGCCATCCACTTCATTGAAATTCCTCTTTCGCCGTCCCTACTATCCTCGGCGAGGCGAAAACGCAAACTTGACGCAAACGACTTTGAATATCACTCAACCACACTCAAGGCAACTTGAGTTTCTTCTTCGCGACCAACATCGTTTCTCAACTCTTCTATTGGCATTCTTCGATAGTCCTATTTGCCGCTAGTAGTATTCGTGTCATAATTCAGGAAGCGTCACTAATACTTTTCGATTTTGGGAACATTAACCTCAAAAACGACCGTGTTCGTCGACTGGCTGCCCAATTTTTGCACTGAAATTTGTACCGAGAGTTTTTGAGGTTAATTGTCCCGACCCATCTGTACACGCTCAGCAAGTGTGCGTAAGAAATGTCAAAAACAACTCTATACCGAACACGACTGCCCCGAATCATAATACTCT
Source organism: Uranotaenia lowii (assembly GCF_029784155.1). Taxonomy (NCBI): domain Eukaryota; kingdom Metazoa; phylum Arthropoda; class Insecta; order Diptera; family Culicidae; genus Uranotaenia; species Uranotaenia lowii. Next base: position 95,772,637 of record NC_073691.1, read on the forward strand.
TCTCTTCGCTCTAACCAAACTGACGAATAAATGAACGACTTTTCTCGCCTCAACCGGAGTGCCTCCAGCTACACAGTAAACGAAAATTACCGAGTTCGGTATTTTTTTTACCGAAATCCTAACATGTGTAAATCGTTAAACTGTTCGGTAATTTTTTCGGTAAAAAATAAACGAACATCGGTAAATGAAGAATCGATTTACCGATGTTCGTTTATTTTTTACCGAAAAAATTACCGAACAGTTTAACGATTTACACATGTTAGGATTTCGGAAAAAAAATTACCGAACTCGGTAATTTTCGTTTACTGTGTACGGGTGGATGCATATTGAGGAAAAGTAGGCAAGGGGTACCAAAAGTTTCTCATTGGTGGGGGGGTGGATACGGAGCGCTTTTTGACAGCGAATTGTTCGCCTACCATGCCTACGATTACGATTGCCTGTCACAAGATGGACGATTCCGTGCATTGGTATAAGAACACACCTGAAGCTTTACACGCCTTGGCCTCAACTTTCACTATCGCTTAATTTTTCAATTTTGGAATGCCAGCCGACATTTGAATTCAGATTTTAACTGATTTTAGCGAGAAATGTATTGTTTTGTGAGGCAAATATATGTACTTTTCAAAAACAGTACGCAATGTTCTATATGGTACTTTACTCTTCCCGCACTATTCGATACGAATTGACGAGATATTTATTTCATCCCGATCGGAGACGGAGCACATCAACAAACGATCCGTACCTCGCAACATCACAAACGCGAATAGTTCTACAAAGCATCGTTTTAGTCCAAATCTCATACTTGATTTTTAAGTAATGTTTACATGAGTAAATTTAAACTTTTTTGTGTGTATGGAAAAATTTAAATTTTGTATTGAAAAATAAACATCATTTTTGTTTTTGCCTGCTGATGGGTTTTGTGCCAAATTATAAATTCTTAATACATAGGAAATTTATTGCTTAAATGCGTTAACATACTCAAATCCAAGTACAAAGCCGAAATTAGATGTTAGATTTGTCTCAGAAAATGCAAGTTGATAAAAATGTCTAAAAACAGCTACCTTTGAAGAGTTGTCAAAAATCTGTGTTTCGTATTTTATAAATCTAAAGATGCCAAAATGTCACAAATTACGTCAACCAATTCACTTTCTTTATTTTCTACTGTGACTAGAACAGCTTTGGCAGTTGATTCATTGAAAAGTACGCTTTTTATAACATTTTTTGTGGTCATTATCTTAAGAAATTTTGAAAAAAAATTCTAATATAAGCAACATCTAGCTTCTAAATTCAGCTTTCTCAGGCACTTAGTTATTTTTTTTATCGAGCACTTAATAACTTACATACCGTAATCCGGGGTAATATTGATCTCTTTTTTAAATATTTTTCCATTAGTTTTCCTATTAAGAGGAATGTGGCATGTTTCATATTTTTAAAACCAGTACTGGGCTCCTATGAACGTAAAACATGGTTGCAGAATTTTATTGGACTACTTTGAATTTGATTTAAAAATCGATTTCTTCGCTGTTTAGGAGTTGATACTTTGAGGTTTCATTGATCAGTCTTCATTTTTACGGTTTTAACGAGTTTTCTTGATCATAAAGGATGCAAAACACCTTCATAATCGTTTACATATTATTTTTTTCCTTTTTTTTCGATTAAAGTCGTTTTATCATCTGTATGGCATTCGCGACTTTATATCAACGTTGCAGTTGGCGGACAGTTATTGAAAAACATACGGTACAACTGTGTTCGATGTTTACTCTTGGGCTCGAACTCACGGACATCGGCTCGGAAGGCAACTGGCATGCCAGCCCGAATTTACATATTCTAATTTATCAATTTTACCTTGCTTTCAAACGTTTTCTTCTAAAAACAAGCCCGAGGCTGAAAGTCTCTATAATAAAGAAAAAAAAAATCTAAAAACATTTCTAATCACAAAAAAACACTGATGGTGCATACATCTAGGGGCAAAAATTATTATAATAGAATTTTTACCTTCACACATTCTCCTTGGCCGTCCCACTATTTCTATTTGAATTTTTTTTTTTTTCAAAGTTAATCATTTGATAGGATTCCTATCCATTTGTCCAATACGGGCTCACTCTTTGAAAATGTTCATACATTTTAAATATCAAAAATGTCTCATTAAATGACTTTAAAAATAGCACTATAACTATACATATGCAAAGAATAAAAGATGTTCTTTCACATTCAACAACCCGTTTGATACTTTTTGATATCATCAAGAGAGCTATTTGTTGGCGAGCTTTGGAAAAAAAAGATATTTTAAGATGTTGAAATTGCACTTCTACTAACAGAAAACAATTTCAATTACAAACCAAATTTTGTCTATTTGATACTTAATCAATAGGCTTTCAAACGTAGAAAAAAGTTTTCAATAATTCAAACTATAGACTAAGTTATTGATGATAATGTGGGAAAATTTATTGTTGGTCAAAGTTACTCCGGTGATCAAAGTTACCCCGTTTTACGGTACAGCCTTTTTGAATCCCGGCGGTATAAAAAAGGTATATACAAAGTGACGGTACCCGATCAAAAGAGAAAAACTAAATTATATTAAGATGAGATATTTTGATATTCAATTTTTCGTAACTGGATGAGTTATAATTAAGTACTCGCAGGATGTTAAAATATCTCAATTTCTATCAAAAAGTCTTTGCAACAAAACTAAATCATATTAACCGTTGTTATAATTGAAACAAAATTATAACTCAGTCAGATATGATACAAGTCTTAATGGAACTGTGTGTTGAAAAAATGTCGATAAGAGATGAGATCCAAAATGCAAAAATATCAATTAAATCAACGAAAACACTTGATTTAGAACCTTATCCATCCATTTATACCTTTCATGTTGGTTTAGAATGTTACCTTTAAATTGAAGATTTCCTACTATTAAACAAATTTGGAATAATTGTTATGTTCAACACATGCTAAATCCGAAGAGCAAAAATAAAAAAATATGAACATATATAGCTTGAGCAAATAGAAAGATAGCTCTTTAATTTAAAAAAAAATCTGCCGAAAACTAGCTCCTGTCGAAATCTAGAGTATCTACCCTATTATGTTATCTAAACGTGAAAGATAAATGAATCTTTATTACACCACATCTCTTTTAATGTGATCCTGAACGCGTATTTAAAAAATTTAAAGTTAAAAATCTATGAGTGAGGTTTTTTAGATTACAAATTTTCGAAATAATTTTATATATAAAAATTGAGACTTTTTATGGAAAAGGGGCTACCATACACTTGAAATGAGACACAACTCGAACAAATTTATGACGATTTTCATGAAAATTAATTCACGAGCACGAAGAAGTTCAAGACGTGTAGATGAAGTTAAACATTTTCCAACGATTTATTAAGTAGGTAAAACGAAGGTAGTTTGTGGTTAAAATCAAAATTCCTTAGAAGTAGCTTATTTAGCTCCTTAGCTTGACAGTTAAGAGCGTTGAACAATAAATTTCAATTAGATTCGATTTTCCATTTCGTTGAATGGATCACTCAAAACCTAACCGATAATTTTTGTTTGTTCATAGGATTTTTCCTGCTACTTTTCTTCTGGCCCATGTTTGTGATTGTGCCCCATCCACACTTCACTATCGGCACAGTTAAGCTGTGCCATCTGCAACACAGTTTGAGTTCCGATTTTACAACTTGGACATGACTGGCGGTTTATTATTAGAAAAAAATCTCAGCAGAAAATACAGTAATTCATCCACGTAAGATAATAATTTTAACCTACATCTACATAGATATCAGTCCTGCTGTTTTCATCTCGAACGACCAATCACGAGGGTCGTCACAAAAGAAATGCACGAAATTTAATTTCCCCTCTAATCCACGCTGCTTAAAAATGAACTAACAATTAGGAAAGACAGACTACTGGCTCAGGCTTAGCTTCTATTCCATGGTTATAAATTATTATCAACTTTGTTGGCCGTTCGCGAGGGTTACAGATGTGGACCCTTTTTCGAAAATATTAAAGTTTTTGGACTTATCTTCTCTTAAAGTAATGTTGGGTATGTAACCGTTAACTATTCATGTGATTGGCCAAACGCGATTCGTGAATATCCAGTAATTGATGCTGGAAATCGATGAAAAATTTCATTTCATTTTCAATTTTCTCATGTTTTCCTTTACCAAGAAGCGAAGGGAAGACCAACCTCGGTACCGGAAACGATTGGCATCCAGCCATCCTGGCTGCAACATGCTGTTGTCCGAAGTGCTATACCTATACATGGAATTTATTAGAAGCACTTGTTGCCTATCACACCAATTTAGGGGAATGTTTGCTTTCCACATGATTTGCATAATGGAAATCGTTACATGCGTTTGCTAGAATTTTGCTGATGAGCTAAATGAGTAGAATCGAGTTTTTTTGTTGTGTCCTTCCCAAATTACAAGTTGACAGAAAACTTTCCAAAAATGAATTAAATATGACTAACTTATTTAAACACTTACATTGCTTTTAATATTCCAGGACATAAAAATCGATACTCGATTGCTGTTAAAACCTAAAATAAACATTTAAATATTTGAGCAATTCGGCTTTGCTCTGCCACTACGAAATGCTCCATTGAAACCTGTTAGGACTGTCAGGATAGAATGGTGCATTTCATAAGTACACAACACTAAAGGAAAGAAATAAAATAACTGAAAGATTTTTAAACAGCTAGTTTAATTGGGACAATAGCTTTGGAAAATTCTTTAGTAATTTTTAGGTTGGAGAAAGGGGTTACTTGCAAAAAACTAGTATTTGGGTATTAAATGTTTAGGTAATGCTTTAGAGGAAAACAGTCATAAGGCTATGATCATTTAGAATTCGGGCAGCATCAAACGCGTGGATTTTAAGAACTGTTCTTCAGATCGGAATATTTTCTATGAATAAAATCAAGGTAATCATATGATACCGCCAAACAGGGCATCATGGACCAGCGCAATCCGATGAAGATCTTCGGTGCTGTGCCAAGGTGGAAGCCGCAAAATCATTTTCTGAACCTTGTTCTGAATCCTCTGGATGGCTTTTTTCCTTGGATCGGAACTGCATACATTATCGCTGGTCAGAACATCTGTTTATAGCATCAGCATCTTATTTCGCAGACACAACTTGGATTTCCAGTTGATGAGAGAAGAAAGAGATTTTTCTGTATTTATTACATTTAGATTGAATATCTTCAATTTGATTTTTAAAAGTAAGATTCCGATCAAGTGTGAGTTCCAAGTACTTCACGAGCTCAGACCATTCTTATGAAACCCCATTAAAAGTTATGGAATGATTTTCATTAGGTTTTAAAAATTCAGCTCTTGGCTTATGAGGAAATAAAATAAGTTGAGTTTTGGAAGCATTAGGAGGAATTTTCCACATTTTCAAGTAATTCAAAAAGCAATTTAAATTTTGTTGCAATCTACTGCGTACCACCCGTAAATTCCGACCATTGGCTGAAAGCAAAGTATCATCAGCAAATAATCTTCTACCTTTTCCTTCTGGTACATCAGGAAGATCAGAAGTAAAAATATTGTATAAAATTGGCCCAAGTATACTGCCCTGAGGGACACCAGCTCTAATGGGTGTCCTTTCAGAGCATGAATTTTGATAGCTTACTTGTAAGGTTCGGCTAGTCAAATAATTTTGAATAATTTTAGTGAGATGTACAGGAAAATCAAATCAAACTAATTTAGCTACTAGATAAACCTTTTTGCCAAACACTGTCAAAAGCTTTTTCAATATCCAGAAGAGCAACACCAGTTGAATAACCTTCAGATTTGCTAGCGTTAATCATATTAGTTACACTCATGGCCGTAGGAACGGGGGGGGGGGGGGGGGGTTTGGAGGTTAACCCCCCCCCCCCCCCATGAAGGTCCAAAAATGCCAAGTGAAATTTTTTTGCTAGACATAAAATTTGAAATTTGCAAATAAAACTTTGATGAAAAACTGAAAGGATTCATGAGTAACAATAGTGTAAAAATCTCGACTCCAAAACCTCGAAATCTCATTCCAGGACAACAATTCTACAACACTTGTTCATAGTGATTGAGTCCAAAAATGTTAGACTAAGCTTACCAGATAGCAAGTATGCCGAAATCACAAAAAAATCTTTAATTTCACAGAATTTTGAGCAAATTTTCATCACAGAATCTGTATTACAGAACACAGAATTTTGAAATGTTAAAACAGAAACAGAAACAAATTTCATCCTTCACAAATTTTATTTAAATTTACAAGTACAATTACGAATAAATAATTGAAACAAAATTCATATTGAAAACCATTAATTCAGAATCAAACAAATAATTTCTGGTTCAGGGTTTTGATACAAATTTCTATTTTGGGTTTCAAATTCGTAGGATTTCTTATCTGGAATTTGGATTGCGGTTTTCATTTTGTGCTCAAAATGCAGAATTCAGACATGGAACTAAAATCCAAAGTTTGTACTCAGATTAAGTTTAAATTTAGGTTTTAAAGTAAATATTAAAATATCAATGTTTAAATTTCATTAAGGATTCAAATTGAAGGAGATCGCAGTTTCATAACTTTGATTCTTGATTCATAATAAAAATTATAAATTCAATCAAAGTCAGTTTAGAAACACAAACCTGGTGAAAATTACACATAAAAAATAAGATCTGGATTTATTTCAAGGAAATTGCTTTTTGAAAAATCTAGATTTAAATTTTCAAAACCTTAATCACAGGAATAAATTATGAAATATAAAATAATATATGAAAATTTAAGAACATGTTTTGAACCTCCTGGAAATTTTATTTAACAATATTTACATATATTTCAGATTCTTCAAAATCAAAGGTTCTCACTAAAATTAATAATTTTAATCGAGTTGACAAGAGTAGGAAATAAACCGTATTTGAACAGAAAACCTTATTTTTTTATTTTTATTGTTGAATATTTGATACATTTTCACGCATACTTAAAATGGTTATGCTAGTGGTTCAAAAGAATAAGCTTCCTAATGTAAGTTAGCAAAAAAAAAATTTCTTCTAAATTAAGCGTTTAAAATTCTTTTTTTTTCGATTTGGATAGTAATTTCTGCATCATTATACCACTCCCGACTTTTCTCAACAATGCATTTGGCACACCAGTCATTGAAAAATTTATCCGAATCAACTGTGTTCGATGTTTACTCTTGAGCTCAAACTCACGGACATCAGTTAAGAAGGCAACTGATTTACCAGCTAAGCTACAGTTGCGTTAAAAAAAAAATGAAATCGCGTGAAGCTGCGCACTATCTTCCAACTTTGACATGCTGCCTTTTCTCTCTCGGTTGATATTTTTTCATGAAATTTTTACACAAACTTGTTCAACTATCCAACTAACGCTATACAAAATTTGTAGTGTTTACAATAACTGACAAAAATACAGATTTTCATTATTTTTTGGACGGATATTTCTATGGAAAACATATCAACCGATAGAGAAATGGCTGGAAATGAGTACGCAGCTTCACGCAATTTCAATCTTTTTTGAACGCAACTGTATATCACAAGTCCTTTTATTCTTTTAAATCTTCATGAAAAAAAATTGGCATCTCCTAAGTCTTATTTTCAAAAATAAATAACTTTTAATGCAAAATAACTTTAACTTGAATAAAATGTACTAACATATACACACATTTTTCACTTGTGTATGCATTGTTCAAGCAAAAATGTTATAGGAAAAAAATTGTCTTCAAAACCCCCCCCATGAGTCGGTTCTTCCTATTCCGATGTGTAGTAGAATGTCCATGACGAAAACCAAATTGTTCATCAGGGAAAATAGAATTCTGATTAATGTGAATCATCATTCTATTCAAAACAACTCTCTCAAATAGTTTACTTGAAGAAGGAAGCAATCTAATTGGTCGATAACTTGAAGGCTCTGAAGCACTTTTTCCAGGTTTCAAAATTGGAATTACTTTGGCATTTTTCCATTTATTGGGAAAATAAGCCGAGTGAAAACATTTATTGAAGTTTTTACTAAAAAAAATAAAGTGCTTTCAGGCAACTTTTTAATAAGAATATAGAAAATCCCATCTTCCCCCGGAACTTTCAAATTTTTAAATTTTTTGAAAATCAATTTAAGTTCATCAATATTTGTCTCACAAGAACTTTCAAATACATTTTGCTTAGAAAGAATATCATCAAATTCAAAAGAAATTTAAGCATCAATTGGACTTATCACGTTTAAATTAAAATCATGAGCAGAGAAAGTAGTTTATCTCTACCTTTCAAAGTAGGAATTGGCTTCTGGGACTTTTTAAGAATTTCAGTTATTTTCTAAAATGGCTTTGAGTAGGGTTTTATGTCCTCTACTGCTTTTGCAAAATTTTCATTACGAATAAAATTTAAACGAGGTTTGATCTCTTTTTGAAGGTCGTAATAAATAAATTTTAATTAAGGATCCCTAGTTCGTTCAACTCAAAACTGCCTAAACAAAAACTGAAGATCATCATAGATCAAAGGTTGATTAAATTTTTGTTTAACTTTAGGTATTAAAGCGGCTTTAGCATTGACTATTGAAGTTGTCAAATTTTCTACAGCCAAATCAATATCTTCTATTGAATTCAGTGGAACGTTTACATCTAAATTACGTTCAATAAAATTCCTATATCGCTCCCAATCAGCTTTTTGAAAGTTAAAAGTTGTTTGATGATAAGATGTAAAGATACTACACTTTGATCTAAGCCTTTAGGCCGAGAAGCGATATAAGATGTAAAGATGATAAGAAGATTTATTTTTTGGTGAAAAATTAATAATATAGGAAGTACGAAACAAATCATCATAAAAATTTATATAAGAAAATACGTACTTTTGTGTAAAAGAGAATGCTTATTATGCCCCGGGTGCTCGTTATGCCCTTATCTCCCCTATATTGAACATATTTGTCGAGTTGTTGTCGTTTTTCCGAACCCTCTACACAAATTATTCCATAGTATTTCTATTACGTGTCCTAGCAATTCCGGGGTTTTTTTTTGAGAAACCTGGCAAAATCCCGGCATTCGATTTCCATTTTCCAATCTGAAAACCCGGCAAATCTGGGCAAAATGCATCTATTATTTGAAAAAAAAATTAAGATCAAAAAAAGGGTTAAATTACTTGAAACTTTTATTGATTTTCGAAGCACATCAAACTTTGATCAATGATTCCAGAATCAATATAAATTAATTTTGCTGAACAGAACTCTGAAGAATTTGTTTTCGGATACGAAAATCAAAGCTTTTCATTGCTCAACCGAACCGGGTTCATATTTCTTCATTTCTAACATAAGATCTTCTTTTTTTCTTCAAAAAAAATCCAGGATTGTGGTTAATTTAAGACCTTAAGATGTTCTGACGCTTAGAAAATGATAATTTTACGAACAATAGGTCCATTTCCAGTTTCCTCATATTTAAAAGCTTCTCTCAGCTGTAATTTTTGACAGTTGCTTGTCAAACTGTTGTCATTAGAATAGATTGTCAGATTAACATATTTTAAAATATTTTGCGCCAAAATTAAAATAATGGTTCGCTTTGGTTTTATGCTGATTTAAATAAACCACGGGGAGTTGCTTTTAAGAGGGTTATAAATATTCAATTTTTGATCTTTCAAAAAAAAAAATCCAGTTGAAAACAGACATGTCTGTGGAACCGAGTCTGCTCATGGTTTTTGTGCCAATATATAATTTCTCTAAAGGAAATTTTCTACTGAGCAACTTTGTCGAAGACCGTAACTTCGTATCTTATTAGGCAAAAAAGTTATTAGGTTATGAACGGGGGCATGTCTTTTGACATTGACAAATCATAAATTCAATTGACATCACTGGTAGGTGCATAGCGAGGTAGTGCATGACTACTTTTCATGCAATACTTCACGAAGCGGCAGCAGTGATGTCAAATGAATTTATTGTTTATCTGTGCAAAAAGATGTACCCCTGTTAAGGAGATCTAAGCAAGCCTTGATCGAGTGCGGTCGTTTTTTTTTTCGCTCGTGAAATTTTTTGCGCATGAATTTTCGGGGAAAGTGAAAATTTTCATTAATATTTTTTTATTGGAGTGAAGTCCGTTTTACCTGAAAAGTTTTTCGACTTATTGAAGTTATGAAGAATATGTGGCTTTTTGTTTCGGTTGTGAAAGTTTAAGAAAATTTCGTGCTCAAGTTAATAAATCTATATTTTCGAACAATTTGATAAAATTGGTTGTTTGAAGAGCGCGAGGGAGTTCAATTGGAAATAGACTCTGTGTTGAAGTTGTGTACCGGAAATGTGTGACATTCAAAGTGTCTTAAACATAAAATTAAATGCGGATCATCATGTGAAAAAAATTTCTTTATTGGATTTTGTTCGAGCCATGGGAAACAAAGGTGGAAATGTGTTACAGTTATTTGCTGATGCCGTTTAAACCTTTCAAATTGGTGAGTCCGTTCCTTTTTGTTCTTGTTTTCAATGTCATTTCCATGTCCTCAAACAACAAAGTTACAAAGAGTTTATTTGTGAAAAGAGATTTGTTTTTTTTTGCAGGAGAAAAAATGGGGCAGCACTGCAGTGTAAAGTTGAAGTTAAAAAAGTGCTTATTATTTTTTAATTTTCATTGTGTTAAATTTTTGTTTCATGTAAAAAAATGTGTTAGGTAAACCAAAAAGAAGTTCGTGTATCGCAATCCGGTTTTATTTTTTTAGGAACTAAACTTTTTGATAAGTTTTTGCAATTTTAGTTACCGATCGGTAAGCTGAAAATTACGGAAAAATTTAATGCAGCCATTCGAGCAGTTTTCACATGAGCTGTCATTTTATTCGAGCACATTGTTTTGGTTCGTTGTATAATCTGCTCGAAAAATAATTCTTGATTAGAGATGGTGTAGCTAGCAAGACCAGAACTTGTCTGGTAGCATTACTTTTTATATTGTAGTTTTTATTTAAATATTTCATCTTTTTTATCTGATAACCATCTCCCAGTATAGAGTTTGTAAATTCTTGAAAATAAGTAAATTCATTCAATTAAACTGTTGAAACTAACGCCGCGGTTTAGCCTTTGTGAAAAATGTTCTTTATGTTTTATGAATTCTTTTCTTTTTTCAATCGAAAACCAATCAAGACTAAATTTGAGTAAGATTTTTATTGAACACTCGAATGTGTTGATAATTTTTCTCTGAGGATTTTCAGCGGTACATTGGATTCAGTTTCGTTTTCTCTGCAAGCTTTGCAGAGGGAAATCAGCCGGTAAGAATAGGTTTAGATGTTGCATACTTAGGTTGTGAAATTAAGTTTTCTTTCGGAAGCTATTACGATTACAGCTCAAGGAATTCTTATGAATTGAGTCACACACCATGCCTAAATTGAATCCAAAAAGTTATCAGTTGAATCGAGCATTTCAACACTGCGGTTCTACACAAAATAACACCAAGACGAAAATTACCATGCTATTTTCAAAAGATTGCAGATCAATTGTTGATGTAGTTGATAGTGACCAAAGCTAACAATAGATTTTATTATTGAAATATTTGATTGTGAGTGTTCTCAGGAGAAAGTGACTACAGTATATCTTATTTTGCATGAGGAAGACTCTTTTACTTAGTAGTATCACTTTTTTCAACAATGTTACGGTGTACAGATTTGATGGTTCAAATGTTGGTATGACGAAGAAGTTAAATTGCAATTAGCCTTATTTAATTAAATGGATGCTGCAATCATTATCGTTTGCATATGTTTATAAACTAAAAGCATTTGAACTGAAACAAGAATGATCCAAACAACAGTTTTTTTTATCAATATGAATCGTGACACAGCTTAATTCTTGTTTTAAAGAAGAAATCAGGGTAAACGAATAAGCATTTCAAGTTGATCGGTTAAATGTGGATTTGAGTGGTCTGCCAAACTAAGCTAAGCTTATTCATTCTTATTTTATCATAAATTTGAAGAAATGCGGAAGTGAAAAGGTAGAAGTATTCTCTTGGTGTGTTTTAGAGTGACATCCTGGTCATTTTGCCGAGAAATTGAAATTAGCTTTGAATTTGCTTTGTTTGGTCGAGAGGTTTTCGGTGAATGCGTTTGTTCTCTGTTTATAAACGCCATAAACGGATAGGATTCTTTTCATAATCACGTAAATTTATGTGTGCATTTTTGTATTTTTGGGCCCCATGCTGGGAAGTAGGTAGAATTCTATCGTCTATGCTATGCGTTGACTAGGGTGGATGAACGACTGTGGATAGTACAGTTCACAGAGGTGTGAATTTAAAATGGATGGTTTTGAAAATTCATTGAAAAAGATGTCACAGCAAATATTTAGATGTTGAAAAATAAGATATACATATTCATAGATGACTCACTTGTGTACTATAAACAGGGGCGGTCCTAGAGCTGGCTCTTGGGGGGGGTGATTTTTCAAATTTTCAAAAATCAGTCAATATAAAGGAACGTTAATATCTGTGGATAAAACGATCATTTGAGTGAGCGAAAGCAGATGGAGGGGTTGCGAGGGGGAGGGGGGGGAATGTCAGTTTTAAATGAGTCTACAATATAAGCTGCACACTGTTCCTCCTTCCTTCATGAATTTCACTGAACAGCATGTTTTGCTAAAAATATGAAACAAGAGATGAATAATGAAAACTTTATCAAAGTTTCTCTGTATACTAATCTCAATATACTTGTATCAAACCTTAACCATCCTTTTATAAAATAACATGCGAGTCTATAAAATCCACTGCGGAAAAATGTTGATAATTTTTTTTAATTTGTTTGTATATCTGATATTTTAAAATTGTCACTTTCAAACCTCTTTAAAGAATTTCTCGTTATGATTGTAATTTTTCCAAAGAAAATAATACAAACGTGGCTAATATTTTATATTTCTTCGAAAGTATTTTAATTACATCGATAAGGCCGATAAACTAATTAATAAACATAACTAATGGGAATTAAATTCTTCAGTGGAGTATTTTACTGAATCGTGATTTGGAAATTTGGTATTATTATTTTCAAATTTGGAAACAAAATTCTCGTTGAAAATTGTGCTTTGTTTTTTTTTTAAATTCCTTAATATATAAAATCAGCAATTCTGTAAATATAAATTATGAAGAAAATACGGTTATCAAAATCAGTTTCTGAAGTACCAAATTTTGTTTGATTTGCTCTAAAATTTAAAGTTATCATACAAAATTTTCAATTTTAATTGTTTTAAAACGAATGAAATAGTCACAAATGCACCAAATAGTTATAAAAAAATTTCAAATTTTTTAAATGATTAAATAAAAAAATAATAAATATAATAAAAAAAAAAAATGAAATGAAGGGTTAATTCTGAAAGTTAATACTATTCTTTAGGGAACTGTCTCAATCATTTGCAATTGAAATAGTCAAGCTTTGAGATTCAGAATATCAAACCTAAAGCTAAATTTTAACTTAAAATTTCAATATTATTGTGTAGATGAGCTGAGATCTTGAAATCCAGTAGTGTCAGTTGAAAATCACTAAAAGATCTTCCGACTGTTTAGCATGATTGATTACCTTGTTGTCGAAAAAATAGTGGAATGATAAGGGGATAGATCTAATTCACAAGGGAAAAATTAAAACAGAGGCGAACTGATTTTGGAAGATTTTTGCGTCTCAAACTCAATTTTTTTGTCAGATTTTTTTCTCTCACTTCTTATTTTCTAGCGTTTAGTAATTTTAGAGTGAAATTGATCAATGATAATAAAGTGAAGTAACTAACCTACATGAACAACAAAAAATGTTCAATCTTTTCATTATCCTTTATTCATTCAATGATACAGATTATAGGGAAGAATTCCATAAAGTGGCCAATTCCCGGAAAAAACGATTCAGATTTTGTCTAGATAAAATATACAAAAATATATTTAACTTTTCCTAACATCACAAAAAGAAGGTTTATTTAGTTTATTATTTGATACTGAAAATTTTGATCTTTTTCACAAAATTTTTGAACACTGAAAAGCATTTTCACTTTTGCATTATCATTAAAATATTCAAGGTTGATTTTGGTTCAAAATGTTTTCAAAATTCCCGTATTTTACAAAATGAGGAAAACTACTTACTTCTATTATTTTTTCTCCCAGAAGTCATGGTAAATTATGTACTCACAGTCTTCATGGAAATTGATCATTAATTGATCGTTTTGCTGAAAAGTGCACAAATTTTTTCAATGAATTTTTACCTTGTATATTCAAAATTTATACAGAAAACAAGAGCGGATAAAAAAAATCCTAATTTGCATTTAGGGCTCCTAACTAAGTCGAAATCAGTGTTCAAATTCTTTGCAACTCGGAAAATGTGAATTTTGTTTCCTTGTGTTATAGTTGTGAATGTAGATTTTGGGTTCTGTATATGGATTTGAATCTCTACCGCGAACACCAATTTCTTCATATTGAAACAGCTTTTATGAACACTTTTTTTTCTTTTTGGCTCTAAAAACTCATAGGGAAAGCAAAAGTTGTAACGCGTAATCTCTTCTTTCAAGATTTCTCTTGTGGAATCTCTTGTGTTTCAAGATTTCTAAATTCAAGCTAATGGAATTTAGAAATTTGAAGAAGATTTTTAAAATTTAAACTCTTAGGAATATTATTCATTCGATTTCTGTTTGGCAGTACTTGCATTTTTTTTCATGTTCATCCATAACATGAATGTGAGATGTGATATATTTCAAAAAGAATTAAATAAAATCGAATCTAAAATTTAAATTTTTGTTTTTGAATTTTATAATATAGGTTATTAATTTTAAGTTTATAATTCATGTTAGAATGATGAAAAATTGAGGGTGAAAAAAACTCATTAAAGAGAATCTTTGCTGTGACTCAGAATCTGAATTCATATTTGCCAAATTCATAAATTCCTTGTAAACGCAAGTGAAAAAAGCACTGCTTTAGATTTTAATATTAGACATCTGATATGATTTTATAAAGTTTAAAAATCCTCAATAAACCAGCTGTAAACAAAAAAAACAGAGTTCTAAATTCAAATTCATATATCAACTTCAGATACGTATAAGCTTTTTATACTTTAAGTAAAGTATTAATAGAATTAATTGTCCTGATTCTGAATTGACAATTTTCCTTCGATTTAGAAAATATTTTAAAATACAAAAAAAAATTCTAATGGGAAACCTTTCGCTGCTGAAAACTTTATCCAAAATAAATTTCATGCGACACCTACAATTGTTATTTATTACCTACGATTGAATTTGTTCAGTGAAAAGTGGTGAAAGACAAAAAGAAAGATTAGGAACTTAGAATCGAAGTCATACGTTTCATAAGCGCCTACTTGAAAATGGTGCTGGAGAATTTGACTTAAAAGACAATTTAACACTTGAAACATGGTAGAACATGGTAGAAATTTCTAAAAATCAAAGAAAATTTAAAGTCACATGATTCCGTACGTTAAAAGTTTAATGATTTTTTGTTGTTTTCTGCTAAATCTGAGCAAATAAAAAAGAAACTGCATATTGAAGGCAATAAATGTATGACGACAGCAGAACAAATATTTCAAATATTTCAGTCTTTTAACCATATTTACCCCCTATATGACTTTTTCAAATTTATCATATTATTAAAATTCAAAACCAAACTGAGAATTTAGAAGCTCTGAATTTAAAGCAAATACAAAATTTATAACGATTTGCTCGTGTTAATTTAGGCATATGAGGGAAATTAGTGACAATGAAAAAAAAATGGCCCTTCATTCCATTAACAGCAAATTCAAAATCCACACTCTAAGTAACAAAAGTTATTTGGTATAATTCAGTCCAGTGAGTTGCAAGCAGTGATTGAATTTTGCTGAGCATGAATTGATCAACCTTCTCTCGCTCACTGCTTTACTCGGAAGCAAAGGTTGCTTTGAGGCAGCGAAAACGACAAAACCGATGATGCATACGCTCTCAATATGGCCCGCCTCCAAGAAACAGTATACACTCGAGGCAGCGAATCCAAAAAACCAAACGAATGGCTCTCACTCATCTCCTGTTACCAGCTTGAGGGAAGCGAATTCAAAAGGCAGAGCGAACCCGAGTCTCCTCGTTTGTGCCTGGATCGAATGCGTGAGGTTTTTCTGCTATTGCTATTATTGCACAGCAACCGCACGCAGGCAGCTAGTTGTTTCGTTTCTTTTTCCTCCCCTCTCTTTGCACTATACGTTGCGGGCCGTGCAACGCAATAAGTTCGATTGTTTTTGTTGTTGCCTCAACCTTTGCGGCAGGGTTGAAGATGTTCTCCTCAACCACAGCTATCGGCTGGAGCTATTCAAATTCAAGAACGTAAATGAGTATGTGTGCCTCGTCTTCTTCATGCATCATGTAGCGACCGAACGTTGAGAGAGTTCGTTCGGGGCAGCAAACGAATAGTGTCTCTCAGAGCAGATCCTCCTCATGAGGGGAGGTTTGAATGAATGTATATGTATCGTCTCCTGTATAGCTACGCGAGGCCTCAAAGTGTGTATTTTGAATGCCTCTGATGAGAAAATTGGTGAGGATTTCAATCACTGGTTGCAAGTAAAATCTACTTGAGTTTTTTTTTTGTTTTTTTTGTTTCGATTATAGTCGTTTTACCATCTTTATGGCATTCGCGACTTTATTAACGTTACAGTTGGCGGATCGTTATTGAAAAACTATCCGGTACAACCGTGTTCGATGTTTACTCTTGGGCTCGAACTCACGGACATCGGCTCAGGAGACAACAGACTTGCCAACTGAGCTATATCACAAGCCCAACTTGAGATTGGTGGACCGACTTTTTTCAATAATGAGCCTTTTAAGTGATAAAAAAAACTTTCTTGTTGAATAAACACCCCACGGAGTGGAAAATTTTGAAAATTTAGAAGCACATCTACTAAGAAAAGTTACAAATTTTTATAGAAATTCAAGCATTTGCGGGTATTTTGTAACGGTTTTTTGCCGCTTGGGGGGGGGGTGATCACCCCGATCACCCCCCCCATAGGACCGCGCCTGACTATAAATAACCAACTTTTTTGGTGGATTTGTTTTCTCCGTGAAATTAAACTGAGGCAAAAGGTTGAATAGCACTGATGAGTTTCCAAAAACGATCTTATTCAGTTAACACAACCTAAATAACAAATAAAAATTAAAAGGAACAAAAAGGAGAATCACATCATCCATTAACAAAACTTTCATATTTGAAATATCTCCTCATAAATATTCTTCGAAGTTTAATAAAAGTATCTTCAATCCTAAGGGTCGTTTTTGAAAACACATTAGGGTATCAGGAACAAGATTTAGGGAAACAAGTTAGTTTTATGAAAACTAAAACACATTACTTGACTTTTAAACTTTTCATCACTGCCTCATATTTAGAAATAGGAGTTTCCTTAAGAAAAATCTAGGAGCATAGGAGGTGTAGGAAAACTCGATCGCACCATTCACCAAAATGGATCCTGATCTATAACCTTTCCCCCACTAACAAAACCCTTTCCTTGGATATTTGAATATAGATTCGCAGACGTATAGACGGTTTCTATAGTTGGTTAAATTGGTTTACCTTTGTTTCGGAATTTTTCAAAATTTATCTTTGGAATATAAAGGGACAAGAGGTTGTTAATTAATCCTGAGAATATCCTACTAACAATCCTTCCTTCATTCCTCATTGACTACTAGGACGTGGCCGGCGCCGTTATTGATCATTTTCAAAGGGAGAGCATGAGTTTTGTGCATTGTGAATGAATTGCTAGTCCCAAGCACCATTCTTTTGGCCTTTGAACAAAGCTGATGGCCTCGATCAATCACGGAGTAGCAACCATTGGCGAGGTAGAACTTGTTCTGCTTAGCCACGCCAGCGATCATGGAATTTGAAGTGCGTAAGTTGAACAAAGTCTAATCAAATATGTTATCTGAAGTTTTGAATCAATGATCCTATCTAAGCACTTCAAGTTCAATGATTTAAGGTGGATATGAGTAGTCAACTAAGCTAAGCTAAGCTAAGCTAAGCAAAAAGATGTACCCCTGTTAAACAGCTAATAACTTTTTTGCCTTATAAGATACGAAGTTGCGGTCCTCAACAAAGTTGTTAAGCAGAAAATTTGCACAAAAACCAAGAGCAGGATCCACAGGAGAAACAAAAATTATGTTGATTTTTTTGTACAAAATATTCAATTTTCCCATACAAACCTAAAAGTTCATATTTACTCATGTGAACGTTACTTAAAAATTCTGCAAAAAATCATGGATGCGTTTCAAACCAAAACAAAGCTTTTTAGACCCCAGGGTTTGAGAAATTCAAAAATGACCCAGAATCGACTCAGTCGCAATGTACAATAACAACGCATCAAATGCGTTCTTTTAATATTCCATATAAATAAATCTTGTTCAACACAATTTATGTATGGAAGTTAACAAATTCATTTTCAAACTATAAACGCTTCTTATAGTGACAATAATTTACAGTTTCGAGACATGGAAAATTCAACAAATACCGAATGCGAGAGTGACTTGAATTCCGAATCCCACAACGCCGTTAAGGCACTGACCATAGTTAAGGTGTGAGAAGGTGTAAGAATACACTTTAACATCTAAGACTGTGGGTTACCCCGGAGGTTTCCTGGTTTAGGGAACATGCCATCGAATAGGTACGCTAGTTTTCAGTTTTCGAGAATGACATTTTTTTAACTACGAGAAAAGTTTTCTCTGGGACGTTTGGTTTTAACGAAGGTCACAGCTATGCGTTAATCCGCACGAAAAAAAAACTGTCGTATTTTCGTTTGGACAAATACTTACTTCGACTTCCTTATCTTTCGCAGGATTTCGTTCTCAGCTATGAATCAGCGCCAATGGACGAGCCTTGTAAAAGTCTGCCTGTCGCTGATGATAATTTGCTTCGCCACTGGCCAATGTGACGCCGCTGATGACACTTCTTCGATGGAGCACATGGATGATTCATCCCAGCACAACGCACAGAAGAGAACGTGGACAAATCTCCAGGGAGCTTGGGGCAAACGGTCGTCTGGAGGTGAAACAAACAATGATCCCGCGGATTCTGACCAGGACTATAACGGTGTAAACGATCTAGAAAAACTGAGCAGATATCTCATACAAGGTATGATGAACCAGCAACATCAGATGGACACGACCCAGTACGATGGATCGGAAGATGAGTATCCGCATGAGAAGCGATCATGGAATAAGATGAATGCTGGCTGGGGCAAACGTGTGAATACGGCTCCAGCCCAGTGGAATAAATTTCGAGGTACATAGCAGATGGTATTTGAAATGCAAAACAGAACAGTTAAAACTATTTTTTTTTTCAATTCCAGGAGCTTGGGGTAAACGGGAACCCGGATGGAACAACTTGAAAGGCCTGTGGGGAAAGCGATCGGAAAAATGGAATAAACTGTCTTCGTCCTGGGGCAAACGTGACAGTGGAAATAGCAATAGTTACTAAATGTTTACATTGATATAATAGTTACACCACAGGCAGTCAGTTGTATATAATCCCTTATCAGAAATAACTATAGTTAAAGGTTATCCTTTGTTAAACATTGTTAATAATTTTAAATTTCGGATTTTCTATTCTTAAAACGAAATACCAAGGCAAAAATTTAGATGCAATAATAAGTGTAAAAAGTGGAAATGCGTGAAGAGCTACTCATCCAATATAAACATGGTTTTGCTTTCAGTTTTCAAAAACACCTCTACTGTTTACAAAAAAAAAGTCAGATAACTAAACTTAGACTTACATCTCAACGGATGCATAATTAACCTTACACCATGGCGTCAAGCAGTGTGCAGTATATGGATGTATGTTTTATGTACGATTATTCTAGTATATTGAAGATATATCTATAACGTTGGTCAACTGACGTTAAAAAAATATAATAAATAAACGGTTTACATTCACGATCGTACTAATCAATAAGATGACCTGGCAACTGGATCTCATACGGGGAACAACATACCTACATCGCGGTGAATCTCGCCGCAGAAGTTTCTTTTGATTAGAATCTTGACAGAAATCATCCTCAGACCAGATAAGCTTTAGCTATGATTAAACAATTAAAAGATTTTTGACCGATTTGTATGACTTGTAAAGTGGCGTGGAATAAAACTCGTGTAGTTTGGTTGAAGTAGAAACTTAGAATAGAATTTATTAACTGCTGAGCACGTTTTATATCGATAGAGAAACATATTGCTTGGACACGAGTTTGTTTATCTTGACAACGGATTCATAGGTTACTATAATTTATCATAAACTCAACACTCCTCCTTAACCTATGATTCCTTCATGAAATCTGCCACCAGATTACCTCCTGGGTCGTTTGCCTTTCTTGGTTTCCTCGTGGCCGTCGAAGATTTCGCTACTCACATCGTCTTGAAGATCTTCCCGGTGATGGATTTTCGAGTATCTGGATCTCCTCCCCAAACGGCATTCCCGTAACCTTTTATCACTAGCTTCGCCTTGTATCGCTCGTGTCTGATTTGGAACCACATCGCAGAACCATTCCATTAATTCTTCTGATGTTTCCGCTGGAAACGACTTCGCCGGCTTCCCTTGGTTCAACCGGTATAGCCCATCTGTCTCGGATCCAAATGCAATTACGTCACCATCTTCATCCAGGACCTCGCAACGACCGGCTCGGAACACCACCTGCAATCCAACATTCGCTCTTCATCGGTCAACGAGTTCGGTTGTGTTTTCGGTAGCTCCTGAAGTTCTTCGATAGTGCTGAGTGAAAAGAGTGTTCCTGCCTGGTGTTCTACTGTCCGCTGATAAGTATTTCTATTTTCTATTGTGATCAAGTGAAAACAAAGACCCTTTTGTAGTTAGCTAATCTTTTAGTGCTGGAAGCCTGGCTTCCAGTGTAACCATGGCTGGGAGGGATCCCAACATGGATATTGATAATCAGAATCTGATTCATATTCCGGAAACCCAAAATGATCTTTCTTGTTTAATTGATTCCTCTCATCCTCCCCCTCCGTTAAATATTCCCACTTCATCTAACCCTACTATATCTCCTCAAACACCTGAAATTCCCTTTTCTGCTTCTCCGTCTCAAACTGGACATGATGCCACGCTTTTGTCGTCACCATTATCGTCTTCAATTGAAGTACGCTCATTTCCGACCAAACGGTCAAAATGTTACCCTGAAACTGCTAAGGGGCCATTTGAGGTTTTCATCCGTCAAAAGGACAAGCCGATCAATGTTCTTCTTGTGTCCGCGGAGATTCATAAGCATTTTCGTACGATTAAAGAAATTCGAAAAATTAATGTCGGTAAAGTTAGAATCGTTTTCACCAGTCGTGAAGAAGCGAACGAAGTTGTAAAAAACGAGCTTCTTTGTAGTTTATATCGTGTATATGTACCGAGTGAGCGAGTAGAGATTCACGGTGTGATTTATCAATCGGATGTTGATCTTCAAAATCTAGTGGAAGAAGGATTGGGTACGTTCAAGGACCCGAGAGTGCCTAGTGTTTCCGTGTTAGAATGTCACCAATTGGTAGAATCTCAAATACACGAAGAAAAAAAATCTTATGTTCCATCAAATGCAATACGTGTAACTTTTGTAGGTACTGTGTTACCGGATTATTTCATGATTCATCACGTGTTAATTCCAGTTAGATTGTTTTCTCCAAAACCTATGCTTTGTGATAAGTGCAAAAAATTTGGTCACACACATCATGTTTGTGCAAATAAGGTACGTTGTGGTAAGTGTGGTCAATTTCACAATGAAAGTGAGTGCTCTGTAGTCGAATCTGTTTGCATCCATTGTAAAGGATCTCATTCCAATTTATCCAAAAAAGACTGTCCAGTTTACCAACAGCGTGCTTTGCTAGCAAAAAAGAAAGCTTCCCAAAGATCTAAACTGAGTTACGCCGAAATGGTTCGCTCGGTGAGTGGTGGATTTGAAGATGAAAATATTTATAGTTCTCTGAGTGATATGTCTGACTACGATGAAGCTTTTCCTGAGCTAGGAACATTTGAAAGCCAAAAACGAAAAAAGCTAACTCCTACCCGCCAGTCAAAAAAGTCGAAATTGGTCAACATAAATTTCTCAACTAACTCAGCTCATCCTTCATCTCCCAATCTAGTTGAACCCTCCACTAGTGCCGTTAAAAGGCACCCTCCAAATCCTCCTGGTTTCAATATAAATGAATCTAGTCACACTTTTCATAGTAATACATCCACATCAGACAAATTCAACATCACCCAATTGATTCAGCTTTTTTCAAGTGTTTTTAACCTAGATCCTACATGGGTAGAGCTTATTAATAAATTGACTTCTATCTTGCAAATTCTTCTTGCGAAACTCATTGTTGCTTGGCCAATCATTGGTTTATTCGTCACTATCGATAGCTAATTTGAATCATAGCAATATGCTCTCCTTCCTACAATGGAACTGTCGAAGTATTCTGCCCAAACAGGCAAATCTTCGCTCCTTTTTTTATCAGAAATCAATGCATCCTGCTTTGCTTTATGCGAAACATTTCTTGTGGAAGAGTTATCTCTTCACATTCCATCTTTTAAAATTGTTCGTCAAGACCGTGATACTAGAGCCGGAGGTGTGTTATTAGGAATAAGAGACGATATATCGTTCAAACGAATTACTGTATCCAATTGTAGTACAATTGAAATTGTCGCCTGTGCTTTAAAATTTAACAACGAATTAATCTCAGTAGCGTCTATTTATATTCCTCCAAATGTTAGATTAAATACAAATATGCTTCGTAATATAATTTCTCAACTTCCTCATCCAAGATTGATACTTGGAGACTTCAACTCTCATGGTTGTGCATGGGGTGAATCTGAAGATGATAGTAGAGCTGCCATTATATATGATTTGCTGGAAGAATTTGAATTATCAGTTTTGAATACCGGACAAATTACCCGCATAGCTTGTCCTCCAACAAGATGCAGTAGAGTAGATCTGTCATTGATTTCATCTAGGTACCTTAGCTTTAAATTCAACTTGGTCAGTTTTAAATGATCCAGCTGGTAGTGATCATCTACCAATACACATACGATTTCGTTCTCAACAGTTCACCAACATAACAATTCCATTCGACTTATGTAAAAATATCAATTGGAAAACAATTCAAAATTTATTGCTGACACATTATCTGAAATGCGT
Organism: Uranotaenia lowii; assembly: GCF_029784155.1. Lineage (NCBI taxonomy): Eukaryota > Metazoa > Arthropoda > Insecta > Diptera > Culicidae > Uranotaenia > Uranotaenia lowii. The sequence continues at coordinate 95,795,709 of NC_073691.1, forward strand.
CCATTAGAAAGTGAAGAAATTTATTCATTTCTCACAAGTCTCATTATTAAAGCAGCAACACATGCTCAAACGAAGCCTATAAATGAAAATTCAACTTCGAGAAAACCACCCACTCTTTGGTGGGATAAAGAGTGCAGTGAAATTGTAAAACAACGTTCTAAAGCATTTAAATTGTTTCGTAAATTTGGGAATATTGACTTTTATTTAAAATTTGAAGAAATTGAAGCAAGAAGTAAGCGAATGTTCAAAACCAAAAAAAGAAATTTTTGGAAAACCTATATTGAGTCGCTAACAAAAGAAACAGCTATGTCCAACCTTTGGTCAACTGCTAGAAGAATGAGAAATTTTTGTCCTCCTCCAGATAATTCAGAAGAAAATAATGATGACTGGGTTATGGAGTTCTCCAATAAAGTTTGTCCATTTTTTGTACCTGTTGAAAAACCACAGCTTGATCAAAACTGTGATGTATTTAGTAGCCTTGTTAAGGATTTTTCTCTTATGGAAATGGAACATGCATTAGAAGCGTGTAATAACTCGTCACCTGGATTAGATAGAATCAAATTTTCCATGATAAAAAACTTACCTACATCAGCAAAATTGCTTCTTATAGAGTATTTCAATTGGATTTTCAAAAATAATACAATACCGGATTCTTGGAAAGATATTAAAATTGTTGCAATCATTAAACCTGGCAAAAATCCCAATCTATCTGATTCATACCGACCAAAAGGTTTGATATCATGTTGTAGAAAAACTTTAGAAAAAATGTTACAATTTCGACTAGAATGTGTACTGGAAAGCAATAATTTCTTATCGCCATCTCAATATGGTTTCAGTCAATCCCGTAGTACAAGAGATTGTCAAGTGCTATTAGCAACTGATATACAAATATCGTTTGAATTGAAAGAAGAATTGGCTTCTGTATTTCTTGATATAAAAGGGGCATATGATGCTGTTTTAATAGATATTTTATGTAAAAAACTCAACACATTTGGAGTTCCAGGTCAAGTTACACATTTTTTGTTCTTTCTACTGTCCTTCAAACGGATACATTTTTTCCATAAAAATGAGATCAAAACTGTTCGTGACAGTTTTCATGGGTTGACCCAAGGTTCTGTATTAAGTCCGTTACTATACAATGTATACATAAATGATATTGATTCTTGTATTCATCATAAATGTACCTTGATTCAATATGCGGATGATAGTTGTGTATATGCAACAGGAAAAAATAAGATAGAGATCGAAAGAAACCTTAAAATCTCCCTAAACAATCTTTCTGATTGGGCCTTGAAATTAGGATTTGAGTTTTCTTCTTCCAAAACCGAAATGGTAGTATTTTCGAAAAAAAAGACCACCTTCTTCATTTTCTCTTGAGATAAATGGAAGCAGAATTAAACAGTCTACTAGTTTTAATTACCGTAATCCGGGGTAAGATTGATCACTTTTTTCAATATTTTTCGATTATTTTTTCTGTTAGGGGGAATGTGGCATGTTTAATATTTTTAAAACCAGTACTGGGCTTCTATGAACGTAAAACATGGTTGCAGAAATTTATTAGACTTCTTTAAATTTAATTTAAAAATCGATTTAGTCTCTGTTCAGAATTTGATGCATTGGGGTGACATTGATCAGTCTCTATTTTGACGGTTTTATCGAGTTTTCTTGATCATAAAGAATACAAAAAACCATAATAATAAAATTTTAAATGCTTGTTCATCAATTTGACCTAGTTTTTAACGTTTTCTTTTAAAAACATTTATAATCGAAAAAAGAACACTGATTCTGCATACATTTAGGGGCAAAAGTTATAACAATTTCTAAATAGTTTTAGCTTTAAAATACAAATGAAATTTTACCTTTACACGTTCATCTAGGCACACCCACTATTTCTATTTTCATTTTTTCTTCAAAGTTAACCATTTGATAGGGTTCATAGCCATTTTTCCAATATGGGCTTACTCTTGGAAAACGTCCTTTATTTTTAAATGTAAAAAGTTTATCACTAAATGCCTATAAAAATAGCACTACAACTACACAAATACAAAGAAAAAAAGTTGTTCTTTCACATTCAACAACTCGTTTGCTTCTAAATCCTTTTTAGTATCATCAGGAGAGCTGTTTGTTTACGAGCCTTGGAAAAGAAAGATATTTTAAGATTTTGAAATACCATTTTTAATAGCAGAAAACAAATTTCAAATACAAACCAAATTTTGCCTTTTTGATACTCAATTTATAGGCTTTCAAACGTAGAAAACAGTTTTCAAAAATTCAAACTATAGACTTAGTTATTGATGATTATTTGGCACAACTCCATGTTGATCAAAGCTACCCCGGTGATCAATGTTACCCCGTTTTACGGTACTTGGGAGTGTGGTACGATTCGAAATGTACATGGAAATTACATGTTAATTATCTAATTCGTAAATGTCAACGACGAATGAATTTTCTCCGTACCATTTGTGGGACTTGGTGGGGCTCTCACCCTAACGATATGATTAGGTTGTACAAAACAACTATTCTTTCTGTGATCGAATACGGCTGCTTCGTGTTTCATCAAGCGGCAAAATCTCACTTCATCAAATTGGAAAGAATTCAGTATAAAAGCTTAAGAATTTGCTTAGGTTTGTTAACATCAACTCACACGATGTCAGTAGAAGTAGTAGCAGGAATACTTCCTTTGAATATTCGATTTATGCAATTGAACAGTCGCTATTTAATCAACATTCACATTCGATCCTCTCATATTATGGGAAAAATTGATTTTCAACTTTTCAACTTGAATCCACAATCATCTTTTCTGAAGTCCTATCGACAGTGTTTGTCGATTCCGTCGTCTCCAGAAATCCGAGTAAATTATTTTGATCTGAAATCAGATGACATGTTTATAACTTATAATGTTGACACCTCTATCCATGAAATAGTTTCAAATGTTAAGGAAAGTTTACCTCAAAGACAGATTAAAAATATTTGTGAAGAAAAACTGTCAAGATACTCCGTTGAAAATCAATTTTTCACCGATGGTTCATTTAAAGACGACATCTCCGGTTTCGGTGTATACAACTCAAATCATACTGCTTACTTCAAGATGAGGAATCCAAGTTCCATTTATATGGCGGAGTTAACAGCCATTTGGTATGTATGTGAGCTCATCAAATCTCTACCTACAAATAGATATCTCATTATCACAGATAGTCTAGGATCACTGAACGCTATTAACAAATTGAGACTTTGTAGTAAGACTAATAAATTAGTTTTAAAAATAAAAGAAATAATATCGCATCTCTCTAAAAATGGCTCAGAGGTTTCCTTTCTATGGGTTCCTTCTCATTCCGGTATTACAGGGAATGAGAATGCTGATACTCTAGCAAAAGAGGAACCTCTGAAGGTGAAGAGTTTCATCGGCATTTAGATCCGGTTGACTATTACTCAATTGTTAATTCAATGGCATTAAGTTCTTGGCAACATCAATGGGATGAAAGCCAATTTGGAAGGTTTTGTTACAGTGTAATCCCATCTGTGAAGGATAAACCTTGGTTTTCGCAAATCAATTGTGGCAGAATGTTTGTGAAAAATATGTCACGTATTATTACTAATCACACAACTTTGAGTTCACATCTTTTCAGATTCAACATAACAAGCACCAACCTATGTGAGTGTGGCGAGGACTACGAGCATATTGATCATGTCGTTTGGAGATGTCCAAGATTTGAAGAAAATCGAATGATGCTGACCCTGGAACTGAATCGTTGTGGAAAACGTAATAACGTTCCTATCAGGGACGTTATAGGCATGAAAGACTTCCATGTAATGGTACTCATTAATGAGTTTTTGATGAAATCAAAAGTGAAATTGTAGAAAGTGTTATTTAATTTTAAATTAGTCTATTATCAAATCATTGTACAAAAATTTATAATCTAGATTAAAAAAAAAATGTCATGATAACCGGCTCAGTGATGGTTGATGCCTAAAGAGCCTTTAAATGTATATGTTTAAATTAAAAAAAAAAAAAAATAACCACCTGCAATCCTTTGTTGCAAATTTTGCTGATGGACAGAAGGTTGATTGCCAGATCGGGAACTAGAAGAACATCGCGTACTTCGATGGGACCTTGTTCAAGCACTATGGTGACGTTGCCCCTGGCAACAGATTGTATCGTCTCGTTGTTTGCCGTGCTAAGAGCAAGTTCACTGGTGTTGGGAAAAAGTGGTAGAAATTTTGAAAATTTTACCATGCAAAAATGTTTTCAAGATCTTGGGGCGTTGTATTTTTTTACAACACATGTGATAGAAATATTGATATTTTTGCATCACAGCATGCGAAAATACAATACGTGTTGTAAAAAAACTAGAAGTCCACAGATCTTGAAAATGTTTTTGCATGGGAAAATTTTCAAAATGTGCCGTAAGTGTCAAAATTTCTACCACTTTTTCCCAACACCAGTGAACTTGGTCTAATAGAGTGCTCGAAATGTTCCTTCTTGTTGAAACCATCGTCACACCTGGTCATGTGGGAACTGGCCGCGAAACCAAAAACCGCTCGTCTCGACCTCTCGTCGCCATCACCGCGCACAGGGCCTTACCATTCGAACCACCTGGATTGTTCGAAGAACCTTGCTTTTCAGGACAATTAGCTGCAGATTGATAGATTGCAGTTGTAACAAACGATGTTTCTTCTCGCACCACCATATCGAGGAACACCCTTCGCATGCCGAAACTTTTGCTTCGTGTACAAGGCACCTTCATCACCAGAGCTCGTCAATGGCCACCTAACGTCTTGAAGAATCTTCGTTTTGATGGCATCGGACGTCAGCTTCATTCCCGACGCTTGAATGCCCATTATCATCGGGGCATAGGAAGCCGGAAGACCCTTCAGCAGCAAAGATGCCAGCCACTGATCGTTAACCTCGAAACCGATTTAGCGCAGGCTGTCGGTTGTCGTAACCAACTCGTCGATGTAATTCTCCACGTTCTCAAAATCTTCCAGTTTGACCGACGTCAGTTTGTCCAGTAAACCGCACCGTCGATTCAACCCATCCTGGAATGCCTTCTCCAGCTTGTTCCAGGCCTTTTGTGCTGTTTTCGCGTTCATCACCAGACTGAAGTTGCTCTTCTCGATGCTCAGGCAAATGGCAGCTAACGCTCGCTCGTCCATATATTGATCCACATCGTCGCCATCTCTCGGTTTGACGGCACGCCACGGCCCTTCTCGAATGAGAATCATCTTCATCGAAAAGGATCAAGAAGAGTAATTGATCCGTCCCTTCAGCTTCTCGATAGCCGGCAGACTCACTGAACTTCCATGAAAACGCGCACCGACCACAGGTTGCCTTCCGCCGTCACCTTGACCGAATTGGACACCGCCAATACCGCTTCTGCTGCTGCTTGAGCCTCTGCCGCTTCCTTCGTTTCGGGGACCATCACCTCAGCGAAAACTCATCTTGGGAAAACTTCACTTTTCTTGAACTTCTTTCACCAAACTCCCAGTGGCGTGAAATAAAACTCGTGTAGTTTGGTTGATGTAGAAACTTAGAATAGAATTGATTTGCTGCCGAGCACGTTTTCATATCCATAGAGAAACATATTGTTTGGATACGAGTTTGTTTATCTTGACAACGGATTCATAGGTTACTATAATTTATCATAAACTCAACAGTATGGTTTTCAATTTAACCCCTTGTTTTGTCGGCCGGAAAAAAACAAGTTCTTCTTTAGTCGAGGGGATGACTTCGATTCGTCCGAAAATCCTGGAAGGATGGGAAAATAAAGTATAAGGTATTGAAGAATTGTATTATATCTTCGAAAAAATTTTAACAGTTGTTGAAAGTCAAATAAAAATTGTATGGGTTGTGCCAAATTTATGTTGATTATGGGAGCACCCCTTCCCAAACAAAATGTCTCAAAATCCCAAACAAACTTCAGGCTCGTTGAGCGACCCCTTCCCGTGGTCCGATCTGGCCCAAATTTTGCATGGAACCTTGTATAAAGCCTAGGATTAATATAAACCTGCAGCTCATAACATTCCACAGGTTTTAAATTTCCCATAGAAATTTGCACTCTAATGGACATACTCACCATGTTATAGAACTCCGTCTTCAGCTTTAAATCCTTAGGCTGACAACCACATCAGGCGATACCATCGTCTTCGTTTAATGTCGTTAGGAGATTGCTTAAAGGTTGTTCGAGTTATTTTTCCCAAACTCGAAAACCAGTCCAAAGTTGAAAGTAACATAAAAAGAAATCCTTTGGCATCTCATCTGTGCTAAGGATGATCTGCTGAAAGCAAGTAGGTGAAACCCCACAGATCAACGACTAAAAGAACTATTAAAACAGGCTTCCAAGAAGCTCAATGAAAATGCACACAAAGATATTATCTTTAAATTTTGCAAACTGCTACCCCAAAAAATTCTTGGGAAGTTCTAAATGAAGTCATGGGCCGTAAAGGCGAAAACTTACGAAATGTGTCTCTAATATTAGACGGAAACATCATAACCGATCAAGCGCAAGCGGCGAATAGCCTGAATGACTTATTCTGTTACATTGGGCATAACCTAGGAAACCTAGGAAATTGATGGCGACAAGGACATCTACAAATTTCGCACGTTATGACCGCATCATTCATCGCTGTTCATGAGATCTGCATCGCTTCAGGAAATTATCGTCCTGATCAACAATCTGAATACCAACAAGGCATCGGGGCCAGACATAATTCCTCCATCATAATTCATCCATAATTCAATCCATCATCTAGCCTTCGCAAAAATCCTGTGAGATGTCTTCAACGAGATCATCGCGACCGGAGCCTATCCGGAAGCTCTTAAGCTAGCACGGCTAACGCCAATTTTCAAAACGGGTGATAGAACGATCTTATAAAATATTGGAACAATTGATATCTAGCAGGTTAAACAACTTCCTAGATGTCCAAAATCTTCTAAGCGACAGACAATACGGATTTCGTAGGGATGTGACACACTCACAGCGACCGAAGAACTGTTGGAGGTCTACAATGATCTCGACAATGTTGAGATTCGTCTCATCGAAGTAATCGATGTAACTATGGTTCCCTATGAATCTCTAGGGAACAGATTAGTACAAATAGAACGCAAAGTTGAAAATAAAGTCATTCCAGTTTTAACCTTCAAACAGTTAGTTTGTTCTCTCCTTTCCACTCCGAAAGTGCTCCCTGCTGATGGCTCTCAACAGGTTATGGGCCCAGCACTAGTGGAAAGGAGGAGAGTGGAATCGGTAGTGGTATCCAGCCAGGAGGAAGCCAATGGAAGGACAAGTCAGCGCCGGAAATCCAGAGGAACGTCGTCGAGCCAGAACCGTGTGAGGTTGTCGGACCAGGAGCCTGGTAGGTCGTCGGACCGGGAAGCCAGCTGGAGGTCGGCAAGCCAGGAGACACGGGAGGGAGGTCGTCGGGCAGGTGCTTTGGAGGGTCGTTGGTCCGGAGCCATTGAGAGCGGACTGGAATCACTGGCGGTTCGTCGTGCCGGGAGCCATGGAAGGTTGGCGGGCCGGTGCCGTGGAAGGTGGTCAAGTTGTAGGCCAGGTGGTGGTCGTCGGACCAGGAACTTCTGGTGGACTTACGAGCCGGGAACTACGGAAGGTCGTCAAACAGGTGCCATGGAAGGGCGTCGGACTGGAACGCCAAGTGGAGGAGGTCGTCGGGCTGGAGCCACTGGGAGGCGTTAGGCCTCAGGAGGAGCTTCGATTCGCTGCGAAGGGCGTCGAGCCGTGAGAAACGGCATCGGTAGCAAGAAGGGTGTCGGCCAGACGGAAGGAGGCATCGAACCGGGAATCCGTTCGGAGGTGTCGAGCCAGGGGTCCAATTGAAAGGTGGTTTAGCCTGGTATCCAATTGGAAGGCAGTCGAACCTGGAATCCGTTGGAGGTGGTCGAGCCGGGAATCCGAAGAGGGTCGTCAGGCCGCTGGGAAGGCGAAAAGCCTTGAGAATGGGCTACGGACTGCAAGGAGCGTCAAGCCGACGGGAGGTTGTCGTCGAGCGAACCGAAGGCAGGTTGTCGTCGAGTGAGCCAGGAAATGGTCGTCGGGCGAAACCGGTGGAAGGTCGTCGAGCGAAACCTAGTCGTGCTGAAGGCGATAAGGTTCGGTGTGTGTCGAGGAGGAGTAGCCACTTCAGGAGGAGCCACCGGAGAGATTGCAGTTGGATAACTGTTAACAGCGTGTGTTGAGGAGGAGTGTTGAGATTCGTCTCATCGAAGTAATCGATGAGATGAATAACAACACACGCATGTTGGTGTTATCTATCTACTAGTATAAATAGAACGCAAAGTTGAAAATAAAGTCATTCCAGTTTTAACCACAGAACGTGTTGGTTGTATTTTGATCTCTCCTTTCCACTCCGAAAGTGCTCCCTGTCTAACAGACAATCGGCACTAGACTGGGGTATTATTCTTGGACCTTAAAAAAGCATTCGATACGATCAACCACAAGTTGCTGTTGAAGAAACTGGATGCTCATGGAATACGTGGACCTGCTCTTAAGCTACTGGAGAACTACCTCTCAAACCGGTTGCAATTTATATCCTGGTGTGGTAAAAACAGCGACCGGAAATCGCTCACCATATGAGTTTCGCAACGAAGCAACCTCGGCCCTCTAATATTTCTTATCTTTATTAACGACTTATCAAAACTGCAACTTAATGGGACACCGTACCTGTTTGTTAACGACGCCTTGATCTTCTACAGTAGCCCTGATCCCGTTCAAATCGTCCACTGGATTAGCAGAAACCTGATAGCGTTGAATGAGTTCTTCAACTGTTATTTGCTTTCGTTGAACACACAACAAAAACAACATACATGCTATTTAATTCCGGACGTCGTCGCACCATTCCTGAATTGCCAAGCATCAACCTTGTAAACACCGAAATGCATCGAGTTAGAGACTAAAAAAACCTGGGATTAACACTCGATGAAAATTTAACCTTGAGCGTGCACATCGAGCCGTTACAAAAAAGTTAGTACCAGTCTGCGGCGCATTGTGGAAAATGTCCTCCTTCGTTTCAACTACATGGCTGAAGAAACTTTACTTCGCGCTCTTCCACTAGAGACATGGTACATGGGAAGCTCAGCTCGGAGTCGTATGAGGGAATTGCAGTGCTTGTAGAACCGAGCGTTAAAGGATTTATTCAGGAAACCCTTCCTGTACCTTTCAGTATCGTTGTACTATGACCCCGAGGATTCATTCCTACCAATTCGCGGTTTATGGGAGTTCCAAAGTATAACCTTTATACACAAACTCTTTACGAGCCCAAACAAGCATCGTAATACAGTGCTGAACAGAGTGACATCGGCTCGAGCGTCACGGCAGATCAACCACATTCGGTTGCCCAGGGTCAACACCGAATTTAGCAAAAGGAAGCTGAGTTACTTTGGCAGCGCGATGTACAACTGCCTACCGGAAATAATGAAACAAGCCTCAACAATCCATAACTTCAAAAAACAGTTGACCTCAACCTGCAAACAACACATCAGTCGCTACCTCCGCTGAAATAACAGTCATACTAATACCTCTTTGTATTTACTACCTCTCCGCCTAGACCACTGCCGTCTCAACATACCGTCTCTACATCATCGCTTCATTGTCATGTATCCAGCTTTACACGAACTATGTAAACTCATCCGAATAACATTGTTACATAGCAACGTTACATTTCTTTAAAAGAGCAATTACTTGCTCGCTAGGAATGCTATATCATTAATCCACTACTCTAAATCTAACTTCACTTATCATTGGGAGTGGCTTCTTTACGTCGTTGGCTACGCCGGCGATGTACCTTCCCCCACCGTTTTGATCTTCTGCATGTGCGCCGTTCAGGTGTGCATCGAATTACTGCTTCCACCTTTTGATCACCTAAGGATTGTCCGTCAGGATGCCCCTGTCCTTATCCCGGCACATTTCGGCTTGCAGCACGAAGCCTTTGAGGAATGCGTTGAGTGAAAGAACTTTCGTGTTTTTAACCCTTCGTTTCATAAAGTAACAAATTTGCAACAATTAATTAAAGCTGTTGTAAATTATGCAGAAATTCAAATAGTCAACTTTTTTTTCATGGCAATCATATTTCTAACTTCAAGATACGGTTCAATTAAAAAAAAACTTTCTGAGTATATATGTACAAACTAGACCAACTTCAATCTGAAAAATATGAAATGTTAAAAAAGGCTTATTTTTCAGAATTTTGACCTAGTCCAATTCGCACCGAGGACAAAAAATTTGACTGGAAAAAATATTTTCGCATTTTCAGTAATGCAAATAACACAATTGAATAGAATTTGAAGATTTTTTTTTTAATTTTTGTCTGATATAATGGCCTTTTATTAATTGTTGCAAATTTGCAACATCATGCAACGGTAGCACCTTTAGTTACGTATATGGGCTACATAGTGTGTTTTCGAAAGTTTCATCGTTTAAACAGTGTATATGTTTTTCGATGAAAGTAATACTATTTTAATTTTATATTATCATGTTAGCGAGACATTTTTAAAAATAATGCAGATCCATTATCCTCTAACTGAACAAAATGGCTACCAACTGTAGAAGTATGGGAAAAAACAGTGAAAAATCCTTTTGACTAGATCATCAACCATTCGTAACATAAATAAAAAAAAATGCATTAATTACGACATCCTCGTTAGAAATCCTGCATAAAAGTTGAAAAATTGTATTTCTAAAGGGTCACATATGTACATATGTATGCTGTATGTTGGTTATCCACCATGGGTGCACGGATTCACCGCAGTTTCTGCCTAAGTATGGCGAATCGAGAAAAACGCGTTTGAAAAAAATACAACCTATTTTAAATCGCTAATTAAAAATTACTTGAAATTTTTTATTTTTTTGATAGCTGAACGATTTTTAGGAGCATCCTCTATATGTTGGAATAGAGGAATATTAATTTTCATGAAAAAACAATGCGCTATCGTAGATAGAACCTAGCTCACGTAATATTTTATCTCCCTCGTTTATACACCCTTTGCTATTTTCTCATTTCTAGCTTTAATTTTAAGCTCGCGTTCATTTGCAACTATGTTTTTATTTTGAATAAAGTGTCAAATATTTACCAACACACAAAAAGGAACTATATCCATGATGGCGCATTGAGAAAAGCGCGTTTGAAAAAAATACAACCTATGTCAAATCGCTAATTTAAAATAACTTGAAATTTTTTATTTTTATTAAAGACAACTATTTTTAGAAGCATCCTCTATATGTTGGAATAGAGGAATACTAATTTTCATGAAAAAATAACGCGCTATCGTAGATAGAACCTACTTCACGTAACATTTTGTCTAACCTGTTTATACACCCTTTGCTATTTTCTTATTTTTAGCTTAAGTTACAAGCTCGCATTCATTTGTAACTATGTTTTTATGTTGAATAAAGAGTTAAATTGATTATTTTGAGTTTGTTGGCGGAGTAGTAGCGCAAAATGGTTTCGGAGTAAAGGGTGTATATACATGTAATGGCAGTTCTGGTTTAAGAATGTTTATAGATCCTTTACTCAAATTGAGTTTTTAATGTAACGGAATATTATTTTCTCAAAAGGGTTTTACCGTTAAGTAGTGCAAGTGTTGGCCTATCGCGAGGTACTGAAAATGGTTTTTGTTTACTTTTGGAGATAGATCCTTTTCACGTGTTGTTACAGAAATGTATTCTCAGATTATTAAGTTCGATAATATATTTCCAAAGGGTCACATTTTGTACAAATTTGTGACTTTTGAGTAGTTGAAGTATTTGTAGTAATAGTTTGAATCTATAATTTTTCAAATACAACGAGCGCTGTGTTTCTATGATTTTAAATATTATATTGTAATCCCATGGAAAGATTTTCTGGGTTCGAAATAAATATTTTCGCATTTTTTAGTAAATTTATTATTAACATATTTTTTCGATACTAGTACATGCAATTTTTAAATGCAAATGCATTTTATGTTCTCAACATTATACAATGTAGTACTATAGTTTGTAACATGAGTTCCATAATGTGCTGCAATTACTTTTTATCATTTAAACTTTAAACAGTATTAATGTTTACAGTATTAATTTTTTCAGAACGAATGTGATAAGGAAACGGTATATGATGGTGAAATAGCAGTTTCATTTTGAAGAACCGGAGGGACTATCAGGTACGCAGGAGAGAACAATCTCGAAGAAGTGGACACCAGGGAATTGCGATTAGCCGAAATTAAAACGCGGGACTAACAGACAAAAGTAAAAACGTGTTTTATTCGCGTGGCAGTTAACAAAGGAATGACAAACTATTGCAGGCAGTGTAGCCAAAAAACTTATTTCTCTTCGTATAACGAGGGGTCGCTAGATGCTCATTCATCCCAACACTCCTCCTGGATGAGTATCGAGCGCACTACGGTTGAAGACCCACTCGGTCGATGAACTCCTTCAGCTTCGTAGGCCCAAGAGGTTTTGTAAGAGCGTCGGCTACCATTTCGTTGGTTGAACAGTACACTAGGTCAACTTCTTTACGCTCGCACAATTCTCGGACGAAATGCCTCTTGGTCTCGATGTGCTTCACACGTCCACTAGATCGCTCAGCCTTGGCGAAACACAAACAACCTTGATTGTCTTCGCCGATCTTCGTAGCTCCATTTTGTGGTTCACCCATCTCAGCCAGCAAACGACGAAGCCACACTGCTTCTTGACAGGCTAGTGTCAGTGCGTAGTACTCTGCTTCGAGAGACGACAAGGCGACAGTACTTTGTCCCTTGCTAATCCAGCTGACAGGGCCGCTACCGTAAAAGAAGACTATGCCAGATGTCGATCGCCTAGTCTTGTTATCGCCGGCCCAGTCGGAATCCGAAAATCCTCTCAATGTCCAACCTTCACCTTTACCAAATCGAATTTTCCAGTCTTTGGTAGCATTGAGGTATTGCACCACTCGCCTTGCGGCAGCCCAGTCCATATTGTTTGGTTCTTGCATCTTTCTTCCCAAGATTCCAACACTTAACGACAAGTCCGGTCGCGCATTCACTGCTAGGTATAGAAGCGCACCAACAAGGCTTCTATATAGCGTCACGTCATGAAATGGTTTGCTATCGCCATTCTCAGAGAGGGTCCATGGGTACTTTCGCAGGACATGAATTCTCCATTCCAAAGCGACAAATCAAATTCCGGATATACGAAGTCAATCGTAGGGTATAACAATCTTCCTCCTTTCCTATCTCAAAGCCCAAAAAATGGTGGACTGAGCCAAGAGCTGTGACTTCAAATTTCTCCCGCAGACTTTCATAAACTGAATCAATCTCTGCTTCGATTGAACTACCAATAAGTAGATCATCTACGTAAACTAACAAAAACACTGTAGTTTTCCCTTGGCGAACATACAAGCACGGGTCTGAACTACACGGTTTAAACTTCAGTTCCACTAAAGCCGTGTGAAGAGCCTTATTCCAACATCTTGCTGACTGACGTAACCCATAAATACTCTTATTTAGCTTACAGACCTGCTCCTCCTTTCCAGCTACCTCGAAGCCAGGGGGCTGCCGCATATACAGCTCCTCTTCGATAGTCCCGTTGAGGTAAGCTGTTTTCACATCGTACTGCTTCAAAACTAGCTTGTTCTTGGCAGCAACAGCTAACAGCATTCGGAGGGTGGCTTGGCGAGTAACAGGGGCGTACACTTCCGTAAAATCAACACCATACATCTGAGTGTACCCCTGTGCTACAATGCGTGCTTTATGCTTGACCAATTTACCTGTCTCGTCTCGTTTCAGCTTAAATACCCATTTTGCTCCAACAGGTTTCTTGCCGACAGGTAGAGGCACTAGATCCCACGTACGGTTATGATCATGTGCCGCTATTTCTTCCAGCATCGCCTGCTTCCAGGCAGGTAGGGACAATGCTTCTCGGTGATCATTCGGCTCCTCCTCCTCGTGAGACGCCAATTCCACGATGAAATCGTTGAACTTACTCGGTAAAACTCCTCTGGTTTTTCGCACTTCTTTCAATCTCACTTGAGGGTTTACTTGATCACTCTCTTCGTCGAATCCCATAAAGTCAGATTCATTCGACTCATTAGCGTCTTCATACAATGACTGTTCATTTTCACTTGTATCACTAATCTCGTCCATCACTGGTTTCTCACTATTCACTATCACTTCACTCTCGGCCTTAGGATCCTCTTCTTCACCACTGCAAGCTGGATGCTCCTCCTGCTCCGTGCCATTCCCCATCTCCAGGAAACGGACGTCCCGGCTTATCACGATCCGGTTTGTGGTGCGATCGAGAAACCGGTATCCCTTATGTTGGCCGGAATACCCAACAAACGTTAACTTTGTGGCTTTCGGTTCAAACTTCTTCCTCTTGACGTCAGGAACATGGACATAAGCCTCACACCCGAAAACTTTCATGTTCGTCAAATCAGGCTTCACTCCCGTCCAATGTTCATACGGTGTCTTCACTACTGACCGTGATGGCAATCTATTCTGAATGTACGTCGCAGTCAGAATTGCCTCCCCCCAATAACACTTTGGAAGTCCAGCGTCCAGGAGCATGCAGTTTGCCATCTCCTGCAAAGCTCGATTTTTCCGCTCCGCAACTCCATTCGACTGTGCAGAATACGGCGTAGAAAACTGCGGAGAGATACCCTCAGCTTTGTAGAACTTCAGTAGGGCTTCATTTTTATACTCCCCACCACTGTCCGATCTAATCACTCGCGGTTTTCGTCCGAACACATTTTCGACCCAACGCACGTACTCTCTCATTTTGTCCGATACTTCACTCTTTGCTTTTAGCAGAAACACGACACAAAACCGACTAAAGTCATCGATGAGAGTCATCAAATACTTATTCCCACTTGGGGTTACGTTCTCCATAGGACCGCAGAGGTCAGTATGGATAATATCCAAGGGCTGGTTGGATTTACGTTCAATCACTTGTGGAAAAGGCTTTCTTGCTAATTTCCCCTTAATACAGCATTCACAGACAAGCTGTTCACCACAATCTTTCACTTCAAAACCGGTGGCTAAACCCTTTGATTGAATCGCACTAACCACACTCATATCACGATGCCCCATTCTTCTGTGCCACATATGCTGGCAGCGATCGTTGTGCGAACCCCTAGCAATCAAACATGATTCCGCTAGTCTAAGCTTGTATTGACAGCCGACCAACTCTCCCAGAGCCACAACTGTACCACCTGAGCTTTTAATGTCACACCGATCTGTCACGAACACAATCGTGAACCCCTTTTCCGCCAGCTTACGCACAGAAATCAAACTACCGTCGAGACCAGGGACATAGAGAACGTAATCGAGACGAATGGAAACTCGCTCTCCATTTCCATTCACGGCGGCAATCACACCACTACCACAACCCGAAGACTTCGTTTTCGAACCGTTAGCGAGAGTAACGTCCACTACTACATCGCTCTTGAAATCCGCAAAAAACTTTCGATCGCTTGTCATATGACAAGTGCAGCCACTATCGATCGTCCACCCACCCGGGTTTTCTTCTCTGGCAACGAAGCACACTTCACCGCAAGATGAGCTCTCCTCCGGAACCGACGCCGGCTTGGCAACATCCGCTTTCACTTTCTTCGCTTGCTGATCCTTGGCCATTTTCTTCTTATATTCTCCGGATACCGATGCACTTCTTCCCTTCTTGATAGTAGCCAAAAACTCGCGGCAATTTCTCTTGAAATGCCCGCCACCACCACAGAAGAAACACTTTCGCTCATTTTTGGCGTCAACGCGCATCACTTTTTCATCCGCACTAACACCAACAGCCACACCCGTACGCTTCTGGTACTCATCCCGCAATCGCGCCACCACCAGATCCATGGTTAAATCTTCTTGTGGGCGATTTTCCAGCGAGGTAACAAAGCTGCCGTAGGATGGAGGCAAACTACGCAGCATCATGATGATTCTCAAAAGTTCACTAAGCTCAACACCCGCACTGTCGAGACGCTCGTAAAGGGATTCAATTTGCTCTAGATGCTGTTCAACATCTCCACCTTCACTCAAATTGATCGCACACAACTTTTGTAGCAACATAGCTTGGTTTCCAATTGTCGCTTTTTCGTGGTACCGCTTTAAGTTCTCCCACATTTCCCGAGCCGTCTCAGCCTTCTTAACAAACCGCAACTGGCTGTCATCAATAAACAAGGCAATAGTCGCACGAGCCTTAGTGTCCTTCTTCCGCCACTGCACGAGTTCCGGACCTTGCTCTTCTGGCTTGACCGCTTCCACTACTTCCCAAAGCTCTTCTCTTTCCAAGAGGGACCGCATACGAAACTTCCATGATTCGTAATTTCCACTTCCTAGCTTTGAAAAGCTAACCCTCATGCTTTCCGCCATGATGGTTCAACTCGTCTTCACGCACACAACTGTCCCGTTTACAACACTCGGAATGGCAAACGACTCCAACCGGAAAACCGACTTTTCGCAATCGAAAAACTTAACTTTGTCCACTATATCACGCCTGGGCCCAAAACCTGAAGAACCGGAGGGACTAACAGGTACGCAGGAGAGAACAATCTCGAAGAAGTGGACACCAGGGAATTGCGATTAGCCGAAAGTAAAACGCGGGACTAACAGACAAAAGTAAAAACGTGTTTTATTCGCGTGGCAGTTAACAAAGGAATGACAAACTATTGCAGGCAGTGTAGCCAAAAAACTTATTTCTCTTCGTATAACGAGGGGTCGCTAGATGCTCATTCATCCCAACACATTTTAGTCCTACTTATAATTCCGTTAACTCTTCTGAATGTGTACCATCGAAAAATCGTTTTCGATATTGGACCCTAAACGTGCATTTGAAGTGCATTTTGAGGGTATTTTATCCATCGATTTTTTTAATTAAGGAATATTGAAAATATTGTTTTTTTTTTATTATTGGTGTTTCAATAGACAATGCAAATTGTTTCTTCAACAATTTGCATTCCCTGATTTTCAAGTTACTTGGTTCTTGGGAAATAAGTATACCATGTACAACAATCACTTTTTCTGTTATAATGGTTTTATAATTCGTTGTTGTCAGCCGAGAATGAACTTTTTTTTTAGATTGCGCTAAAAAGCCATGAACACGAAGATCATAAAACCACATAAAATCTTCCACAAAAATTGAAGTTACTGAAAATGAACTGGAGATTTGTCGATCTAATTAATCTCAATAATGCATGTAAGCACATACTTAGGTAGCAACTGCGGTGAATTCGTGCACCCATGGCGGATAACCAGCATACATAGGTTCTAACCCCAGCTAAATGGTGTCCAGACACTAGGTTTACGAAGTTTTTGAGCTAAAACTATATATGGTTAGTGCAAGATAAACTAAGAGTAAACATTTAGTTCTAGCTGCCTTGTGTGAGGTACAAAAAGGTATAACCATTTCATGTTGTTGCAAATTTGCAACAATTAATATTTGAGCTTGAGCTTGAGCTTAGATAAACCGTACATTTCAGTAGTTGCTACTCCGTGATTGACAAGAACCATCAAAATTGCACATAGATCCAAATAAATGGGGCTTGGGATTAGCTTACCATTTTCTGTGTGCACGTTTCGAAGGTTCCTTTTCTTATATGGTCAATAAAGGCGCCGGCCACGTCCTTACGGTTCATCGGGGTAGGGAAGGATTGTTAGTTCGACTTCCGTTGCTACTAGAGACCGAATACACCTCTAAATCTCCACGGTCGTCACAGGAAGGGTGGTTTGTTAGTGGGGAAGGTAAATAAGATCTGGATTCCCTTTGGGAAGGGATGTGATCAAAGCAAAGTTAAAAATCGTCGCGTCGCACACTATCGAGTACATCGCGTTTTTATATGTCCTAACTAACAATGTACTTAGCACCGACGTAACAAACCGAATTTAACCGTGCGCTTAAGACGAGAATAGCAAAGCGTCCTAACGTGGTACTTTCATACACGTACAATGCACTTGGTAACGATGCAACTCACCGAATTTTATCACGCGTTTAAAGTTTAAAACGAGAAGAAGAGCAAGAATGACTTAACGAGCAAAAAACGACAACCGAACCAACCGATCACGTCAATTTTTCCCACACAAACACACACAAACACACACACACACACACACAAACACACACACACACACACACACACACACACACACACACACACACACACACACACACACACACACACACACACACACACACACACACACACACACACACACACACACACACACACACACACACACACACACACACACACACAACGAACCGACCCTACTGACGGAAAAATTATCCATTACCGAACACTGCACAAGCCTTTGATTTGACCGAATACTTATAAATAAACACGCAAATTAACTCTTGCAAAAACTCAGAATAAAAGCTTTACAAGCTAAAATTTATTTGTAACACGAACACTAACATTACATTGATTTTTCTTCTTCTGAATTTACAATATCCTTTGATTTAGAAATTTTTTACGATTTTTCATATTCATCGATGAACGTCAAAAGACTATTATTTGTTTCTGTTTTGTTACTAAAGAAAAACAACGAGCAAAAAAACACGCACACACACACACACACTTATCATCTTGAATGAACTTTGTTAGTAAATTAATTAAATATGTATGTACTTAGCTTTTCAATCCACGGTGTCCACTAAACACATTTTCTTCTTCAAAAAATCATTTCAGAACCTGCCACCAGGGGAATCACATTTTGCATGCAATATTGCATTGCATAATAATAACCAACTTCGATGAAGTAACGCCCGTTACTCCCGTTACAAACCGTCAGAGCTTTTCACACGTATGACGCAAGCTTTTAAAACACAAGCTCACTATCTTCAAATCAGATCTTCTTAGCGTCGCCATTATTGCAACAACAATTTCTTCAAACCCAACATCACAAAATCACTCAAAAACAGACTAAAGCGCTATTTTTTTTTGTAATTTTACTGTTACGACGAAAACTAATCACCGCGCTACCGAACAACCAGCCAAAAAAACATTAATTCGATAGATTACACCAGAAAAAACTAAAATTACGACACCGCGTCTCGAAACAACCGCGTCCAAATTTGCAACAATTAATATTTTGGCTAAATACTCGAAATGTGTGAAAATTATATTTTTTCATTATTTTTCCCTTCATGTACTCATCATTGCGCACTATTGAGAATTTTTTCAAGAAAAAATAAAAAATCATGAAATGAAGGGTTAAGGAACCATGCAGCTGCTCCAGATCTTCGGGCGCTTTTTCTCCTGGAAAATTAGGACTCGCTGCTTCTTCCGTTGTTGATGATTTACCACATTTCGACTAGAGCTTCATTGCACTACTGCCACCCACGCGGCGTTCTCTTCGTCGTCACCGGTACTTTCGAGGTGAGGGCTGTGCACGTTGGTGATGCTGATGTTGAAGAACCGGCCCTTGATTCTCAACCGGCACATTCGTGGATTGATCGACCACCACCCGATCACGCGCTTTCTCATTTTCCCCATCATTATAAAAGCTGTTTCAAGCTCGTGTGTGCTGCCGCAGCTCTGGTACATGGCACGATCATCTGGGTACGTTCGTACCGTAGAGCCCTTCCAGCATCGCAAATACTTACTTTTAATGATTTCTTTCATGAATAACTACACTGTTAAGTCCATGTTAAATTGTTGCTATAAACTTTTAATAAGTTGTCATGTATAATAAATTCAAATATTGTATGCCCTAACTAATTAATAATACCTTATTCAGAGTTGAAAAAAACTACGCTTTGCTAGACCGTCGTGATAATCTTTTACATTTTACGCATTCGTCTTGTCGACATGAATCATGGTAGCAAGAACCACATTTGCTACATTTCAAGATCCGTTTTTGCCAAGGAAAAATTATTTCCTTTCGATCACAGTTTTCGCAAAAAAATCCATGTGCTATACACAACTGGAAAAGGCAAAAAAAACATTATTTTTGATAGCTTTTTTATTTGCTTATGTTTTAAAATGACTCACCTCACATTCAAAAATGTGACTTTCACAACATCTTATCAGTTCAGCATATTCTTTTTGAAAAGATCCGTTACGGACGGATATAAAGTCTACCATTGACCAACTATCTAGATCATTAGTCAAATGATCCGGAACATTTTGAAACAATAGTTTAGCCCTGTAAGAGAAGAGTATGTTGTGTAATATTAGGCAGCGGGAAAAATGCAAACTTTGACTTACTCTTCAGCAAATCGACAGTTGAAAATAAAATCCCTAATATATTTGAGGTTCATCCGTATCGCTCGAGCAACTTGTAAGACTCGTACCTTTTCGTATAGTTTTTGATTAAGATGAGTAAGTCGATATAAGGGGCACGGGGCAATGTCATTCAGTAGATGATAAGCAAAACTGCTTACCGGATGGCACGTGAAGTCCCACCTAGTAAAATATGTTGGTAAATAAAAAATTATATTAAACATGATGTGTGAGAAAACCAACCTTTCAATCACTTTCGCCGGTATGGCTGACATTTGATTCTTATGGCATGCTGAACAGTTATATTTCCCCAGATAATGGCAATAACGGAAACGGCTCGAATAATTTGGTGCGACTTTCATTCCGCAACCGGCGCATCGATAGTTTTGTTTAATCATTTGCGCTCGTCGGCTAGAATGTAACGTTGATTTTATAATTACTGAATAGAACGGATAGCACAGAAAAAACTTACTCTGGCAGAGGACTGCTATAAGTGAAGATAACTTGCGGACGTGGTGGTGCCCACTCACGTGTTCCTCGAATTATAGTGTTTAGGCTATTTTGGTCGTCTGGATTAACAATCTGTCCATCGCAAGGAATTGGCAAAATTTGTTGTGGCGCATCTTGCTCTGATACCAACCAAAGCAAATCACAAGCGCTTGGTAATTGTTTTTCATTAAACTTCGACAACAAACTGAGTGCCACCCCTTCGGCAGAATAAGATTTAACGTTGTTATCCTCGCATTCACTCGCTTCAATTGCTTCCAGATCTTCGTCTGGTGAAAGTCTGTTTGTAAAAATGCTGGTCACTGGTGCTTTTTCCAATTGGCCTGACGAAGAAGCTATGTTCAATCCAACACTACAATCGCTGTCAGAGAAAGATGAAACAGCAGTTGATGTGCTTTCTTTGGAAGCAGTCGATGGACTTAAACTGCGCGATGGACCACCTTCATTAGTTGTTTTTTGAGCATTTCCGTAAAATTGGGGCGATCCCGGGTAAGATGACCAGAAATTTGAAGCCGAATGCCTTTTCCTAAGCATATCGCGACGATTGGTGATTAATTTTTCACCTTCATTCCATTTCAGTTGTTCGAAGGTTGCTATGAGGGCTTCCGACAAACTGAAATGAGCGTTTTCTCGATCTAGTTCGGTGTTTGTGCGTGAAAAATAGACAGTTTTGAGGAATGACGTTAGACTCTGGCCAGGAATAGGACGGGATGGTAAATCATTGAGGACACTTCCTACAGTTTTACTATCAGATGCCTTGATTATTTTTTCACCACATTGAGGTATAAAGTCGTTGAATAGTATTCGTGGGCTCTCGGTCAAAGCGGCGAAACTAAACAGATCTAAGCGAGTGTGCTGCGGTGTGCTCACAACCTTATTAGGCGATTTATTCTGATGAGTACTACTGCTAGGCGCTTCAGTGTATATTTTGATATCTTCGCAATGTAAAATACATGGGACGGGTTTTGGCATACTGAAAAGGATGAATCTTTGTCAGTAAATATTAAACTAATTGAAAACGAGTTCTAGTTGAACTTTTGTTCAGATTCTAATTTTAAACTCTTGCAAATTATTTGTTTTCCATATGAATTACCTGTTATCCGTGTAATTGAAACTTGGCACACGTTTTCCTAACGCAGGAGGTGGAATATTGCTATCAGGACAGTCGTTATCTGATGGTTGTTTCTTGACCATATGTTGAACGTTGTCGTTTAAAGCTAAATTTGGCAAACTTCGAGACGTTTTGCGCTGGCGATGCGGACTTTGCTTTCCTCTAGGTGTCATGGTGTAGTGAACCGTCTGTCTGCGTTTGGCGGTTCGAGTACTTAGTTTGTTATTGTTTTTGAACATAATGAGATTCGGGTGTGATTCTGAGCGCTTTATGATCGTTCGGATCGTGTTTCTGTCTTCCTTATCTCGTGCATACAGTTTGGGATCGATTTGAGACAATAAAGCAAGCTGACCGCGTTCGAGTGCGTTGAAACAAACCATCATAGCATCTACGTAGCGATCATCACAAAGAAATGCAGTTGACTCATAGCAGTTTCTCATGTGTTCCTTATCAGTGATGAGCCAGTTTATGTTCTCTGATAGACAATATTGACGAACGCACTGGAAAATCCACAGCAGACCTTTTTCTTCATTGGGAACGGTTAGTTCCGTACGATTTAAATCAAGCGATATAGCCGGATTAGAAAACTTCAAACCTACAACGACCTTCCAAATGTCCGGAATACCCTGGAGTAAAATAAAACAAAAATATACTTTAAATTGTGCCAAACTTAAAAAGAGCAGTGATTTTTTATTTTTATATCATAATATAAAAATTCATGCATACCGAGGTACGCCTCTGAATGTTTACATGTCATCATAGCATTGATGAACAAATTTACCTGATCATTGAAAAGCTTGATTTTGTGCGTAAAAATGCGCTGAATACTTTGATGAAGCTGATTTAGACGTTCCAGAGGGACCGCGCCCAACTGTACTGCACTCGAATCGGCAATTACTGCCCTTGGGCCATATTCTTCGCTTTTGAAGCGAATGTTGCTGCTCCCACGAAGTTCATTGATGGTCGTTATTAACTGGTGAAGGATATCGGCACATTCTGCTCGATCAGCGCACTCGGATGCCATTGGCACCACCGATAAGTAAACTACGAGTAATATCCACGGAAAAGCGATTTTCTACTGAAAACTACTGAAGAACACTTCTGGTATGTGAAATTGTGCCAAGATTAGTCACTTTCGCCAAAACAACAACATCTGATGATTTTCGATGATGACATTTTGTTCACGCTTCCACATTTTTAACCGTCATCGTTGTTTTTAACGTCTTTAACCCTCCTGCACAACTGAATATTTTGTACTCAACATTTGAGATTTTTTCAGGGCAGCCTAACGAAAAGACTCCATCACCAGAAATGTGTAAATGAAATATTTCAAATAATTTGATTTAATCATTTTATTTTGTGTATATGTACACTGAGTAAAGCATTTTGTAAAATCTGTCCTTGCTAGAGATTTTAAACTATTGCAAATACTTTTTTTCACGCATTTCATAGGCATTCTTTTTAGCTTTTTAAAGTAAAACGTTGAAAGCACTTAAAAATCACTTTTTTCCATTTAACATAAAAAAATGCTGATCTAGCCATTCGTTATGTTTACATGCATGAGATTGTGATAACACGCTTTTTCAGTTTCTCAGAACAGAACGAATATTTCTAAAATTTATTTTTCTCGTCAATTGACTACAAATTCTATTGTTATTGGGATGCTTGTTTGAAAATCAGGACAATTTAGGACACTTTGAAGACCATTTTTAAGAAATCAGGACAATTGTACATAATCGTATACAGCGAGTTTTAAAAAAAATTAGGACGAGAAATCTCTGGAAAATCAGGAAAAAATTTAAAAAATCAAGACACCTGGCACCTCTGCTACCATGTGTTTTTAAAATTTACAAATCAACAACAAACTTTCGTGAATTTGCTGGGTTCTGGCTCTGGAACTTTGTACAAAATTTAAAATGGAAAATATTCTTGATTACCGCAATAAGTTAATACTAGCACCTATGGTGCGAGTAGGGACTCTTCCTATGCGACTTTTGGCATTGTGTTATGGAGCGGATATAGTCTATTCGGAAGAAATAATCGATTGGAAACTTTTACGATCTGAGCGCCGCGTGAATGGTAAGAAATTAACCCGCAAGTAATTTTGAATGCATTCAATTTGATTTATTCAAATCCACAGATGTTCTCAACACCGTTGATTACGTTGACAAATCGGATGGAACCATAATATTCCGAACATGTGAAAAAGAAAAGGGTAAAGTTGCCCTACAACTCGGAACTGCTAGTGCCGAACGTGCCTTAGCGGTTGGTCGAATGATCCAGCAAGATATAACGGCGATCGATATAAATATGGGATGTCCTAAGGATTTTTCGATAAAGGGTGGCATGGGGGTTGCATTATTGTATGATTTAGATCGGGCTAAAACAATCCTAAAGACATTGGTGGACAATCTGGACATTCCAGTGACCTGTAAAATTCGTATTATGCCAGAACTAGAAGACACACTACACACGGTTCGTACTCTGGAGTCGACTGGAATTGCCGCAATTGCCGTACATGGAAGAACAAAAATAGAACGTCCGCGACATCCAGTGCATCCCGGTGAGTCTCTTGGGCTTATTTTATCAATTCAGAAAACATAACTTATCTTTTCCTTTCTACATTTAGACGTTATCCAAAAAATATGTGAGATAACGAAAATTCCCGTCATAGCCAATGGAGGTTCTCAAGAGATGAATAAACGATCTGATATCCTGCGGTTCCGAGATGCCTGTGGGGCCAGTAGCGTTATGGTAGCACGAGCTGCACAGTGGAATTGTTCCATATTTCGTAAGGAGGGTCCGCTTCCGATCGAGGAAGTAATACACGAATATCTTCGCTTGGCCATAGACTACGACAATTCTCCATCAAACACCAAGTACTGTGTGCAAATGATTCTCCGCGATTTGCAGGAATCTGCTATGGGACGCAAATTTCTCGACAGTCAAACGATGGAACAAATTTGGTAGATCAAAAGAGTATATCAATTCGATCGTGATTTAACTTGAAATACTTTACAGTGACGTTTGGAGTATAGGGGAGTACTGCAGGAAAAAACAACTAGAATACCACAAAGCAGGTCTACAGGGACGTCGCCAAGCTTGTCCTCAGCCCGAAACAGAGCAGGAGGCAACATCAAACGGGAATGGCAATCCTTCTAAAAAAGCCCGAATTGAAAGTACCGAGGAGTTAGATGTTATTCAGGATAACGTGTGCTTCATACGAGTTAACTATCCCGTTGGTAAGTTTTAGCTCAATATTTTTCTCATACCAGCAAAATTTCAGCTTTTCTTTCAAAGAGATCCTTTTTTCCTGAGAAATGAAAATCAGTTTTAAAATAAGAAAAAAAGACTTAAATAAAAAATTTTAATGTTTTTTTTGCTTAGAATAAAATTAAGTCTGTTGTTTGATTGTGTTAAGTATAAGTTAGATAAGCCACCAGTGGCACTTGTCGCATTTTATTAACATATTCTTATAAAATTCCTTTTTTTTACAGACGGAGATCTTCCCAAGAGTAGGCTCTACATCTACACTGTAAAAAACAACCTCAAACTCCCCAAGTATGAAATCGTGCACAAAGATAAACTATTCCGGGCGATCGTCCTAGTAGGTGACCGCCGTTACAGCTCCTCTTTTTGGGAAAAGAACAAAAAATACGCCGAACAATCCGCTGCCTTATCTTGTCTGCTGCATTTAGGCATCGTTAGCAAGGAAAAACTTATCGCAGATGGGTCTATGATAGAGTAACAAAACTAATACTCATTTCATTTAGAGTTTAGGTAGCAAAAATGGAAAATTTATTTTTACATTTTATTTGTAAAGTTGTAAATACAAATATGGTAGGATTGACGTTAACTATTGAATATTTATTAAAAAAAAAACTACGGACAGCCACATTCTTCTACAATCATCTTAGAAAGATCTTGCTTGATAACACGCGAATCAGGACCATAAAAAATAAGCGACATTGGTGAGTATTTAGTCGGAGCACAACACTGGTGGATGCCTGTAACTTGACCTTGTCTTCGATATTCGTCCACAACGTACTGATATTCGGCCGAGAATTTATCTGGTAAAAGACAGCTTCCTTTGCAGTAGTTAGCATAATATCCATGAGGTCGTATGATCCAGTCATCCCATTTTAATGCTTTGAAGTCTACATAAAATTTTTGTTTGCAGCACTGTTCATTCGGAGCACCGGTACAATCCAAAGCTCGTCGTCGAAGACGTTTTACATGGTTTGTTGCCAAACTTACAAACAGATAAGGTCGATTGTAATCTATAAAGTTTTCAGGTTTCTTTTTTGGATTAATTTTTTGAGCCTTAAGAAACGATTCCTTTACTTTGCTTTGGTTTTCGTCGAACAAATGGATGGTTATTTTATTACCACATCCGGAACAATCGACGAACAGCCGTAGGCTATCGTTCGTTTTCTCTGAGTGCCAAGTTCGAACCGCATTAGTAACATCGATCTCTTGCCATCCTAGTTTTTCAACCGATATTGTATGTTTTGCTGCCATCGATGTATGCTTTGCAAATTCCTTGAACAAATTGGTAGAATTTTATTAATGTTGATTTTTTAGTAGATTGGTTTATCCTACCTCTTCATCATTTAATACATTTTTCGAACCACTTACTAAGCGAAAGATCCACAGGATGAGATTCTTATTGCCAAACGGTGCCCACAGAGTTTCGATATTCTTGACTTTGGGCTCCAACCGTATCCAGAGGGTCGCGTTGTAAATCCGAATTCCACCATGCATCGTCGAAGGGAGCGAGTTCAACGAGGGGAACACAAAAAACTGATGTCCCGGGGCAGCCTCACCTGATTGATAGATTGTAATGAGGGATATTCATAGATCGAGAATGATAAGTAAAGGCGGGTATTTGATAGGCGATCTGTTGGTGGAACATGTAATCTATAGAAGCATTCATGATCATCATATCACTTCATTACGGCTTCAATTTGGCTACATAAGTCGTGTTCGGGTCAATAAAAATATATATGAATGAGTTTTAAATAAGAAAATATATGTTATAATCTTATCAAATCCATGTGAGTCCTGGTGTGGTAATCGAATTCAGTCCCGGGAATTGGAGCCGCCTGTAATGAAAAAGAAAGATAAAATTTGGAATCAGTAACTTATAAAATATTATCTCTAGAGATCGTGGACGATTTATTCCTTCAAAAATTATTTATTAAAAAATAATGTCACAGGAATAGGAAATACGAAGAAAGACTACTGATTTAAAAAAGTGGCAAAAACGAGTTAAGCTTAAACCTCGTGTCTGAAATTTCTCATATTCTGTCAATAAAATTACATTTTATTGTAAAAACTATAAAAATATTCGGTTTTTTGCTAACGCTTTGAAATCATTGGATGTAAAACGCCCTAGTGTAGGCAAATGATGCTCCGAAATATTGGATCAAAACGACTTGAAAACACCAGTATGTTTTTGGAAATAAATTCAATTCTGTTCGTTCTACAGCTCTCGTTCGAATACCATAAAGTTATGAGCCTTTTGGGAGTCCGTGAGTCCGAAGCGCATCAAAAACTGAAAATTTGAATCATCATACAATTTCAAGATGAACGATCCAACCAATCCGAACGGAGTGACAGATTAAGCGAATCGAGAGGACAGCTTGATCATGTTCACAATTTCAAGCGAATTGAGAGGACAGCCTGAACGTATCGATAGAAATTTCAAGCGAGTTGAGAGGACAGCTTGAAATCGAAAAGCGAGTTGAGAAGACAGCTTAAAGAATCGATAGAAATTTCAAGCGAGTTGAGAGGACAGCTTGAAATCCAAAGGCGAGTTGAGAGGACAGTCTGAACGTATAGATAGAAACTTCATACAAATTGAGAGGACAGCTTGCAATTGAAATGCGAGTTAAGAGAACAGCCTGAAAGTATCGATAATTTCAAACGAGTTGAGAGGATAGCTTGAAATCAGAAGGCGAGATGAAGGACAGTCTAAGTGTTTTATCTTGTAGGAAATCGAGCAGCTTGAAAAAGAAATAATTGGCATGCGAGTTGAGAGAACAGCTTGAGATACGATTTAATTATGAGTCGAGTCTGGAAGCTAACATGTAAGGACAACCACAATATCATATAAAATTGAAAATCAAGCGAGTTAAGAAAACAGAGAAGAAAGTTTGAAATTAGGAAAAGGCGTGTTGAGAGGAAGGCTTTAAGAAAGCTTGAACTAAATAATCACAAATGTACACATATAAGAGATAACAGCTCAAATATTTTTTTTTAAGTTTAAAGTGAGTTGACAGGGCTGCATTGACAAACAAAATTTGTAAAGACAGCTTCCTCATTTAAGATATAAAATGGAGAGTGTCTTGATAGGACAACTTAGGTATCTAATCAAATAAATAATCAGGTGGGTCGAGAGAGCAGCATGAAAAAAATTATTGAAAAGAGTTAGGCGAGTCTAGAGAACGGCCAAAAAAAATCCTGTATCAAATTTAAAGTTAAAAAAAATGAAAAAGAGCAAGTCGAATAGAAAGAAAGAACGTTTATTTCTTTGACAACTGCATTTTCCTTCAGGATAACTGACCAAATATTGTTTCCTGTACTTTTGTTGTTGTTTCGATTATAGTCGTTTTACCATATTTATGGCATTCGCAACTTTATCAACGTTGTAGTTGGCGGATCGTTATTGAAAAACTTATCCGGTACAACTGTGTTCGATGTTTACTCTTGGGCTCGAACTCGCGAACATCGGCTCAGGATACAACAGACTTGCCAACTGAGCTATATCACAAGCCCGCTATGTTTTCTGTACATTAGTTCGAATTTCGTCAAAAGCACAGAGAAGAAGTTCTATAACCAATACTTCACGCATTACTGTAAGAAACTATCTTCTCTGCGTGAGCACTGGAGGAAGATAAATTGAGTCAAAATGCACAATTTATGGATAACAAAATTGACCTTGATGAACAGAGTAAAATGTGTGGTATTTCAGAATAAACAGTAATTTTGAGTTTTTTTTTCTGAGCAGGGAAAAGCTCGCGGGAGTTGAACTACTTTCAAGTTCATGCTCCCGTAGGCATAAAACCTCCTTTTCATTCCTAATTTTTTACATAATTTTTTCCAAACACTGGGTTCACAAATGTATTTCATTAATTTGTGCACTCGTTCACAATATTTAAGAGTTTCTTGTTGATTTTAAAATTTTATACAACGTGGTTTCATGTTAATTCAGGGAGGCAATTAATTGAAATTCAAAAAAGATTCAGCCATAGGCAGTGTAATAGAATTTGATATTTCAGTTTTGACATTGTTTGCATTTTTGGAAAATTGACGCTTAAGGCACAATTTTCCCGTATATTTAGATAACGTGCCGCTATAAAGCCTACCGCTATTCTGAAGATAGGTAAGCATCAACAACGCACAAAAGCGTAAGCTCTTCATACCTACTTCACATATATTTATTGATAGGAATCATGGCCGAAGCCAAGAAGATGAGTGTTCTTGAATCGGTATTTCAAATTGTGATAATTGTTCTGCAACGTCTCCCTGTTTCCATTATCACGTTTTATTAAAAACTTTATAAAAAGAAACGATTTTATAACAGTCTATTAGTAATTTTATTAATGTTATTTTGTTTGGGATAGGAGGAGGATGTGTGAATGGATTAAATCTACACCGCGTCATTCGCGTCACAAGCGTGTACGCAGCCAGTCAGTCAGTCGGCTAGCGAGCGAGCGAGTCGAGTAGCGTATGTGATTCTCCCGGTAGTTCGTGAACAGTTGACTCTCCAGTTCTGCTTCCGGGTTTCGTAGCTCCGGATCGGTCTGCACACCAACACATTCGAGATGAGGACACAAAGCGCAACGTGTTTCTTTTCAGTAGCGACGAGAAAGAATTTGGTGTACCGAAGTGTAAAGTTTGGAGTTGGTTGGAGGTTTAGAGATTGAGTCGGATAAGCGTTTTGAAGGTTTTAGCAATAAGCATGCTATTTGCATAATGCGGGAAAAGTGACGCTTTCTATCGATACTTTCAGGCTGTCCTCTCAACTCGCCTTTCGATTTCAAGCTGTCCTCTCAACTCGCTTGAAATTTCCATCGATACTTTCAGGCTGTCCTCTCAATTCGCTCTTCGATTTCAAGCTGTCCTCTCAACTCGCATGAAAATTCTATTTATACTTTCAGGCTGTCCTCTCAACTCGCCTTTCGATTTCAAGCTGTCCTCTCAACTTGCATGAAATTTCTATCGATACGTTCAGGCTGACCTCTCAACTCGCTTAAAATTGTGAACATGATCAAGCTGTCCTCTCGACTCGCCTAATCTGTCACTCGTATGATGATTCAAATTTTCAGTTTGGCGTACATCAATTGTTTAAAGAGGCTGTAGTTTTTTATATGGCGTATTCGCCATCTTGTGAGCCTTTTGTAAAAAGAAATCAAACACTTTTTTTATTTGAACACTAATCTTTTTTTTGCTCTCCTTTTGTATTTTTATTGTGTGATACAGCTTGGTCCGTATAGTTCAATACATGAAACAGTGGAGGGCAGAGTGTTCATTCCTTAGAGCGATACTGAAAAGGAACGGCGATTGGTGACGGCGTGTGAATTGCCTAAGTACCAACAAGGTTAGCTTGGGAAGTCCGAGGTATCATTCAAAGGTGACAGAAGTGCTTGAGAACGCTCAGATTAGCAGCGGCGATAGAAGAATCGGCCCGATTTGTTTGGATAGGCCCGTGGTAAGTGAGCGATAATCCTAGGTTCCACGAAGTGTTGAAGGGTCGCCATTTTGAAAACGACTTGTTCAGGAAAAAGGTTTGGAGTTCTAAGGTGGATAAAATATTTATTTTCCTGATGTTCCTTATTCATTGTTTATTTTGAGTTTAGTAGATGGCTTATGTGCTTGGCACCTCTTTCACCAATAAAGCATTTCCCCACTTGTCAGGCGAACAGCTGATTTCTCATGTTTACATTTTCTCGGCATATCGTGGTAGGGTAAACATAACAACAACATTACGCATGTTCAATTACCAGATAGCAACGAAATGAAATTTGCAATGCCATTATAGTGGTTTTGCATGCGCCCCTTGGTGAGAAGAATATAAACTCTTTATTTAATTAATTTTAAATTCATAATAAGTTGAGACATGAAGGTATGTTAATGTTTTTGATTAAAGAAGTTTTTAAAAGAAAGCATTGAACAGTGTTTATCATTAAAGATCAAAATGGCGACCAGTTGATGTTTACATTTTTCAAAACAAAAACAAAAAGTTACCCTACACTCAGAAATAAATAAAATATCAATCAATTATTTTTTAGGTATTTTCCCATTTCTCCCTCTTTACGCACAAGGATATTTCTCATGGTGTAATTACTGGGATATTTCTCACTGAGAAATATTTCTACGATTAAAATTTATGCATTGAGAAATGGACAACAGCGACATCTGGTGGTCGTAAAAATAATTAAACGGTGGTTATAATAGCAGTCCTATGAATAATTATTGCACCGCAAATTGAACATTTTTCGGAACAAATAAAATAAAGAGATAAATGTTTTAAAATGTTATTTATTAAAAGCTTAAAATAAAAACAAAACAATATTTAAACTTTAAAAAAATAGCAATTGCAGTAATACTAACTGTTCCTGGATGTGCCCGTAACGTAAGTTCGCCGCCGAGCGAACCGATTGACTCATCCGAAAGGCTGGCGGACATTCTCGATAAAGTTCTGCTAGTGATCATGGAATCATCAGCGGAATATCACTCCTGGCAGTGGACACCTTCTGTGGGTTTTATAGTATGAACCCTTCACCCGGTCGTTTGTCCTGAGTCAAAAAATTTCCGAGCTGCTCGAGAAGAATGGCCAACACACCAGAACTGCTGCAGCAACATTTCCAGACAATTCAATCTGTGAATGAATGGAAAAAAAACTACTCAATACATTTTATGAGACTCCGGATGGCAGTGGTACTTACATTTTCATTCTGGAGCATGATTCTGCTTTATTAAAAAGTCCCAAAAACATTACTTGCGCCACCAGTAGTACCGGAGAAGACGATAAATTTTTCGAGTTTTGCATAACAGCAACAAACATCGACCGCCAAAAAAAGAAAAAAAGTGACAGCTTGAAATGTTTCGGATCTAATTTTTATGCACTGGATGATTTCTCACGCAGAAATGTTTCCAATGCATAAAAAATAATATCTCGATACTTATTTTTTAATGACTGAACTTATTAATCGCCTATAAATTACAGGATAAATATATAAAAATAAATTTGATATTTTTTTCATTTCTGAGTGTACCACAATCTGTCTAAGGAAATGCTCTATTACTCTGAAAGATTCACACGCTCATATTTTTTTAACCAGAAACGACTGTTTTTCATACATTTTATGATATTTATTGAAGAACTACTAAAATTGTTATTTTTCAACCGTAATGAATCGTTTAATTTTAACCATTTTATGAGTTCATGACAAAAATTTCAATTATGGTTGAAATTCAACAATAAAATGATTGGAAAAACAGTCGCCATTTTTGCAATCGTAGAAGTGTTTGTTCTTTTTCTGGTTCCGCGTTGGACTTGCAAGTTAATTTCGAAGAATTCCCCTGAATTTCTTCATAACAAAAACTGTAAGTATTCGCTTGATAATACTCATAAATAGAATTATTCTCGCTATCTTTCAATTCCATTTTTAGGCGAGAGTTGTTGTGAAAAAAAAAAACTTGGGTTATCTGAAATCGGAAGCAGCCGCAGACAGCTATTCGTCGGTCGATTCAGCGGAAAACAAACATTCTTTGTTACCAGTTGCCGTTGAGTTTTTGGGTAAGTACATGGCATCATTGAAAATCCCTATCAACGTTTGCAGGAATAATATAACCTTGAAAAACTAATTCTAGGATGCTCCGGAACTTTCCAGTGTTGCTGCACCAAGAGGTACAAGTCGGTTCCGAAAATCTAAGAGGAAAAAACCAGCACTAAAATAAATGAAGAACCGAAAGCGTGCTGTGCAACTATTAGAGGACAGGCAGCAGCGCTTCGTCCGTAATTGTGGCAGCAGTGGCCAACAGCTCTTTTGCCAGCAGCTCTTTTACCGTTTCCAACAGTGCAGATACCGGTGAAAGGGACTAGAAATATCATGTTTTGAAATAAAAAATCAGCTTTCTATCAAGATTTTTTTTTGAATTGATGGCCATTTCTAAATAGGTATAATATTTATCATATAGAATGAGATTTGAAATGATTCATAATAAAAATCTTTATTTTTCTATTCATTTCGGCCCATTTTTACTTTTTTGACCATGCTTGAAAAATAACCATTATTTCAGTTCTCTGTGGAATCTCATTTTATGAGTTTTCGCTGAAAACTCATAAAACGACTTGATCCACAAAACTGCCATTATGGTTATTTTTCAAACATTAATGGTTCAACATGGCCGAGCGTGCAGGTATTTTTTTTGTTTATAATAGGGTCCCAGAAGACCAGAAAAAATCCCTTTGTATTACCTTGAGCGGTTCGACAGTTTTTGAGGAACTGAAACTATTGTACCCTTCAAGCAATATCTCTGATCTTGCATATAATGAAATTATAAAAAAAAACTTAAAGAGCGATAAGATTGTGTCGACAATGAAATGATGCAACGCAATAAATTTAATAAACTTGTACAAGGGCTAGAAGAGTCCGCTGAGAATTTCCTGTTTGCTCTCAAGTTGCAAGCCGAACTTAGCGATTTCGGTGCCTTTAAAGAAACTGCAATTCGAGATCGCATCGTGGTTGGTATCCGGGACAAAGATCTCCAGTACAAGCTTTTGAACGAGGATAATCTCACTCTTCAAATTGCTGAAAAAATATTATAATAGTTAACAGGGAGTTGGCGGGAAGTAGAGCGAAAATTATAAACTCGGTCGATGGGATCATTTTGTAAGTCGATAAGATGACAAGGATGAGAGTTATAATTGGGACAGGAGTACCTAGAGGTGGTGATCATTTACGTAATAACATAAGAAGGGGACACAATCGGGAGCGGTTTAATCAGAATTGTCATTAAGGATTGACTTGTAATGGACTTGTAATCCTTTTTAAATTGAATCCGTTAAAACAGTAACCTTTTGTGAAAAATATGATACAGTCTTAGACGATTGGAAGCTGATTTTATTAAAAAAAAAAAAGATCGGCCGATTTTCAAAAGGGCTTATGAGGAGCCTTTCAGATTAAGGAAAAAAGTTGTAGAACATTTGAACAAGCTGGAAAAGAGAAAATAATTGAGTCTGTTAAAACGAGTGAGTGGGCATCGCCGGTTATTGCTGTTGCTAAGAATAATGGAGAAATAAGACTCGTGATAGATTGTACAGTACCGTAAACTGGGGGAACTTTGATCACCGGGGTAACTTTGATAAACATGAAATTTTTGCAGATAATCATCATTACCTAAGTAAAAAGTTAATATATCTGAAAACTGTTTACTTAGTTTGAAAGCTTATAAATTGGGTTACAAATAAGCTAAATTTGGTTTTTATTAGAAGATTTTTCATATTGTTTAAAATGTAATTTTAAAATCTTGCAATATCTGGTTTTTCGAAAGCTCACAAACAAACATTTCTCCTGATCAAATTTAAGCATTTAGCAGCAAATGGATTGTTTTCTGTGAAAATTCAACTTTTTCCTTTGTTTAGGTTTAGTTCAAGTGTTATTTTTATGGTCATATGGTGATAATTTTTGGATATTGAAAAAAAAAACGGCGATTTTCCAACGGTGGCTAAAACTCTATCAAATGGTTAAATTTGAAGAAAAAAAGAACATGGGAACAGTGCGGATTGCATGAAGGCAAAATTTCATTTGTTTTTGAGGCCAAAAAAAAATTGAGAAATGTTAATAATTTTAACCCCTAGATGTATGCAGCAACATTGTCCATTGATTATAAATGTTTAAAAAAAAACCTTGAAAAAATCAGTTTAGTCCACGCCCTGATAAAGTCGCAACTATTAAAAATGCAAATATACCAAAAAAATACTAAAGAGCTTAAATCATTTTCAATCGCAACCACATCTTTAAATTATTTGTCCACTTTTTCAGGCCAACCTTTTTCAATAAAGTGTATTAATTTTTGTAAAAACATATCACTTTTCGTTTCTTTTTCTACTATGATAGCTTCAAGGCGCCAAACTTCTAATACTGTTGTTATATTGACAATCACGAGTGGATGAGAATCTTTAAGTGTAGACGGTTTCATTCATAAAAGTCACCTCTATTTATGAGCGTCCGTTCATCGTAAGCCCTGAAAGTATTTTTGGGCATTCGAATAAAGTTCAAAGAATCCTTAGAATATCAGATATCAGTAACGTTTCTGATACCACAAATGATGATGATTGAGTCACCACCAGTGCCTCAATACTGGGAAAATTCTCAACCCATTAGTCTTTAAGTCAACCTTTCATCGAAAACAAAAAAAAACCGTCTTATCATTTTTGCATCAGACTGCACTGATAACGGCTGTAGCGCGGGCGACTCACCTGTTAACACACATACGGTTCCAAAACATCACCTGAAAATGTGTGATAATGATTGATACACGGACGACTTAGACTCAACCTTCCGGAGATTGCAAAGATAAAGAGCTACGATGATTAAGATATCGAAATCCATCGAAATATGTTCAGTTTTTAGTTTGTGGTTACAACTCGGCAGAGTTCAGTTATATCCTATCATTTGAGCAAACGGAAAGTGTTATCGTGGCGGTAAAAACATAAAAATGTTGACGCAATTTGCTGGAAACTTATCATGTACTGTGGAAGCCGGTCAGATATTTGTGATTGGAGCTAGGCCAATTGATGATGCGGAAAGGTGAAAACGATTCATTTCATGAATTTCGGTAAAGCAGATTTTTCGAACTTTTTGTCTCTAATTCCAGGGTTAACATTAACTTTCTGTCAGGAAAATCCGAAGATTCTGACATTATTCTGCACTTTTCCATCCGTTTCCACGACGATGTAATTGTGAGAAACTCGAAAATTGGGGGCTCATGGGGCCCTGAGGAACGGGATGAAAACATCAACGAACTAACAGCACCGAACCCAACAACGCCAGGTTTCACTTCTTAACTGTTTCAAACAATCGTTGCTTTGTCAAACAGGTTTTTCGTTCTTCTATACAGGTGAAATATTTCGACTTTATATTCTGGTTGGTGACGATAAGTTCCACGTTGCTATCAATGGTCATCCATACTGTACGTATGCCTTCCGCGCGGCCCTGTCGGACATTCGGACCATCGCCGTTGCCAAAGATGTTATGCAAATTGTTCAAGTCGATCATAGACAGGCTTTCCCCAGTCCGTTCCCTGCCATACAGCTCGAAGAGACGTTCAACTCATTTAGCAATGATGTTCCGAAAGTGTTCCTTCCGGGTAAGTTTATTATCTTTGTAAGAAATTAGATATAGTTTTTTGTAGGTTCATCTATTACAGTTATAGTTTTTTGTATAATTTTTTCAATACTTTCTGAGTTTCAAGAACGTCCGTTTATCAAACTTTGAAATATCATAAAAAATCAAACTTCATGATATTGTGACAAAATTTTAAGTTAAAGCACTTGAAGATAAAATAAAATATTATAAGATGGCTGACTTAATTTTTTTTTTGGGGGATTGCCAGCAATTTCCCACTGTGTGCTGAGGCTGTTACATTGGTTTTCTGTAGTCAATTTTGTTGCTGCTGCTGCTTGTATGCAATTAAATTGCATACAGTCTATGTTGCACAAAATCAAGTTATTTGAGATCGATAATCTAACAGAATTTCGATTCTGTTCTCAGTATTTCAATTAAATTAAACTTAATTTGGCCTGTCTTCGACCAAACCGAACTGAACGCCGCACACAGGAGTACGTAGAAGAAAAAGTTGGCCAAAAGTATTTTTTCGTTTTGAAATCAATAAAATAGTTTATTTTTACTTATCAAACGCTTTTAAGATCATTTAAAATATTTTTTACCGTTTTCGTATTTTTTCATAATTTTCTATTAGAAATTTTCTAACATTTATATGGCATGATA
This sequence comes from Uranotaenia lowii, assembly GCF_029784155.1. Classification (NCBI taxonomy): domain Eukaryota; kingdom Metazoa; phylum Arthropoda; class Insecta; order Diptera; family Culicidae; genus Uranotaenia; species Uranotaenia lowii. Next base: position 95,832,531 of record NC_073691.1, read on the forward strand.
GATAATCCAGGTTAGAAAAGTTGTAAAATTCAAAAAAATCTAAATTTTTTATTTGTTTTTGAAAATTAATAACATTTGAAAATATTCGAAAAAGAACATTAATTTTACTGAGCTTTAATTTAAAATAAACGAAGCCCTAGGTGACTTTTTTGTGGAAAAAATCTATCAATATTTTTAAACTTCAAACTTTAAAATATCAAAAATGCGCGAGTTTGCGCGAGTTTTTTCTTTTGCACATGATTATTGAAGTTATCAATTTTCTAATGATATCAAACATTTTGCCGGGACTTGCTAGGAACATAAACAAAAACACTAATTTGTAAAAAAAATCAACGTTTGAAACAAAAAATTAATAGAAGAATTTTCAAAGCACTGCGTACTGTCTCTATAGTCATCGAATTTCGTCTATTATACTTAAAATTATTAAACATCCCTCCATTGAAGTTTTCCATTTCAAATTTTCATTTTTAGTCACTAAAGAAAGTTTTATTCATTGATATGACGTAGTCGCGCTGATTCAATAATTTCTAGAAAAATTCTATCTCATAAAAATACTCAAGTTTCGACAGCTGCAACAGCTTATAAACAAATCAGATGTAAAAAAACTGACCGGTACATGGTGCTAAATTTATTCAAGAATCAAATAAACAATGACATGAAAGAAACCAATGAAAATTAAATTTTGAGTTTTGGCCAGGTTTTTGGGTGAAATACTCCTGTGTGCGCCGTAAGGAAAATTGAATGCATGCAATGCTTAAGAGAAGCCAAAAAACGGAAATAAGTCAATGGAATGTATTCTTCGGATTGTACACTATCTACTGGTTCTGATAAATTAGCTTTAAAAATTTCGAATTTAAGGTGAAAAATATGAAAACCAAACTCAAGTGACTTAATGAAAACTGCTGATGGCGATCAGTTTGGTCTGGTTGAACCCCGACCATTGATACCCCCCTTCGGGATTTACTAAAACTCGAGGGGGATGGCCTTGACAAAAGACAAATTTGATATTTCTTCCGGCCTTACCCAAGCAACCAAAAGTCCCATAAAACAGGTACTAAAACGCTTACTCAGCCCCATCATTGATATGAAGTACGTTCTATGCAGCTCAAAATTTAAGTTCTTATTGATACTTTCATGTTCCAAAACAAGTCTTAATGATCTTCTATTCAGCTTCCAAAAAATCGCAAAATGAGCAAAAAAATTTCTCTCTATCTCAACTGAACCGTTGGCTTCGGTTCATATCACCTTCTCGGGATTATTTACTGTGTTCTGTACCGGTGCCGCCATGATGCCACGCGCCAGATTTCGAACTCGACAAGTTGCTTAATTGCTTCTTTCCTACATTTCCTACATATATCGCATCAGAATGGTCACTTAAGTACAAAATTACTTATTGAAAAAAAAACTTGCCCGGCTTGGGGATCGAACCCCGATCTTCGTGGTGAGAATCGAACACGTTACCACGAGACCACGCCTAGATGTTGTTCTAACTGAAACTAAATCTCGAAGAGTGACTTATCAAATCACGTTTAAGCACTTTTGTGCCCTTTATGTGAATTACCAAATCCCGTATTGAGCACTTTTGTGCCCTTTATATGACTTAAGTCCCGTAGAACGTACGTATAGATCACTTTTGCAGCTTTCAAGTTCGTTAAAGAGCACATATAGTTCACTAATGGGAATTGGGCAAAACAAGTCACATACAACGTACATATTAATCACTTTTGCAACTTTCAAGTTCATTAATGAGTACATAAAGTTCACTAAAGGGAATTGGGCAGTTTATTCTCTTTGTCAGCCAATATGTAACTTTCAATGCCTTCATTCAAGTAAATATGTGACTTTTGGTTGCTTGGGTTCTTATACTGTATGGTCAATTTTGAGACATCTTTCATCGTGTATTTTGATTATATTTCCAAATTTAAATGCTGAATGATTTTTCTTAAGCATCATTGAAAAGGTGAAGATTTTTTCTATAAGGTAGATAGACATGTTTAATACATAATTATTTGCTGCCCAACAGCTAAGAAATTAGATTTTGGGAAAAAAACTTTTTTTTTTCGAAATATTATAAAATTTTATCAATTTTTATGCTCATTTCTTTTTTTTTTAGGGCTGTCTCTTTAATCTTCATGAAATCGCAATCACCAGAACTCTAATAAAGCTAAAATCTTGCTATTTGGACCTATCCTAGAAACGTCATCATGACCAATTTTTTAAACCTCAATAAAATCATCATGCTTTAAAATGTTGGTCACCGAAGCTATCATGAAGCTTTTATCAAAATAAATAAACTAAACTAAACTAATAAAGATTTTAGGTAAACTGTGTATGAAATAGTATCTTAAAATAAATACCCCTCGAAATAGTCAATCATGATGGAAGTGATGGAAAATAGGCCTGACAAAAAAATTTCAAATACTTGCATTGTGAATCCATCAACATGGCATTAATTTGTGCTCTTCGATTTTGCAACCAACATGGCGTTAGTCAATTCAATGCTATATAGCTTTTTTATGGTAAGATAAAATGCTTATTAGTTTTATAATGGCTTAATGGTGACCATATAAAAAGCTAAAATTTTACGTTTCTCTCGTAAGCCAACCAATTACACTTTTAGGATGAGATCCTAGTTTCTTAGTTATTATTCATTAGTACAGTAAATGAGGGCAGAATTTTTGAATGAGAAAGGATTGGTTGTGAACGAACCGTGGAACAAACCATGAGTTGAAGTCGAATTTCGTTGTCTGACGCCATCTTAAAATCCAAGACTGCGGCTTCCACTTAACTTTAAATTGTTGTAAATCACTTAAAATCGCTTGAAACCCCAACAATATTGGTATTGGGTGAAAGGGCTAAACGAGTAGAAGTCGAATTCCGCTATCTGGCGCCATCTTTAAATCCAAAATGGCGGCATCCGCCAAACTTTAAATGCTGTGAATGACAAAAAGTCGCATTAAACCACCACTATATGGGTATTGAGAAAAATAGCTGAATTAGTAGAAGTCGAATTTCGCAATCGGACGCCATCTTGAAATCTTGATACTCCCACAATATGCGGGTTTTAGTTGAAAAGGATCTACGAAAAGAAAACAAATTTCGCAATCAGGCATCATCTTGAAATCCAAGATGGCGGCTTTCACTGAACATTGAAATGATTTTAATCACTGAAAATCGCTTGAAACTCCTACAATATGGGTATTGAGTGAAAGTGAAAAAAGAGAGTGAAATCGAGTAGAACTCGATTTTCACTTGAAAATACTATAAATGACTGATAATCGCATAAAACCCCATAATATGGGCATTAGTTCAAAGCGATCAACGTGTAGAAGTCGAATTTGGCTAAATATCTGATTTCATGTTGAAATCCGCTTCCGTTGAACTTTAAAATGCTGTAGATGACTTAAAATGTCCACAATATAGGTATTGGGTAAAGGGTTAAACCAAGAGAGACCGAATTTCGCTATCAGACGTAATCTTGAAATCCAAGATGGCGGCCTCCGCGGCTCAAAATATTATTGTTGGTTTTGAGGGCAAAACCAGTAGAAGTTGACTTCCAAGATGGCGGCTTCAACTGAACTTTAAATTTTGTAAAAGACTAAAAATCGCACGAAAGCCATACAATATTGGTATTGGATGAAAGGGCTTAACAAGTAGAACCAGACCCTGTTAGTTTTTGGCAACACGCCCGAACATTTTGTGTTGCCAAAATCGAACGATTTTTTTTTCTCAACTTTGTTTTCACTTAGTACTGCATAAAAACTACTATTTTTTAATTTGTAGACAATTTCCGATCATTTTTAGTTATTTTTCATTTTTTTATTATGTTTATGATGCATTTAGCACTTTTATTATTTTGTTTATAGTGTTTGTTTTTTGCCATATTTGCTATTTATGTCATTCTATCATGGTATCATGCTTAAGCTTGCCAGATTGCCCGGTTTTATCCGGGTTTGTTCGGATATTTGATGCAAAATTTCGATAAAGTCCGGTCCGGCCCGGTTGCCCGGATATCGTGAAAAAAGTACGGATATTGCCCGGATTTTTTCACAATTTTCACAAAGAAACAAAAAAAAATCAAAGTTTTTGAGTAAGTTTCAGCAAAATCGATTAACGGTATGGAAATTTTCAACGGTTGTTTCAAACAGTTTCGCTGATTTACTTTTATAAACGTTAAATATTTAAATGTTCCAAAAAGTTTTTGGAAGTCTGCAATTACATTAATGAAATATTAATTTTAATTTTTTTTTCGCATTGCTTCTTTCTTTTATGTATAAATACACCTAAATTTTGCCCGGTTTTTGGCCTGGATTTTGGATTTGAAAAATTGAAATCCATGCCCGGATTTTGCCAGGTTTTTTTGAAAAAATGCCCGGAATTGCTAGGCCCGGATGGGTGTGAAGAACATTCTGGCAACCTTAATCATGCTATTATGTCTTAATTGTATTGGTCCTGTTCTAGGGAAAACTATAAGGTAATATTGTTTTTTTAAACCGTTCGATTTAGGTACATGTGCCCAAAACGAATGGGGTACCGTAAACTGGGGGAACTTTGATCAGCGGGGTAACTTTGATCAACATGCAATTTTTGCAGATAATCATCATCAACTAAGAATAAAGTTAAAATATCTGAAAACTGTTTACTTCGTTTGAAAGCCTGTAAATTAAGTTACAAATAAGCTTAATCTGGTTTGTATTACGAGTTTTTTTATATTGCTTAAAATATAATTTTAAAATCTTAAAATATCTGGTTTTTTGGAGGCTCACAAACAAATATCTCTCCTGATCAAATTTAAGCTTTTAGGAGCAAATGGGTTGTTCAATGTGAAAGTTCAACTTCTTTCTTGGTTTAGGTTAAGTTTAAGTGTTATTGTTATGGTCATTTGATGATAATTTTTGGATATTGAAAAAAATCGGTCATTTTCCATGAAAAAGCCTGTATAGAAAAAGTGGCTAAAAACCCTGTCAAATGGTGAAGTTTGAAGAAAAAAAGAACATGGGAACAGTACGAGGACTTAGGGAATTGCATGAAGGTAAAATTTTATTTGTTTTTGAGACCAAAAAATATTGAGAACTGTTTATAATTTTTGCCCCTAAATGTATGCAGCAACTTTGTCCATCTTTTGAGTATGTTTGTTTTTGAAAGAAAACGTTGAACAAATCAATTGAGTCGAAACAAAAAATACTGTTATCTATGTTTTGAGCCTTCTGTGCTTAATGCCATCAGAACAATAAATTTGAAAATGTTGAGATACGTAAAAACCATAGTGGTCAAAGTTACCCCGAAACTCGAAATCTGGTTTTGTAACAAACATTTAATTATAACCACCAATGTCGTTTGAAATTACTGCAATCAATGATCATGTTTAATACTCCTCACCTCAGTAAGGGTTTTTTAAGCTTTTAGGTATTACGAAAAAGCAACCCCTTCCAAAATATTCAAAAATGAATGAAAAAAGTGATCAAAGTTCCCCCAGTTTACGGTATGTAGAGCGGTTGTTTAATACGATTTTCAGACAATTACAGTATTTCAGAGTTAAGCAGAAGAGAAATTCGACTTCTACTCGTTTAGCCCATGTTTTTTTTGCAAAATTTTTAAGTAACGGTTACATGAGCAAATTTGGACTTTCAGTGTAGGTTTGTATGGAACAATTGAATAAAGTCTGCTTCATTTAATATTGGAACAAATTCTTTTGCTCATTGTGGCGCTCCTAGTGGACGGATTTGGAAACTTTTTTCACCCACGTGTCGGGAAATTCATTACCTTTCACCATGTATTTATGTCATAACACCAAACGATAGCATTTTGTAAACAACCGCCGTGGAAGCCGAACGGAGAGATCAAATTGTGCACAGTTTTCTTGAAAATCCATTGTTGTCGGCATCGAAGCTAGCTAAACAGCTTAAAATGCCCAGAAATACCGTATGGCGTGTTATCAAGCAGTACAAGGAAACATTGACGACGGCTCGGAAGCCGCATTCGAAGCGTCGGAGTGGAACTGTCGACCGGAAACTGCGTGGGAAAGTCATCAAGGCCGTCAAGAGGAATCCCAATCTTTCAGACCGCGATTTGGCCAATAAGTTCCAGGCCGCTCACAGTACGGTGCGACGAATTCGTCTCCGGGAAGGAATAAGGTCATTCCGAGCCAGCAAACAGCCAAATCGGACGCTGAAGCAGAACAATGTGGCCAGAATCCGTGCTCGAAAGCTGTACGACCAAGTGCTGACCAAGTTCGACGGATGTATTCTGATAGACGATGAGACCTACGTGAAGGCGGACTTTGGGCAAATCCCAGGTCAAAAATTTTATTTGGCGACGGCTCGGGGGGATGTACCTGCAAAATTTAAGTTCGTGTTTGCGGATAAATTCGCCCGCAAGTACATGATTTGGCGGGGGATATGCAGTTGTGGACAGAAAACCAAAGTCTTTCTCACTGACAAGACAAAGACATCAGAAGTCTACAAAAAAGAGTGCCTACAGAAACGGATTCTACCGTTTATTCGTGCCCACGACCGTCCAGTAATGTTTTGGCCAGACCTCGCAAGCTGCCATTACAGCAAAACGGTTATGGAATGGTACGCAACGAACGGGGTCAGCGTAATACCGAAGGACCCCAACCCCCCAAACTGCCCCCAGTTCCAGCCGATAGAGAAATACTGGGCAATCACGAAGCGGAGGCTTAAGACAAAGGGAAAACTTGTTAGGAACATGACTCAAATGAAGAACTGGTGGAATCAAATCGCCAAAACGGTGGACGAAAAGGGTGTGCGCCGCCTAATGTGCCGTATTACGGGAAAAGTACGAGAATTTCTTCGAAACAGCAATGAATAATTTTTTTAATTTTTTTTTATGAAAGAGTAAAGAAAATGCTACATTTGTATGAAAAAGAAATTATGAATTCAAGAGGCGAATGAATTCTAAATTTAAAGTCTCTATAAAAATAAACAAAACAAACAAAACAAATTATGAATTCGTTAATAAATGACTGAACTACACGCAATTGTTTGTGTTCCAATATTAAATGAAGCAGACTTTATTTTGTACTGGAAAATCAACATCATTTTTGTTTCTTCTGTGGAATCGAACCTTCCAAAGGGTTTTGTGCCAATTTATAAATTTTCCAAAGGAAATTTCCCGCAGGGCAATTTTGTTGAGACCGTAACTTCTTATCTTATGAGGGAAAAAAGTTGTTAGTTTTTTAAAAGGGGTATGTCTTTTGGCATTGAAAAACAATAAATTCAATTGATAGCATTACCTTGCTACACAGCAAAAAAAATTCGTGTAATTTCCGTTAACTTTTAGAAAAAGAAGACTAAAATTTCATCAAAACGAGAAAATTACATCTTCTTTGAATCACACTTGTGATAAATTAGACTACTCGTGTTTAAGACAAAAAACACACCCCTTTAAAAAGCTAATAACTTTTCTCCCTAATAAGATAAGAAGTTACAGTCTTGACGAAATTGTCCAGCGGAACTTTCTTTTAGAGAATTTATAAATTGGCACAAAACCCATAAGCAGGTTCGGTTCCACAGAAGAAACATGTAGTTAATTTTCTAGTAAAAAATATTCAATTTTCCCGTACAAACCTAAATTAAAAATCCAAATTTACTCATGTAACCGTTACTTAAAAATTTTACAAAAAATCATGAATGAGTTTTAAAGCAATACGAAGCCATTTACAGTACAATCAAATTTTGTCATGGTATGAAATTTAGCCAGTTTTCTATAATTATTTACTTTAAATGAGTATTTAAAAAATCGAGTGACGTTATGTGAATTGAATTGTTATTTGCTTGTACGCAATGGTTCGGGAAACTTTTTTTTTTGTCTTGAGCGAAACATATAGATTGGAGGTAGAAAAATACTTGAATCATAAAAAATCCATGAAAATCCTACTTTGTTCTTATTAACCCCATTTTACGGTACCATTTTTTTACATCCATAAAATCAACATTCCGCTTTCGTTACATTCGCAGGTCACATAATTCTTATCACTGCCATCCCTTTCGGCAACCCACGTGGAGGGTTCATCATTCGTTTTCTGGAAAACGGATCGAAACGTCAGGCCCTGCACCTGAACCCTCGTTTCGATCCCCATTACGTAGTAGTTCGTAATTCGCACACCGAAACATTAGAGTAAGTTCTTGCACCTATTAGTTATTACTATCACATTCACCAGTAACAGCGAGAAAATTACCTAATCTGACGTGACAAATATCTTTCCTAATATACGTAGATTTCGGCGAGATGAGGAACGCAGCGGCGGTTTTCCATTCGTGCTGGATCAGCAGTTCAAACTGGCCATTGCCATGACCGAGAATGAGTTCAAGTTTGCTGTCAATGGCAGCTACTTCGAGTCGTATGCCTACCGAAATTCCAATCTGTTGGATATTCTGAACGGATTTAAGGTTCAGTGCACCAACGGAATGCAGCTGGAGGTGACAAATGTTGACCATTTGAACATGGGTGTACCGGATTGCGAAGGTTTCGAGACATACTCCAGCCCTGAGGTGGAAATGCTATAATTGGAATTTTCGCGACAGGCACTCGTTTGGCAATCAAGTCGGTGTTATTTTTCAATCTACAACAATCATTGAATAAACATTATGCTGCTGCTTTCACTTACCCACCGGTCCGATTCACTTGACAAAAAAAAAAGAAAGCCCACAATCGCTGGGAAAAGTTAAAGACGAATGAAGCATCTTCTCTGAAGATTAGAAGTGTACTGTGACTCATTCGCCGCTTCTGATCCGGTTGAAGCTGTATCTTTTTTGCCTGTTCTCGTTACGAGCAAAGCACATATTGATTTTTATTATCCTTTTGCGGACACTGAGAACACGCGCCTCAAAGTCTAGCATTTGGCAATAAAACATCACAAAACGGCAACGTTTCATGCTGGGGTACGAGCTGTAATGGCTGAACGTTGCCAAAAAATCTTAAACTTGCTGGTATGCTTAGCGTGATTTTGTTCACGCTTCACACTTCAAGTAGGAATTGAAGCGATGTTAAAAAATTAATAACTTGGTACATTAAATATTCTTAAAAAAAGAATATGACAAAACTGAAACATTTGATTAAAAATTGAGGTTCTTGTTAACAAATCATCTCCCCCCACCAAAACTTGACTCAGAACACAAATCAAAATCTTAAAAATCTTATTCCAGGTCCAGGGCTGGATTAAGCCTTCGGGAGGGGAAGGGGGGTTGAGTTTTATTTCAATGTTTCTCTTCTTGGACACAATCATCCCATTTAGATATCATTTGTTTGGATTCGCAGTACCAAATGGTTCTACAAGAAGTCTTCTAAAAATTGGATGGTAGAATTGAACACATTGATAACGAAAAATAACTAAAAAATTATAAATTAGCCAATGATTTTGAAATGTTTAAAACTAAAAATCTCAGATTCAATTATCTTATAAATTTTCTAATCCCCCGTTTGAATTCCCCGACGACTATCAAAGCGTTGAAATCTAAGCCTTCCACTTTTAAATTTGAATCTTATTAGTTTTTCTTTCTCTATGAGGGATATTAAAAATACGAAAATAGTGGGTTCTTCAAAATTGGAATTTATGAAAATCTGTTCAATAGTTTTTCAGCACTCAGTACAAATAGTTTTTCAGCTGAAGAAGTCAATCCACTGTTCACTATTCAGTTCATTGTATATTCTTGTAGACTCTCGAAGCCCCCCGCACTTTGAAAACCACTACAATCCTAGTCAATAAATACTTAACGGGTATTAGCAGGTTGACAAAGTTGTTCAGCAGAAAATTTCATTTAGAAAATTTATAAATTAGCATACCCATCAGCTGGCTCGTTTCCACTGAAGAAACAAAAATGATGTTGATTTTTCAGTACAAAATATTCAATTTTCCCATACAAACCTAAAAGTTCAAATTTACTCATGTAAACGTTCCTTAAAAATTCTACAAAAAATCATGGATGAGTGTTGGACCAGGACGAAGCTTTTTAGACCCCAGGGTTAGTGAAATTCAAAAATGACCCCAAATCGACTCAGTCTAATGTTGCTCGTATGGAACTTTTTTTTTCATATTTTATTTATGTTTTTTTTTTATATTTTTACAATTACATCACTAGAACCGGTTTGAAACTTGCTTTCTTTCGCATTTAGTTTTATTGCCTAAACCATACGTTAACATACTCAAAATTCAGTGCAAACTGAATTTAGGTCAGAATTGTCTCAGAAAATGTATAGTAAAATACCTAATTTTCGACAGTTTCTGCTTGTTTTGTCAGAAAAACCAATAAATAAATTAAAAGACTAAAGTATTTCATATTAAATATGATTGAATCTATGAATCAGACTTCATTCTTTATTCTCTACCTTATTGATCAAAAAATTTAAAATAAAGTTTTTATTAACTTTTTACTAAAACCTCTCGATGGTCTAGTTTTCGACATTAAATTTTAGTTTTCGACACCAAAAGTTTTAGTTAGTTTTCGACAAGAACATTTCCACCTCCTTTGTTTGCAATGGAATATGAATCTTTGCATATTGCAGGTGCTTGTCTACTTCACGGCGTTTTTACACCATGGAAACAGTACAAAAATTCACAGGAAGTTGGGTGTCAAAAATAAGATTTTAAGGTGAATTTTCAGCGCTAGTTTTCGACAGCTCAAAAAATAGTTCGAATTCGGTAAGATGTTAGCAAAAGAATGAATTAACTTAACGAAAATACTCGATTCAAAACCTTATCTATCCATTGATTATTTTTATGTTGCTTTTATTTGAATAAAAGGTAAGTTTTTCATGATTCAAATCTAATCTTATTTGGTCGATGGCATTAAATTAAAGTTAATTTAATGATATACCATTATTGAACAGCTCATTTAGAATAATGTTTATGCTCAACACATGCTAAACTGCGAAAGCAAAAATAGAAAAATATATATAGCTTGAACATACAAATAGAAAGATAGGTTTTTATTTGAAAATCTGTCAAAAACTAGCTTTTGTCAAAATCTAGAGTGTCTACCCTATTGATAAAAAGTTTGAAAAACAACTACCTTTGAAAAGTCATCATAAATTTAGTGTTTCTTTGGAGGTTCTCATTGATGTTGTTCGGTGATGTTTAGATGATAAGATATGCTTTATTTTTTACGTTTCGGTTTACTCTTTATTTCAACCATCTTCAGAAACTATTTTATAAAGTAAAATGAGGAGAAAAAAAATATAATAGCTATAGCCTAATTAATAACATAACTACAAAAGTGAAAACACTCACAAGAAAGCTATATTTTTCCGTCTGCTAAGGTCGTCGCTTAAATTGGAAAGGAAGTCAAGTCTATTGCTGCTGCTGCTGCTGGTTGTCGTCGGGACGTCGATTTATCGATGTTTTTGGATGCTCTCATTCTCTCTCTTCTCTGAGTTTGGTCCATAGTCCGTTGTAGGAATTGGAAACTCTATTCGTATCAATCTGGAGATAAACCGTTTGGTTCCCTCTGTGCAGTTTTTCCACAATTAACCTATGTGACTTGTGGCTGATCCTCTCCAGAATTTGGGTTTTCGCAAAATCTAACGTGTGATCAGCGTCGTCTTCCAGATACTTGTCTTCCTGGTTTCTTGATCCGATAATTTTCATGTCAAGAATGGAATCGATCCCGTAGATACCCGGGCTGAGTGAAAGGGTGCCTAGAATCCTTCGCAAACATGATGTGATCGCCGCCTTCAAACCATGTGACAAAATAAAGTCAACAGTCTTCACGAAACTGAAAGATTCGATCCCCAAAATGATGCAAACCAACGTCACATATTCAATACCATGTAGCTGCGGTAAAGAATATATCGGCCAAACATCGCAAACATTGGGAAAAAGAACCTAACAACATGAATACAGCATACAAGTGAAAAACAAACAAAGAAACCGGCCTAGCATACTTAGCACGCACTGGAAGACGACGGTGACGCTGATCACACGTTCGATTTTGCGAAAACCCAAATTTTGGAGAGGATCAGCCACAAGTAGGCTTGCCAGAATAAAATTTTGGAAAGTAGGATATTTGGCTCAAAACACTATGAAAAAGTAGGACGTTTTTCAATCTGAAGTAGGACGAAAAGTAGGACGCTTTATTTTGTGATTTTTATTCAAAATAAAAAGTTTTTATGCAAATTTTTAATAAGATAAGATAATATCACAACAAATTAAGATCAAAACTTTTTTTCACATTTTTGTATTTTGTGTAATTCTGTGTTTTAAATTCAATATTTTATCGTTAGTAGGTATTTATTGTTATAAAAAAAAGGAAGTACACCAAGGCTTTTTTTACGAGGTTTTATTACACGGTTTTTTTAACACGGTTTTCGGGAATTAACACGTTTTTTTACATGAATTTCGCGAATTAACACGGCTTTTGAGAGAAAATATTCTAAGTCTTTTTCAAAGGAAAACATTTGTAGTTGGGAAAATCTTAACTCTGAGACTAAGAACGTGATACATGAGACCTGAGACCTGAGACCTTAGACCTTAGACCTGAGACCTGAGACCTGAGACCTGAGACCTGAGACATGAGACCTGAGACCAGATACCTGAAATGAAATAAAAATGTTTTGTAACATAGGTTTTTTATTGCACTTTGAAGGAAAAATAATTTAAAAAAATATTCCGATGTGGTTTTGATGAAATTTCCAACTTTTCGTCGAACACCACTCATCATAGTTTGGACACCCTGTTCGCTGATCTCAGCGGCCATTTTGTTCCACCATATATTCATCTCTGTTGCATCCCGAGTCGTTCTACCATTATTCTTCAACTTTGCTTAACAATTGCCCCGACCAGTGGCTTTGTAAAATTTTTGGCCAGGGAGCTGCCCAAAACCCATCTTTACGTACGTTCCGCCATCCATGAGGATGCATCCGTCGTACTTTTTTAGAACCTTGTTGTATAGCTACCGGGAACGTCCTTTGGCTTCAACATTCTGCTTCAATGTCCAGTTTGGTTGCTTACTGGCCCGATAAGACCGTATTCCTTCGCGAAGACGAATCTTTCTGACGGTACACCGGTCGGTATTGAATTTCTTGACGATGTCATAGTCCGACTGCCCTGGGTTTACCTTGATCGTTCTCAACAGCTTCAAATGCAGTTTCCGATCCTCAATTCCACTTGTTATGAACCTGTCGATCGATAGTATAAATCTGACGGAACGTTTGAGAACGCTGCACACTAGACCGCTGCAAAAAATGACTTTTTGCCCCCATATGTTTTTTCGATGCCTTTTGGGTCACCAAGCATCAGTGTAAAATTTGAGATGATTTGGTTGATTCCTGAATTAGCGCAACGCATTTCAATTTTTGTGTGGAAATTTGTAAAGAGGAAGAAATTTTTGAACATTAAATCATCTAGAAAATTCAAATAAGCTTGAAATGAAATCGGTCTTTGATTTTTGGTTTTGATTATTCTTAAGTTTCATTTTTTGCTAACATGACAAGCAGCTAAGAATTTCATGAAAAATGTTATAACCATTTCGAAATAAAAAAATCTGAATCAATTGAAAAGTATCAAAAAATGGCAGACTTTGCTTGCTAGAGCTGTTAATAATTGCATGGAATGTTTTTTCAAAGGTTTAGATCAATTAATTCTCTGGAAATTCAAAGCAGTTTTTTGAGATTTTTTATTTTCGTCCTACGGTTACACAGCAAAATCACACAAATTAAAAAAAAATAATTTGAAAAAAAATTCTTAAAAATAGAATATCTTATTTGGGGTACAGTTAGGTTTGTGCTTTGTTAGCATGAATCGGGACGAAAATAACTACAGAGGAATTTCCGCCTTATGTGCCATTGCAAAATTGTTCGAACTGGTAATCCTGGACCCTATTTTTTATTTTTCCAAGCAATATTTTTCCAATGATCAACATGGTATTATGCCCAAGCGCTCAACGAGTACAAACTTATTAACATTTACATCTTTTGTGCAAGACAGCTTTACAGCGGGTATCCAAACCGATGCAATCTATACAGACCTGTCCGCTGCCTTTGACAAGGTCAATCATGAAATTGCTATTGCAAAACTCGGACGTCTAGGTATATGTGGTCCCTTATTAGATTGGTTCCGTAGTTACCTTACTGGAAGAAAGCCAACCGTTAAATCTGCGGATTCGTCATCCAGACAGTTCCCTTGCACATCCGGAGTTCCGCAAGGGAGCCACCTAGGACCGATTATTTTTCTCATTTATTTCAATGACGCTCTCCTATTGCTTGATGGACCAAAACTCGCCTACGCCGATGATTTGAAATTGTTTAACGCAATCAAAGGTCCTGAAGACACTGTTTCTCTGCATAGACAATTCAACCTTTTTGCTACCTGGTGCAACAACAACTGCCTGGCGTTGAACCGCAGTAAATGTTCTATCTCACTCATATTAAACGGGATTGTGCCAACGTAAGAACTTAATTACACAATTAACACACGACGTATTACAGGACACGACACTTCACGTTCTTACAAACGTTCAACAAAACCGATATATCACAGTTGATTCTAACCATTTTGGGTCAAAAAAACAAGCCGCTTTTCATTCCATGGCCCATCGGCTATACAATATACCCATGGAAAAAGCTGAGTTTGAAGAAGAAAAATTAAAAATATTCGAAGCAGATGCCCTTAACGGATACGACAACGATTTTGTACAAAAAATCCTGCAAAAACACGCTCGAAAGAAATTTCATTAGATGCAACTACTTTAAGACCAGAGAAAGAAGAATCCCAAAGGGTTAGTTTGCCTTTCTACCCCAGACTAACCAACGGGATTACCAAGATACTTTCTCAACATGGCTTAAAAACAGCATACAAAAGTGGGAAAACTCTCAGGGATCGGTTGGTTTCGCTAAAAGATAAGATTCCAGACGAAGAAAGATTATACCTGTATTTATGAAATACCATGCAAAAATTGCCCGGCCACTTACATTGGCCAAACACGGCGCAAGTTCAAAGTTCGACTAAAAGAACATAGGAACGCAGTAGAAAGCCTACGAATCAACGAATCTAGTGTAGCTTCCCACGCAACAGAACTTGATCACGCCATAGATTGGGAAAACGTGAGGTACAAGAAATGCGTTAGAAAAACCTCACACTTAAACGCATGGGAGTCAATGTTCATAAGCACGGCCGAAAAACCGCTAATGAACGAAGACGAGGCGCCGATTATGTCGCCACTCTTCTCCCTTACTAAAAGGAAATTGTTATAAATTTGACCATCCTCCCGACAAATACTACGACATAGTAGGATGCCGCAAGTGTTTTTAATTTCTTTGTGTGATCAGTCGGACATCGTCCTGTACATGGGCAACATCGAGCTCGAAACCGGTCGACAAAAAGGTAATTTTTGAATCCTTTTTCCGTTTTGTAAGAACGTTAAGTCTCGTGTCCTGTAATACGTCGTGTGTTAATTGTGAAATGTTCTATCATAACATTTTCGCGCAAACGGCATCCCATCCTCGCCGATTATTTCCTTTCGGACCATTTAATCGCTCGTGTGGACCACATACAAGATTTAGGTGTGGTTCTTGACCAGAAACTTGACTTCAAGGCGCATACTAACTACATAGTTGATAAAGCTTCCCGATGTTTGGGCTTTATATTCCGCGTGACGAAGGATTTTAGAGATGTGTACTGCCTGAAAAGCCTCTACTGCAGCTTAGTTCGCTCCATTCTGGAGTACGCGTCGGCTGTTTGGAGCCCCTTCTATCAGAATGGCGCTGATCGGATCGAAGCTTTGCAACGACGGTTTATGCGATCGGAATCTACTGCTCTACGCCATTTGAACTGGTCTGACCCGTTCCACCTTCCAAGCTACGAGAACCGCTGCAATCTCATTAGCCTAGACACGCTGCAAGCCCGCCGAGCAGCTACACGGACCTTATTTATCTCCGATATTCTGGCCTCGAGAATTGACTGTCCTTTGCTTTTGGAATCAGTTAATCTAAGTGTTCGACCCCAAGGACTACGAAACCGGAATCTACTGCTCTACACTCCTCTTCGTCAGAACAACTTCGGCGCTAATAGTGCACTGATCGGCGTTATCAGGACGTTCAACCGATTTTCTGAACACTTTGAATTCGATGCATCGAGGGATTTATTCAGAAGAAAAAATTTAATTACGTTTAGAACAGTGTAGTTTGTGTAGTGTTTTTATATTTAATTTTATTTTATATACTTTTAATCATTGGGATCAACATGTGATCCGTTGATTTGTTACCAAATAAATAAATAAATTTTATTGCAAGAATCAAGGAATATTTTTCATCCAAAGTTGAATTTTTTGGAACTTTCAGTAAATCTCTGGTGATTTTTGAATGAAAAAATTTGTTTTCCCATACAAATTTTCATACAAAATTAAAACTCGCTGCGCTAATTCAGGACTGAATGGATCGCTTCCAAAATCTTGATAGCTATTTCTGGCAGCTTTTCGTGCATCGCTTTTGATCTAAAGGCCCATTTACACTTCTCATGAAAATAAACGTGAAAAGCCTAATTTCATCAATAACTCAACAAGATTTCGTAATATGGTGATACCGATGGGGAATGGTTAAAAGATGAAATGTTTTTAAAACCCTCCTAGAACTGTTTTTATTCCGATTCCCCAGCCATGATGAACATTCCGCGGTGAAAATGGAATAAAAACAGTTTTAGGATGTTTTAAACAACAAAATTAGTTAGTTTCTCATCCTTCAACCATTCTCCATCGATTCCACCATGTAAAAAACCTTGTTTAGTGGCGTTGTTGAGTTATTGTTAAATTTAAAAAAAAAATTCGTTCATTTTCACGGGAAGTGTAAACGAGGCTTAAATTTACCTGCCGCAATAGAATTTTACATCGAAAGTGATGTTTCGTTTTCGTACATTGTTTCTGATCTAAAATTACACGAATTATTTTTGCTGTGGGGAGAGTCTTGAAATGTCCGTATTTAGGTAGGGGAGAATGAGGATACTTAATCCCTGGGGATACTTGATTCCTTAGCTATATCTCGAAACTGGAATGTCTTACGAAGATCAAATGTTCTAGAAAAATGTACCAAAATGAGCAAAATAACAATGCTTGCCGTTTAAAATTTTTTAACAAAATAATTATTTGAGTAATTGAACTTTGTTTGAAAAATTTCACAAAATGTAACTTGAAGATCTTTTTTCATCACTTTAAAATGTTCCGTACATGGGAAAATTATGAAAAAAATATTTGTTCCAATGTATCAATCGTTCGAGCGTAAAATGAACTTTATAATGCCATATTTTTAAAGCAATGGAAAACTCTCAACTTTTTTCAGAAAAAGTTTTCTAAAATGTTAATTATGGGTACAATTGATCCCCTAGAGTTGGGTACAATTGATCCCCCTTCCAAACGGCATATTCTTCTTCTGAATTGATCGTAATGATTGCTGATTACGAAATTACTAATATTTTGCCAAAAACTAATATTTATCAAACAATTGTCTGAAGAAAAGAGCAAAAATAATTAATTTTCTCTTAATTATAAAAAATAGCGCCTTTAAGTATGCAATGTTATTAGCGTTGAGACATAGTTATAGAAATTTCTTCTTATGTCTGCTATAAATTGTGAAATGAGAACAAACATGACCAAAATAGTCAATTAACATTCTATCTTGGGGTTTTGTTTGATTTTTATACAAGGATTAGGGCTTCCTGAATAAAAGATCAAGTCTCCTTCAATAGGGGATCAAGTCTCCCCTAACTTCAGAAAAATCGCTTTTTTTTTACTCCCACGAAAACGCTTCTAGTTCATCAACGGGTTCAAGTATCGTTCTAATTTTTGGAGCATAGAAACTTGAAGTTACAAGCTGTCAGAAAATGTCAAAGATGGAGAGTTGCTAATTTTTTCCAAAAAGATATGGTGAAAATAAGAAAAGGGGATCAAGTATCCCCACTCTCCCCTATACCGAGAGTTAAGATCTAAAGAAGTAAATTTAAACATGCGTTGATACAATTTGAAGATAGATGAAAATGGAGTTAGGCACACTTGATTACTTAACAGATTGATTTGAAGTCGGAAGTAGTGTAAGCAATAGAGTGCCCCAAATGACCCGACTAAAACGTCAATATGTTCGACCGCCCCGACTCATTAACAGTGATGAATACCATCCTTAAAAAAGTTAGCCAATTTTTAAAGCCCAGTAACTTTTTTTTATCTTAACTCTTCTCGAAATGCAGTCTCCGGATGAAATATTTTTCTTTTTTTTAGGCTTTAATAAAAACCATTTTTGAAAGAAATCGGCCGACGGGAATCAAAATTATTGATGAAAAACTGGTTTTTCATGTTTCTCTCGAACAAAATGTCTCAAAATCTCATATTTACAAACTTCAGGCTCGTTGAGCGACCCCTTCCCATGATTCGATCTGGCCCAAATTTGGCATGAGATCTTGTACTAGACCTAGGATCAATTTAAGCCTGCAGCGCATAACATTTCACAGGTTTTGAATTTCCCATAAAAATTTGGGTCAGTCTAGTAAGCATGTTTGTGAAAAAAATTACAAAAAGCTCAAATGAAATAACCTCGATATTATCAATCAACATAAAAAATCAAATCCATCTTACATCTGGAAAAATATAACAATATTTATATTTGGTACCTAATCAAAACAGTCTGTTCGAGAAAAAAAGTGGTTCAGCCAGTTGAGTAACACTGGCCAGTGGCTTCAGTCCCGGGCTTGATGATGATGTTATGGAACCGACCGAATCGTCTTTTCCCCGGCTCCATTCTTCGCTGCTCAGCTGTTCCCGTTCGTGGAACCGAATATCCGCCGCAGTCTGTGCAGGTATTTTTCAGCTAATGTGGGTGGCGTAGTAGAATCTTTACGCTAGGAGGCCAACCTTGTCCTCCAATTGCTTTTATTCGCCCCCCTTCTTGGGCCGACTGCTTCCTGCTTCCACCCTATGTAGGCGTCTGGTCCTCGGAACCATGTTCGTGGCGCCGTAGTAAGGAAAAATAAGAACAAAACACAGACAGTAAAACGCAACGAAGCAACCAGCAAATCACTCTCACTTTGGGAGGAAAACTTTCGCTCTCGCTCTCTCCGGCCTCCCGCCGTTCGATTTTGGTTCTGGTTTTTGGGGCTGGTTTTCGGTTGGTTCTATCCGCTCAATTTTGACTTTGGCCTCGGAAATGTCGACCATTTTTTTTCCGTTCACGGCAAGGGTGAATCACCGGAAAACGTGCGACGGAAAAATAAAGGAAGGTATGCTGGGTTATCTCACACGACACACGTTCGACCACAATCAAATGTTGGCGAAAGCTTTCTGGAAAGCGTTTAGTGGTACACCTGATGTTTTTGTTTTTGTGCTCCCAATGTTATTCACTTTTGACTTGAAACGGAAACTCAGAGTAAGCATGCATTAAAATAAACATGCTTGAAGATACCTCAACAGCTTAAGCTTAATGACTCATTTTCTATTTTTTAGAATCACAATACAAAAAAAAAACAGATATAATATCTGGCTATGATAAAAAAAAAATAGACCCAGTAAAACCAATTATATAAAATAAGATGCATCCCATTGTGCAACATTCTTGATAGAGGAAGAACCATCCATCATACACATAAAGAAATGGACGAGCTTTAGGAGCAGCCATTAGTGTACGGGCGATTGTGGAAAAGGAGAGCTAAGAAAAAAGCCCGGAAAAGTAAACCCAACAGCTATAGGTAGCAAGTATCTACCTACCCATCGTTAACCTGCGGAAGCTAGCTGGCAGGAGTTGCTCAAGTTGCGTTGAAAACAAAAAAAAAAGTTATTTGATAAATCTTGGTAACTTACAAAAAATATATTTAAGTAAAATTTATTTGTTGGAGTTTCCTGCCCAGGATGTCAACGTAGCAAAACGGCCATTCCATATGCTCTACCTCTGTTAAATATTTGTCAAAACAGAAAATATAAAAAGTAAAATGAAAAACTTCTTTTTTTATTATTTTCACTTTCAAAATTGAGAGTTGGTATATTTTGACTAGGGTTCAAGCTGTTTGATTTTTCTGTCGGCCCTTCTCTACTGCGTAAAAAAAGAAAAATTTAACCAGTTGACTGAAAATTAACTATTTTTTTGCTAAAGGGGTTAAGGGTTAAAAAAGTTGAGGTCCGCGAAAATTCTATAAAATACTAAATTTAAAATCAAAATGTGGGAATAAAATTGTTTGAAAGTGTATCAAAGTGAAGGCTGGGATAGTGTGTAAAAGTTTATACTGGAGAAATCCCGGTATGGGTAGTGGTTTTTGTTATCTGGTTCTAGCCAGGAACGTGTTTTTTTATCGTGCTCGTCATTTTTTCCGGAAAATGGGCAGTTTTCAAGTGAAACTATCAGTTGTATACGCGAAAAATACTGTCGCCGAATGATCGGGAGCAGGTTGTATTAGTTGTGTTAGGCTAATGTTAAAAAAAGTGATTTTGTGATTTTGGGTTTGTGCATCGAAGATTTTGTTTCTGGAAAACAAAGTGTTGTGCAATTCAGGGGAATGCACGATTGCATCCAATATTCATTCAACTGGCGAAAAATATCAGAGTGCGGGCTTATATTTAGAAATTTGAGTGTCCGGATATGAACTGCGGTTGAAAATAATGAATTTATGGTGACTTTGGGTAGTGCGTTTCTTTGTTTCTTTCCCATGAAATGTGTTTGCCACACGCTTGTCCTTTGGTTGCCAACGGAGGTTAAAGGCATGCTATGTTTTTTTTCGGTGATCATGCTCAAACGGCATTTTCTGAAGTACCAATGAAGTTTTGAGGGAGGTAGCTGCACTAAGATAAGTATCATTAAATGTAAAATTATTAAAACTTTTTTAAACAAATATTTCTAAGATGCCGTTTATTTAATCCTTTTATTTATAATAATTCTGCTTTTCGAATTTGAACGGAATGCTTCTACTTGTTCATTGTGTTCTGAACACACAATTTATTTGTGATGGGTCTGATTATATTGAATTTACTTTACTAAACTTACAGAAAAATCAGTTCAATCGTTTAGTAAAATACTTTTGAATCTTACCCAAATTATTGTAAAAACCTTTCGAGCTCTCGAAGACCTCGAAAGGTTTTTGGTTCTATTAATGTTTTTTTTTTGTTCTTTTTTACTTTCAAGAGCGAGTAAAGGCGCTTTATCCTTGGTCGATGACCAGAAATGATGGTACACAGAAATCAATAAATAATATCACCATTTTTAATATTAAATGATTTTAAGTTCTCCAGATGATAAACCTTGTTTGCTGATCATGAACCTTGTTTAAAGATTTCTGTGTACAAAATAACTCATTTCCAGCCGTTGAAAGAAAGGTCATGTTTCATAGGTTCCCTTATCATCAAGAAGCACTTTTTAGCTCGTGCTTCCACCGCAATGCCCCTCGGAGCGTATGGTACTGGTGGTCCACGCTCCTTCCTTTTCCTTGTTCCTGACGTCTCTGCGTTCTCTGCTCCACAGTAGGCCCGACCATTTTATGTTTTAAATTATTTTAATGTTTCTATGTTAACAAAATTAAAAGCATAAACAAAGACAAGATGAATAATAACATTTTTTTATTATTCTTCGGGACTCAGACTTAAGTTCTGGCTGTGGAAGTACGATTAGTGATTTAAGTAAAATTTATTTGTTGGTTTGCGAAATGAATTGGGTTTGCAAGATTTCAAAAGCCCTATTAAGTCATTAGAGATTTTCGATCAAAAAATGTACCTATTTCCTTTTCAAGCACACCGTGTGTGAAAAATTCTTGCAAACCATAATTTATTATGTGACAAAATTATAGATATGAGGTCTATTCTGTCGTTTGATACTAATTTGAAATCATGAATCAAATACCTGTCCTAAAGAACCACCGTGTATGCATTGCCATCTCAATCCGTTACAAAATAACGTAGCCATTGCAAAAAAAACCATTGAGCTTGAAACTCCTTTCGTCAGCCTCTAACCCAGGCATGTCAAACTCGTTTAGGTGTGCGGGCCGCATTTAAAATTTTCTATGACGTAGAGGGCCGCAGCCAGAATCAGTTAGAAAACATAACATATTAGTTTCGCGGAGATTAGATACAATACAATGGAATATAGTTATAAGTAAACTTGGAATGAAATTTTGCGTTAAATATTAACTAGAGCTTTTAATGCTTAACATTCTTTTATTGTAATGCATTATATCTATTGTCCTGATGCTTGACATCTTTTCTGAGTTACTAGTTTATTAATATCAGGTTGAAGTTTATTTGAAACTAACACTTTCATTATTGGTGATAAATTTTTATCAGATAATCTCGAACGATGAGGAGTTTTTGTAGCTTTCATTATGGAAAAAATTGCTCACATAGATAAGTATTTGCAATCATAGCAAGAATTCTGGCAACAAATTTCCGTTACTCAACGTAGCTTTCAGGCAAATAGCTGTGAAATTTTGGTACAGCCACTTCAATTTATTTCGCTTTTAATAATGAATCGCACTGCAGCTCTATCAAATCTATGAATGAATCTCGAAAACGGTTTTTAAATGCATCTAGTAACGATTCTAGGTGAAGTACGTATTTACCAAATGATACAGCCTCATTTGATTTTTTCAGTTCTTGACACTTAGGGAAGTGCACAAGGTTTTCTTTGGAAATTTGGTTGATTCATAACCGTAACTTTGGACTAGTGATATAGCTCAGTTGGCAAGTCTGTTATCTCCTGAGCCGATGTCCGCGAGTTCGAGCCCAAGAGTAAACATCGAACACAGTTGTACCGGATAAGTTTTTCAATAACGATCCGCCAACTGCAACGTTGATAAAGTCGCGAATGCCATAAAGATGGTAAAACGACTATAATCGAAACAAAAAAAAATAACCGTAACTTCGCTTGAAAGTTTTTTACATCATCATAAGCAGCTATGATATTTTTTTCTTATCCTTGAAGTTTTAAGCACTGATTTTAAGTTCAAATCTTGCAGGTGGCCAGTAAGATCAACGGAAAATACCAGATCCTGAACCCAGTCGTCTGCTTGAAAATGTTCAACATGTTCATTTATTTATTTCGCCAAACATTGTAGGCTACATATATAATAACTTAAAGCTAGGGATTACAATTTTCAAATAGGCTTAATAATAATGATTTTTGTTTACATTTTCAAAGTCAGGTTCTTCGGTGCCTGTTACCGTAAAAACCTTTTTTCAGCTGCTGTTTTGACATAGTAAAGTCTATGTTCTCATAATATTTATTGTAACTATACATTAAACAATTCATTGGACTATATTTTCCATAATCAGTTCGAGTAGAGGTTATAATGAAAAGATTTCTTGTTCTTAAATGACGGCAAGGACAATAAAAGTTTAATTGATTAAGTAGATAAGCAGACTGAACGCGCTGATTAATTATGTCGTTTACAAAACAGATTGCAGCAAACTCTCTTCTTACACTTAATGTTTCAATGTTAATAAGCAGGCAACGTGATTCATAGCTAGGTAATTGGCTCTGAGACCATCCTAAATTTCGTAAAGCGAATAGAACAAATTGTTTCTGGACTGATTCTAAACGGCTTTTATGTGATATTTGAAAAGGCGACCACACAACGCTACAATACTCAAGAATGGATCTAACATAAGCTGTGTACAATGTTTTTATTGTGTATGGGTCTTTGAAATTATAACTAAAACGTTTTATAAATGCTAACATACTGTTCGATTTCTGAATTATTGAGTTATAGTGATCTACAAAGGTAAGTTTTGAGTCCAATATAACTCCAAGGTCTCTAATCTTGTTGACTCTCTCGACAGGATCATCACCCAATTTGACAATTTCATATGACTGACATTTTCTTCTAGTAAATACAATATTTGAACATTTTGCCACGTTAAGTTTGAGCAGACTTTTAATGCACCATTTGTTGAATACATTAACTTCGTTTTGAAAGATTCTGAAGTCTTCTTCGCTATTTACTTTCATATAAAGCTTCATATCATCAGCATAAATTAGCACATTTGACTGCTTGAGAAGACAAGTTATATCATTTACGTATAAAATAAATAATAGGGGGCCGAGATGGGAGCCTTGAGGTACACCAGAAGTGACGGAGATACTTTTTGAAAGTGAACCATTAAATCTAACAACTTGTGAGCGGGTCGTTAAATAGGACCTTATCCATTTCAGTAGGTGTGAACTGAATCCTTGTTTATTTAATTTAAAAATTAACATGGGGATGTCAATGCTGTCAAAAGCTTTACTGAAGTCCGTGTATAAAGCCTGAACAGAATTACCGCGATCCATACAGCTAATATTATAGGTAACAAACTCCAGTAAATTAGTGGCTGTAGATCTTCCTTTAACAAATCCATGTTGCTTTTCAGTAATGAGAGTTTTAATTTGGTTATATATTTTTTCATTCACTAAAGCTTCGAAAAGTTTTGGTATGCACGATAAAATGGCAATGCCCCTGTAATTTTTTATGTCAGATTTTTTTTCCTGACTTAAATATGGGTACAAGAAATGATTCTTTCCATACTTGAGGAAAAACACCTGATTTCAATGAAGAGTTAAATAGAAGAAATAATGGCATACTCAGTTCATTTACTAGATTTTTTAAAAGAAGTGGAGGAATTCCATCAGGCCCGGGCCCTTTAGTGCTGTCTAAGGAGGAAATGGCTTTACATATTTCTTCAAAGGAAATTGATTCGACTACAGTTAATGCCGTTGAATCAGAGAGATAACTAAAAAAGGAAGTATCACGATCTTTCTCGGAAAAACTAGTGTAAACAGTTTGGAAAAAGTCGGCGAATAGATTACAAATTTCGTCGGAATTTTGACCTTCTATGCTGCCAAAGTGCATGCGAGTTGGAAAACTATTGTTTTTTAATTTTGTTTTAACATATCTAAAAAAGTTTCTTGGGTTCGATTTTATGTTTTGCTCAATTTTTATATTATAGTCTTGGAAAGAAGTACTTAAGCGTATTGCTAGTAGATTACTGGCTTCTTGGTGTTCTAATTTAGTGACTAATGATGGATTCTTTTTCCAGTTTTTATGTGCCTTCTGCTTTTTATTTCTTAAGTGCACAAGCTCTTTCGCGAACCAAGGCGGATTTTTGTTATTATTTGTTCGTCGCTTTAATTTTGTTGGAACAAATTCTTTGAGAATATTACCAAGAATTTTGTAAAAAATCTCTACTTGATTGTCTGTTGAGTTCTCAGCTCGGAATATTGTTTTCCAATCAACAACTTGTAATTTTGTTTTAATCATATTATAGTTAGCATGGAAGAAGTCAAAAGTCTCTATAAACTCATAATCATCTGGTAAACGTTTTTGATCAGGACATATGATTGAGAATTCGATAGCAGTGTGGAAGACCTCGTTTTTCCAAATTGGATCTGAAGCTTCTACAACGCAAAAATCATCAGTCAGATTGGAAAATAATAAGTCCAGATAGCGGCTACAGGCATTTTTTACATGATTTATTTGATTGAGACACAACGAAGCCAGATTATCAAAAAGAATTTGCAGTGTTTCATTATCACCACAGACCGGCAAGAGAATGCTTTCATTCTCTTCATCAATTAAGAATTGGAGACTTGATTGGTTAAAGTCGCCATAAAGGTGAATTTTAAATTCAGGCTCAAAATTTGCGAACATTTCAGTAATGTCAAATAGGAACTTTTGAAAATATTCTTTAGTGGCATGTTCTGGCGGAAAGTAAATCGACCCAAAAATATGCGTTTCATTGAAGATGCGGGCTTTGACCCACACCTGCTCGAAATCTTTGTGTTTAGCCGTAGGAATGAGCTCAGAATCGAAGACAGAGCTGATTGCCACAACCACACCACCGCCAGATTTCTTGTCAGAAAGAAGAAAGTTTCTGTCATCTCTGAATACGTTGAAACTAGAACCAAAAACTTCTTCGCTCTTTATATTTGCATCCCAGCTTGTTTCTGTTCCCAAAATTATAGTATAACTACAAGCTGCTAAATTTTTATAAATTGTATTTAATTTCGATGCACTTCGCATTCTGTTAAAATTTTGACAGTAAGCAACAATTTCATTATTATTTACTATAGCGGATGTATTCAGAGCAGAAGATGTTCTATGGTCCCGCGAACGAATTGTAACGCGATCCGCTTGGTCAACATTAATTAAAGAGCTAGTACCTATAGTGGCACGCGTCGATGGGGCAGAAAATATGGATACATTACCGGGTTGTTGAAATCAAATGCATTAGGACCATGGTGGCAGCAGGGGCCGGCAAAGGGTGCACTGAATGAAGTGGGGACCGGATTGAACGTTGTATATGGTGGCATGGAAGTCGATGCATGATGTGTGCACATATTCGCTTGGTACGGTGAAGTCGTTGTCGCAGAAGTAGTCGGGAACCTAGCCGGTAGCCTATCATGATGTAGTGGCGTATTTGGTGCCACAAGAGAGGGTCCAGGGTCCAGTGGTGGTGTATTTGATGGCACAGAAGAGGATCCAGGGTTTAAGGTTTCTCCACGTTGAAAATTGATGAAGGTCGGTATCTTCTTTTTCGGCTGAGGTTTCCTATTGAACGTAACCTTGGCGGCAGCGAGCAGTTCCTTGTCAGTGGAAGGTGGAGATCGGCTTTTTAATTTATTGTTGGGGTAGTCTCGTTGGTTTAGGCCCGCATTTCGGTTACGCGCCTTGCGTTGACGATTTTTTTTCTTTTTTGCTTTATCCGCGTTCTTTTGTTGTTCCTTGCGACGCATTTGCCTTGCATCGTAGGCTGACCAGTCAGCTTTCCACACCCTCCTTGTGCCCAAAAGTCGCCAACCTGAGACAACTTTAGGGTTCAGCTCCTCGGCCAGGCTCGTCACTGGTGCAGGTGGGGAAAGGACAGGTTTCGCGCTAACGGCATCGTGAATGGATCGAAGTTCATCAATAAGGTCCGTATTTGCGGAAGGATTATGTACAGTTGCCCTTAAGGCATTAAGTTCTACTGCAATGGACTGGAGAGAAGGAGTGAGCTCCTGTTCCAAATTGGTGAAGCAGTTACGATGCTGCTCTTCGACCATATTCATCAGGCTGTTTTGATGGCCCAAAATCATCTCCTCCAGCATTTCAAACGTTTGAGCAATTTTCGTTTTATGACCGTCAAAAGCTGACACGTACTGCTCTTTCATTGATGATGAGAGCGTGTCAAGTAAATCTTCAGCAGACGGAGGTGGTCGCAATGCCGCTTTTATTAGGGCCGAAAGCTCAATTTTTTGGCCATTGATCTGATTGGAGATCGTGTCGATACCATCAATCAATGTCTCTAGGCAAGAAAATTTTGCCACCTGAGAACTCAGCTTTTCGTGGGAGATGTTTTGGATCTTTAGTTGCTCCAATATTTCTGTTTGCTGTGCCATTAATTTCGTTTGGTCGATCTGCTCTGATATCAAATTTTGGCAGTCACGGCAAACCGGGAGCATGAACCTCCTGATTGACTCCTCGCAATTTCGCTGCACTCCAACACAAGCGGCGTGGAACCTTCGGTGACATGGGCCCGTACACGTCCAAAGGTGGACGCTATCGACGACATCACAAGTGGAAATATGACACTTTGGCATTTTTGTTTTGTTTTTGTTCGCGGTAGCACAACACAAAAAAAAATAACTAACGAAGGCACTTGACTGCTTTGACAAAAAAAAAAAAAAAAGAGTTCTGTAATTGCTGGAGTAGCGCGGAAACACGTCTATATCGTTCAACGTTCAACTGTCAATCCTGACGTTCATCTTTCATTTCCAAAAATAATATGCAAATAATATTATTTCCTCTCGTAGCAGGAAAGCCAGCGTACTTCTGTGTAGTAGGAAACATAATCGAGTTCATGTCTTATGTCTTCCAAAAATGTCGAAAATTGGCGATGCTTCAAGCTACGGGAACGGATAAAATTTATAGTATCTGAAACTGGGTTGCACATGTTGGAACTTTAATTTAAAGTTTAAAGTTGAAAACGTTATATTTAACTTAAGTTTTTTGCAGTAATATATTACATAAAAATCAGTGGTATTTTTTTTGTGACAATTTAAGACGGGGCTACGCGGGCCGCATTGACAAAAGCCGCGGGCCGCATGCGGCCCGCAAACCCCCAGTTTGACATGCCTGCTCTAACCCAAATTTGGTACCATGTCCGTCCCTAAAAACTCCGGTACACAAACTTTTAATTGAACAATAACGTCAATATCGCGAAAATAGTGAATTGGTAATATGGACCATCCCTTTTGCTATCATACAAAATTTGATAGTTGGAATTGATTGCTCGTCCTTTCGTAACATCCATGTTAAAATTTTCATCTCAATTCCATGTATAACATCGTCATTGCCGCTAGAACAGTATTTGTGGTGTATGTACGACCTCATTGAAGGAGTGAAACGGAATCATCCGAAAATCTAAAAAAAATTGTTTTATTCCTGGTCCTAATGAACCCATGCCAAATTTTAGCTCTCTAGGTCTTAAAGCTTATCGTGGACAATAGACTGCCCCAAATTTGTATGGGAAATTTAAAACCTGTAAAATGTTATACGCTGCAGGCTAAAATTAATCCTGGGCCTAGTACAAGATCTCATGCCAAATTTGGGCCAGATCGGACCACGGGAAGGGGTCGCTCAACGAGCCTGAAGTTTGTATGGGATTTTGAGACATTTTGTTCGAGAGGAACATGAAAAACCAGTTTTTCGTCAATAACTGTTGTCTCCTTCGACCGATTTCTTTCAAAAACGGGTTTTCTTAAAGCCTAAATTATGACAAATGTTTCATCCGAAGGTTGCATTTCAATTAAAGTTAAGATAAAAAAGTTATTAAACTTCAAAAATTGGTTAACTTTTTTAAGGGTGATATTCATCACTGTTTTAATGAGACGACTAAATGTCCGACCAGAACACTCAATGTGAAATGCATGCCGTTTCGTCAAATAATGACCGATTTTAACCATTGTTGATGCGCTCGATTGCAATTTTTAATGTTTTTCTAATATTTGAGTTTGGATGATATTCACTTGATAATTCGGAAAGAAGTAAGGGCGGAAAAATGCTTGACAATTAAATAAAAATTGCATACCCACAGGGGCTTAGAAACATGACTGGACGATTTGTGATGCCAATAAAAAAACAGGTTTTCATCAATAACTTTGCTCCCGTCGACCGATTTCTTTCAAAAACGGGTTTTCTTAAAGCCTAAATTATGAAAAATATTTCATCCGAAGACTGCATTTCGATAAAAATTAAGATAAAAAAGTTATTAGGCTTTAAAAATGGGCTAACTTTTCTACGGGGGTATCTGTTAATGAGGCGTCAATATGTCCGACCGCCCCGACTCATTAACAGTGATGAATACCATCCTTTAAGAAAACCCGTTTTTGAATGAAATCGGCCAACGGGAACCAAAGTTATTGATGAAAAACAGGTTTTTCATGTTTCTTCCGAGCAAAATGTCTCAAAATCCACACAAACTTCAGGCTCGTTGAGCGACCCCTTCCCGTGATCCGATCTGGCCCAAATTTAGCATGGGATCTTGTACTAGGACTATAGTCAATTTTAACCTGCAGCGCATAATATTTCACAGGGTTAAAATTTCCCATACAAATTTGGGGCAGTCTATTGTACATATTTCCGCTTTTTATTTTATGTTTCATCTTTTCTACCTAACTCAGGATCTTTTTTTCTCCGAAAAGAAGCAGTTTCTACGATATTTGCCAAGCAATTGCTTCATATTTCGACTTCATTCATACCGAAATACCTAAATATTCTAAAAATTAATCTAAAAATTAAGTGTCGGTATAGAATTCGTTTGTCAGTTTTTGGTTGGTTAGGTCATTTTGAAAATAGTGTTCGGTGAATGCTTGTGGCAATTAGCGTTGACACAAAGATAACTAATAGAGAATTCGTTTTCGTGTGGTGGTGCACCGGGGCACTACCGGTAGTGCACTTTTTGCTGTTTTCATGCTCGTTTTCAGGATGAGTAGTCCACTGGTAGTGCACCATAAAGTGGACGGTGGAACACTCTGAAAATATTCGGTGTTGCTTGCGCTCTCACCAATACTATCATGAATTATGACAGCACATACTTCCAGATGTAAACAAATATCAGCTGGTTGGTTTATTTCTATACCGTATAAATTGCGTTCGAGCTTTTTTTTCTCTTTATTAGAAGAGAACGGAAACTTGTTCCGGATTTAATACCAGTGCCGTTTCCAACAGAGGCGGAGAATTTCACCTGGATGGCACGTTCCAAAGCAAACAACGCTTCCAAGAAGAAATGTGCCCAGAAGGCTTGCTGCAATCGGTTCCAGGCGATGCCGAAAAAGAGCAGCAAATCCGAGTGCAAAAAGGTCAACCCAAAGATCTGGTGGAATCGCCCAAATCGAAAAATTTTCTTGTTCGGGAGGGTCCTATAAGTTGGTCTCCACAGCAAGAAGCGTTCAGC
Organism: Uranotaenia lowii; assembly: GCF_029784155.1. Classification (NCBI taxonomy): domain Eukaryota; kingdom Metazoa; phylum Arthropoda; class Insecta; order Diptera; family Culicidae; genus Uranotaenia; species Uranotaenia lowii. Next base: position 95,862,905 of record NC_073691.1, read on the forward strand.
TGCATCGAAGCTACTCTGCTTCGAGCCAGCTTCGAACTGTGCCTTAAGGTGACGATGCTCGGTTGCGCCAAGTCCCGGATTCCCACCCGTTGCCCTTTAAAAACGGTGGTTCGAGACTACACCCGCATTGGGAGCTTGAATTTCGTTCGTTTCGGTCTGTTAGCAAAAGTTTCTCCCGCGACTTCCGCGATCTGAGTTCGCCAATTTGACTTCCAAGAATTTTTCTTTTGTCATCTGAAAACGGAAACAGGTACTCGAGGTATTTCCGAGGAATAAACGTTCAAAATACCGGAACCTTCAAGCTGGGGTAATTGCAGTCTAGCAGCAGCAATCATAGACCGCCCAGAATCAGCCGGTATTGCAGTTATCATCAGAGCCAGAGGCGAATCTACCAAGCAAAAAAAATCTGAAATCTTCACAATTCAACATAATATATAAATTCATGCTAAAATTTTCATATTATTCAAAAGATAATGACCAACTAAAGTAAATTTCATTTCAATTTTCGAAGTCAAACGAAAACAAATACCAGCTGTAATGGATTTTTGACAGCTTGATGTTTTCTGTTGACACTGCCGATTTCACGTACACCAACAAAGGTGGGTGCAAAACTCGATTCATGCTCGTTTTCAGCGTGGATGGTGCAACACTTTCGGGTGGTGAAAACGAATACGGTATAAGAGTACGTCGAATGGTGTAGGGAAAATGTGTTAAGAATTATGACAGCTGCAGCGCAGATAGAAAAAAGTATAGGCTCGAGATTTAGCCCTTTATATTAACAGTTTACATTTTTCTGAATTGCTATAAAGCTTTAAAATTAATATTTACGAAGCTGCTGCAAACAAAATGGCGAAACACTTGGTGTATCTTGGTGCGAAATTAGTTGCTTTGGCTTTTTTGACGAAAATGTTTCCTTGGAAGAAAAACAAGATATGGTTGCAGCACTTCAACAAAATGTATCACATGAGAATCGAAGCCTCAAAATGGAGAATTTTGATCTGCTCAAAGATTTCAAACACGAACAGTTTTTTTTAATCACTGATTTATCAAAAGAAAATCCCAACAAATGGAATTAAAACCGAGACTATGAAAAATCCAGAGA